>NC_139578.1:815193-862693 GCF_946808225.1 Silurus aristotelis
GATCGTGGAGACGCTCATTCAACAGGTGTGTGTGTGTGTGTGTGTGTGTGTGTGTGTGTGTGTGTGTGTGTGTGTACGCATTTTATTGTTTTGTTTTTAGAGAGGGTTATAAAAACAGCACAAATTATTCCTTCAATTCTCTCTTTGATTTTGTTTTCTGCATGTCTGTCTGTATGTCTCTGTCTTTGTACTTGTGTGTCTGTCTGTGTGACTGTCTCTGTGTTTGTACTGGTCTCTCTGTCTGTGTGTCTGTCTGTTTGTGTCTCTCTGTCTGTGTGTCTGTCTCTGTCTTTGTACTGGTCTCTCTGTCTGTGTGTCTGTCTGTGTATCGGTCTGTCTGTTTGTGTCTCTCTGTCTGTGTGTCTGTCTCTGTCTTTGTACTGGTCTCTCTGTCTGTCTGTCTGTCTGTCTGTCTCTGTCTTTGTACTGGTCTCTGTCTGTGTGTCTGTCTGTGTATCGGTCTGTCTGTTTGTGTCTCTCTGTCTGTGTGTCTGTCTTTGTCTTTGTACTGGTCTCTCTGTCTGTCTGTCTGTCTCTGTCTTTGTACTGGTCTCTCTGTCTGTGTGTCTGTCTGTGTATCGGTCTGTCTGTTTGTGTCTCTCTGTCTGTGTGTCTGTCTTTGTCTTTGTACTGGTCTCTCTGTCTGTCTGTCTGTGTGTCTGTCTGTGTATCGGTCTGTCTGTTTGTGTCTCTCTGTCTGTGTGTCTGTCTTTGTCTTTGTACTGGTCTCTCTGTCTGTCTGTCTGTCTCTGTCTTTGTACTGGTCTCTCTGTCTGTGTGTCTGTCTGTGTATCGGTCTGTCTGCGTGTCTCTCTGTCTGTGTGTCTGTCTTTGTCTTTGTACTGGTCTCTCTGTCTGTCTGTCTGTCTGTCTGTCTGTCTGTCTCTGTTTTGTACTGGTCTCTCTGTCTGTGTGTCTGTCTGTGTATCGGTCTGTCTGCGTGTCTGTGTGTGTGGTTTTTTTTGTTCTTTGGATACTTTATTTCTTTGTTTTATTCTTTTTCTGTCTTTCTTTAATTCTTCATGTCCATTAAACTTGTTCCTTCTTCCTCCTGCAGTATGACTGGTTCTTTGCAGACGATGGAGATGAGGAACCTGTAGTGAGTATCAGTGAAAACCTGTATTATAATAATAAATCAGTCTTTTAGATTTGTGTAGATGTATTTAAATGTATAAATAGTATTATTAACAGTAATAATGTAATGATTATATTTGTGTGTGTGTGTGTGTGTGTGTGTGATCTGGAGGCGTGTGTGGAGGCGGAGAGCACAGTTCAGTCTCAGCCTGTTCCCAACATCGATCACCTGCTCACCAACATCGGACGCACCGCCCCCTCACCTGGAGACGTCTCAGGTACGTTTACGCCAACCGACTGATCGTGTGTGTGTGTGTGTGTGTGTGTGTGGTAAGGACAGGAAGTGATGTAAAGGTGAGAGAATAGTGTTACCATTACTGAAGTGTGAGCATGAATTAATTTAATGTTAGACACAGTAGGCAGCTACACACACACACACACACACACACACGTTTTTACGTATGCACGCATGCTTCTCATGTCTCAGAGCTTGAAACATGAACTTCCAAAATATTTTAAAACAATCGGATAAAATTTGCACACATTTAAATCTAAGAGCTGTTTTTAACATGGACATAAGACGTGTGTATGAGACGTGTGTGTACGTCTTTTCCTTCAACACTCATGTCATTGTGTCACTGAGTTCATAACTGGTACAAAGTTTTAAGCTCTGATTTTTTAGATATGGCTCATTATCTCAAATTATATTCTCTCATGATCTCATTATTATCTCAGGATTATATTATCTCAGATTATTTTAAATCTCATTATTATCTCAGGTTTATATCTTAGATTATATTATCTCCAATTATATCGCAAGAATGTCTTGTTGCCTTTGAATATGTGAACTATTTTAACAATTTTTCTCTAATTAATAAAAATAAAAGGATTAAGAAATTGGATAAAATAGTTCCTGCCAGAATGTTGTTTTATTTGTTAATTATTATTATTATTTTTTTTTAAACCTCTTTTGTTTTTATTTATTTGAAAAGTTTTTACATTTTCTTTTATATTTTATTATTTTTTGCTTTGAATTCGTCCTTCCACATTATTTTTCCTCCTCCTCCTTCAGCCTGCGTTACGACTCCACTCCTCCTTTCCATTCAGTTCAGTTCTGTTCCTCCCTCTTTCTTCCACTGTCCCAAAGTAAGAAAGAAAAAAGAAGTAAAGAAAGAAAGAGAGCAAAATGAAAATGAGAACTCGTGTGACGTACTGGCTCTCACTCATCTTGTCTCCAGTGTTTTCTTTCTCCTCCCCCTCCCCTCTCCCATGTTCCCTCCCTCTTTTTTGTCCCCTTCTTTGTCCAGCCCTGCTCACACATTACCCAATCTTGACACAGGCCAAGTGGGCGGCGTCTATCACTCGGTGATGTCACTGATGGACTCTGTAATGTCTGTGATGGACAGCTGGGACTGTAGGAAGAAGGAGGAGTGTTGTCCCCAGTGTAGCTGCCTAGTCTGCAGAAACCCACGGTTCTTATAAACGCTTCTTCCAAACAAACAAACAAACGATCCGAGAAAGAAAGAAAGAACGAAACACAAAGCAGTAAAAAAAACAAAAAAAAAGAAAAAAAGAAAATCCATGCTCCTTCTGAGCGAATGTTGAAGAAATCTGGGTTTCTATATATATTTATAAAAAAATATATATATATTGTCATCGTGTTGTTTCTTTGCACGTTTCATATCTTATATAAGATGATGAATTAAGAGAGAGGATACACAGCAGTGATGGTGTCATATGTCTGAAAAGCCTCTTTGCTGTCTCTCGTTGTCTCCGAAGCTGACCGCAAGGAGTTCTAGCATGGTACGCTCTTCCAGGTTTCTCCTCCGAGTCATGTGGCGTCACTGTCCTTCATGTGGGGAAGACTGGGGGGGGGTCCGTTGGCGTGAACATTAACAAACGCATCATAATCATTCGTCGTCTGTTGGTTCGTGTTCGCCCACGTGCTGTCGATCAGCCGAAACATGTTCCAGTGTGAGCCGGTCCGTAGTTACCGTGTTTCATGCAACAAAAAAGCCCACAAACGAACGAAGTAAATTTAATCCCAGTTCGCTGGTATAAGAACCTCCACGCTTCTGGAAAGATGTTCAACCAGATTTTGTGGAGATTCTTTCAGCCACACGGCTGTAAGTAAAGTCAGGTACTGATGTAGGTGAGGAGGCCTGGGGTTCAGTCAGCGTTTACATTCATCATGTTCACTGGAGTTGGAGCTCTATAGGAGATCTTTCACTCCAATCCCTTCAAAGCAGATCTTCATGGAGCTGGCTTTGTGCATTGTCATGCTGAAAGAGGTTTGGGCCACCTGGTTACAGTGAAGGTGGGAAATTCGGGTGTCCCGAGCTGCACTTTTGGCACAAAGCCGCTTTAACACCAGGGTCCGGTGTGGACTTTTGTGGAGCAGTTGGGAGATTATGGGCATGTTTTGGCTGATCGGGTGGGAACAGGGGGGATGATATGGTCTGATCTGATGAAGCTTCTTACACTTTATAAATTATTATTATTATTAGTCACCAGTAGTAACAGTAGGTCCAGATCATCAAACAGTTATTGAGTCAGAGAGACTGATATTAACACAGACCTGTCTGGCGTCTCGGTGTGTCGTCTCAGACGGGATAAAAAAGCTTCATACCATGCTCTGTGTGTGTGTGTGTGTGTGTGTGTGTGTGTGTGTGTGTGTGTGTGTGTGTGTGTGTGTGTGTGTGTGTGTGTGTGTGTGTGTGTGTGGTATTGGTGGAAATGCCGTCTGTGTAAATGTGTGCATGAGCCTGTGTCAATGCAGAGTGCTCATCTGCTCTCTCTTTCTCCTTCTCTCTCGTCTCCACGCTCGCTCTCTCTTTCTCTCGTCTCCTCTCTCTTATCTCCCCCCTCTCTCTCCTTCTCTCTTCTCACTCTCGCTCTCTCGCTCGTTTCCTCTTGCTCGTCTTCTCTCTCTCTCTCTCTCTCTCTCTCTCTCTCTCTCTCTCTCTCTGTGTTTAATGGCTTTGACTGCACTGGTCTCTTGTGTGATGAAATTGTCAGTGATGTCGCTCTCCATGTGGCTTCTCACATTGCTTTTTCTTCCTCTCTCTCTCTCTCACACACACACACACACACACACACACACACACACACACACATTTTAATTATTTTCTTTTTTATTCCATTACCAGATTCCGCTACCAGTGACTCTGCCAAATCAAAGGTGAGTAATTAGATAACTCCAAAAACACATGCACACATGATCAGATTGGGTTTTATCTTTATCTGCTGTGTGTGTGTGTGTGTGTGTGTGTGTGTGTGTGTGCAGCAGGGCTCCTGGGGCTCAGGTAAAGACCAGTACAGCAGAGAGCTGCTGCGCTCGTCCATCTTCGCCAATCGCAAGCGCAAGAAACCCAAAGACAAACCTCAGATGAGCAGCTCGGAGGACGACCTGGACACCAGCTTCTCCAAGAAAGAGCTTCAGGATGAGAGCGTGACCAACAACGATCATAACGAGGAGGCAGAGAGCGATGTAGGGGCGCTCCATCGTCTAGACCGACACCGCGATGACGACGATTCGAGGGTGGAAAAGAACCTCGTCCACGTCCCGAACGAATTCCAATCCGACATCCTGCCTCTGAAAACGGCGCAATTCGACAAACTCGGGAAGATCGAGTCTCCCAAAAAGCACCGGGGGCAGAGAGAGAGAGACGTGGCGCGTGAGAACTCGCTCTCGGACCCTCCGTCCACCTCGCACGACGAGGGCTGCGTTTCCGACCTGGGAACCCTAAACAGCACCAGCTCTCAGGCGTCCGGCCCCCGGCTCCGGAAGGGCCGGACACCGGGGCCGTGGATGGAGAACGCCGGGGCGGAGGTGTGCTCCATCACGTCTGATTACTCCACTACGTCGTCCATGACGTTCCTGACCGGGATCGAGTTTACGGCGCTGAGTCCGGCTCACGATGCCGACGACGAGAGGAGCGAGCTGATCAGCGAGGGCAGGAACATCGACTCGGACAGCGAGAGCAACTTGTCCGTGTTCGCTCTCGCCCGAGACGACGGGGCGTCCGAAGACGTGGTGTCTGTGCGGGAAGAAAGCGGGGTCACGCCTTTCCAGAGCTCCTCCAGCCTCCTGGTGTCTCAGCGCATTGTCGCGGGCGACACGCTGGCGCGCAAGAGAGGCAGCCGACAGAAAACCGAGAGCGAGTCGTCGACGGACGGCGAGTCCCAGATTTCCAAAACGGCGGGAAAAAATGGAAGCGGCGAGAGCGACCCCGTCTGGCGAATCAAAATCACCGACCGGCTCAAGTGTCGACTTCGGGCCTCTGCGGACGACATGTTCGGCGTCGGGGCGCAGCGCACGAGATCTCCCGAGACACGTAGCAAACGCAAGACCAACATCCGCCGGCGCCACACCATGGGCGGCCAGAGAGACTTCGCCGAGCTGTCGGTCCTCACCGGCGCCGAACTCTCCGCCATGGACCGTCTAAAACCCAAATGCAGCTCGCAGGACTTTTCCATCACAGACTGGATCGTCAGAGAGAGGCATCGCACCAGCAACCCAGAAGTCAGCCTGGACGGTTCGGACCTGTTCTCCGGCGGGGCCTCGGGGTCCGGCTCGGGGATGACCAACGGAGAAACGCTCAAAAACTTCAGCTTGGCCTCCGACGCTCATCCACACAAACTGTCTGGGGCGCAGGTGGTGCGCTCGCGCTTTTACCAATACCTGTGAAGGGGTGTGTCATACAGACTTACTGTGTGTGTGTGTGTGTGTGTGTGTGTGTGTGTGTGTGTGTGTGTGAGGTACAGAAAGCGACAAGTTTTTTTTATACATGACGTAAAAAAAGGTACTGACGCAGGTCTCTGAGAGTCAGGAGGAGGAGAGAGACTGATGACTTCTTTTTTCTTTCTTCTTTCTTTCTTTCTTTCTTTCTTTCTTTCTTTCTTTCTTTCTTTCTTTCTTTCTTTCTTTCACTTTCTTTCAACTCCCAGAATGTTTTTCCTAAAAAATTAATTCGACTTGAGGTCTCCGAGTGAAGAGAATTTCCTCTCCCTCTCCCCCCCCCCCCCCCCCCCCGTCTTTCTTCCTCCTTCTCTCGCTCTCTCTCTTTGTCTTTTTTGTCCCCCCCCCGTGTCTTTCTTTTCTACCTTTTTTAACTCTTTGTCTCTATCACCACACACACACACACACACACACACACACACACACACACTCACACTCTCTCTCTCTCTCTCTCTCTCTCTCTCTCTCTCTCTCTGTCTCTCCCTCAGTGAGACGTGATGAATCCCTGGATGTTATGGGACGATTTTGCGGTTTTATTTTTTTGTAACGATTCCACTGGACTGAAGCTGTGAGAGATCAGGGGATGATGATGATGATGATGGGCAGGAGGAAGGTGAACATGTTTCTGGGACAGACGTGATTTTCTGAAGCGTTTTTAAGTGGACGTGATTTTGTCGCAGGTGTAAGAAGGTCTCGGCTCGAACCCCATATGAAGAATGTAGAATGTAACGCGCTCGCTGGAATGTTTTAACTGCGCCCTTTCTGGGTTTTATTATTTTTTTCCTGTTCTTATTATTTGTACAGAGCTTCTAAACATTTCTTCATGAACTTGAATTTTTTTCCCCTCGGTTGTTTTAACTCTTGTGTAGCGTGGTATTTTTTTTTTGAATGTATATGGAATTGAGGCCTCCGATATTAGTGCAGCTGCTTTATCCGTTCTGTTGTGAAAAAAAAAGAGATTTAAAGCAGAATAAAGATACACACTGTATGGCCAAAGGTTTGGAGAAGTCGGGTGTTTCAATACATTTGGCCACACAGTGTCTATTGGTGTGCGTGACAAGCCGATCAGATCCAACAGAGGGCGCCAGTATGCTGAGTTTTTTTCCAGCGCAGCACCCAGAGATGAGATGACCGAGCTCCGTGGGTGTGTTTGGGGCGGCAGGGGGCGTGGTCAAGCACCAGCTAGCGAATGGAGGGTGTGGCCAGGGGAATATCAAAAACCCCCTCTCCCTTTATTCACAATCTGGTGCCTGACCACACCCTTCAGTGTTCTGAAACACTAAAGAGGAAAGAAAACACACACATGCCTTCTATTTTTTTCTTCATGCATTCCACTTCGGTCTTAAACAAAATGACATTTCATTGCTTCAGCCGTTTATTTTTTTTCTTTGTAGTTGTAAAACATAATTTAAGCACGAGGGACCAGACCTTGTGCATCATCTCCTGTGTGTGTGTGTGTGTGTGTGTGTGTGTGTGTGTGTGTGTGTGTGTGTGTGTGTGTGTGTGTGTGTGTGTGAGAGAGTGTGAGAAAGGTCTTGGTTTTCTATCATGCCCTGTCCGCTACAAACGTGGACGAATGAAACACTGGAAAAAAAGAGAAAATAAAATTGCATTGTGTCTGAGGAGCGAGTGCAGGTGTGTTTTACTCCCAGGTGAGTCTCGGAGCTGCTTTTATTCTGACCTCAAGAGTAAACATCAATCTTCTGTGTCTATTTACTGTAAATAATCCAGAGGGTCCTGTCTCTCACGGTCACCTGTTCGTTATCTGATTAATTTAATTAGTTAATTTAGTTATAATGTGAACTACAATTATTTCAATAAAGCTTCAATAGTGCAGGTGAGGACCCTTAAACCAGGCTGAGGAAAAGAGAGAGGAGAAGGAGAAACGCTGAGGAAAAGGAAGGAGGATGGAAGATGGGAATTGGAAGAAAAAGATAAGATGTGAGGAGAGAAAAAGGAAAATGCAGGATTAGAGGAGGTGGTTAAAGAGAGGAGAAGGAGAAACGAGAGAGAGAGCAGGAGGAAAAGAAAATGTGAGAAGAAGCAGGAGTGGGAGAACAGCAGGAGGAAGAGAAGGGAGGTGAGGAGTGGGAGAACAGCAGGAGGAAGAGAAGGAAGGTGAGGAGTGGGAGAACAGCAGGAGGAAGAGAAGGGAGGTGAGGAGTGGGAGAACAGCAGGAGGAAGAGAAGGAAGGTGAGGAGTGGGAGAACAGCAGGAGGAAGAGAAGGAAGGTGAGGAGTGGGAGAACAGCAGGAGGAAGAGAAGGGAGGTGAGGAGTGGGAGAACAGCAGGAGGAAGAGAAGGAAGGTGAGGTTCATGTAATTGAGGAAATATAGTTTACCACTAGATGGCAGAAGAGCGCTGTTCTGTGTGCGTCTCGAGACTGTGGTCTGCAGTGATGTCATAAATCATAAATCAGTGTATTTAAGTCACAAGTCGCCATTTTTCTGTAACACAAAACCCAAAGTTTGTTTATTGAGCCCCATTTTAATAATCCTGTTTAATTATAATACTTGTGTGTAACTGGACATCGAGGAGAAAAAAACAACCCAAGATTTCAAAGTGCTTTATGTACACGTATTACACACACCAGGGAACAAACAGCTGCAGCGTGACACATCTGTACACCGACACACGATTCCACAGAGACACGTCCAGTCCCAAACCACAACACGTAAAAACGCGCCGGAGGGAAAAAAACAAAACAGCAGAACAACAACAAAAACAGACGAGTACACAGACCTTTGAAGTCCAGCATGCTAGGAAGCATATAAAAAAGACCTCCCGAGCTTCGTCACACGTCTGTGTGAAGGAAACCGATTGACTTTGCTGCAGACGTCAACACTGTGGTTTTTGTGCAGGTTGAAGGAAAACCAGGCTGTTTAACACGTGGTGGTGGTGATGATGATGATGATGATCGCTAACCGGAGTGAGCTTCAGCTTCAGAGTGAAGGATATGATTCGGATTGAACGCAGCGCTAATTACTGCCAAAAGTGGAAGTTTTGAGTTCACACACACTCAGACTTGTGCTGCACACGGTTTTCGTTGTTATAGATATTTATCACCGTTATGATCTGGTGGAGTTTTGACGTTAATGAAGCTCGAATGTGGGGCGTCAGTGATAAAATGGAGCTCCTCTACGGGGAACGTGTGTGAGGTCTGATTTAACACGTTGACTGATGGGTGGAGTCTGAGATCTGTAGTGTGTGTGTGTGTGTGTGTTACAGCTTCACTCCAGTAAGGCACAGTGACTGAAATTAGAGCATTAGAATGCCCCGCCCCCTTTTCAAAATCACATCGGACGAAGCTCCGCCCCTAAAACCTGCACACGAGTCGTTTCTGACTCCGGCGTCTGGACTGGACCAGGACCAGGACCAGGACCAAGGACAACACTGGGGACGACAGACACTTTTCCAGTATCGGTATCTCCGTGTTTTCCAGATCATGTTAACGTAGATTTCAAACCGCCCGGATTGTGACGTGTAGCTATAACACTGATATGTAGCGTATAAGACTCATAGCTTTGATTTGTTAAATATATGAATATGCTAGAAAACATGTTTTGGGGTTTTCCAGCTGTTCTGGATCTCAGTTCTGCCTTCATTTGTGCTGTTTGTCAGGACGCCGTCAACATGGTAGACTTTGTGCCGGAACTTAGAAACTTACAAAGACGGTTTTTTTCCTGTTCGTGGCGTTGCTACGGTTATTACTGATAATTAGCGTAATGATGATTGTACACACACACACACACACACACACACACACACACACACACACACACACACACACACACACACAATCTGGAAAACACGGTAATCTCTGTAACACGTGAAATGTCCTGCACTGCTCTCTGCAGCATTTTGTGCTATATTTATCCTCCACACAGCTGTAACTCCTAGCTCTGCCCACACGAGGGCGCTGTCCAGGTTCATCAGGAAGGAATGGGAGGAAGGAAATCTCTCTCTCTCGTCCCTCCTCAGTTCTCAGAGGTGAGGCCTTATCGCTCCATGCAGATGCTCCATCCTGAACCATGGAGATGATGAAGATGATGAGGAGGAGGATGAAAAATTACATGATGCAGGTTTATTAGAATTTTTTTTTTTTTTTTTTTTTTTTTTTTTTTTTTTTTTTTTTAGAGAAATAAACGTTATCGCAGTTTGTGTTCTCGCGTTCGCCGATTTTAGCCATCCTCCTCCTCTTCCTGCTCCAGCTCCTCCTCCGTGATCATCTCCGGCGGCCTGAAGCACACCTCGAAGAAGTTGACGAGCGACTGGTCCAGGTGCTGCCGGGAGACGTCGGACTGCAGCTGGTGCCCCTCGTCAGGGTAGATCTGACCAGAAGATCAGAAAGTTGTTTGGGTGTTAGAGTTACACAGAATACAAAGTCAGGCACTATGTTCTACACTATGTGGCCAAAACTTTATGGACACCTGACCATAAGGTTATGTGCCTTTTAAAGATCTTATTTGGTCTTCATTTGCTCTTATAAGAATCTCCACTCTTCTGGGAAGATGTTCCACTAGATTTCTGGAGTGTGGAGATGATTTTAGCCTCAAGGCTGTTATAGTCAGGTACTGATGTAGGTGAGGTTCACAATCATCTCAAGTGTTCAACAGCATGGAGCTCTATAGCAGATCTTCATGGAGTCAACATTTTGGAGAAGAGCCAAATATATGTGTGGAAGTCGGGTGTCCCAATACTTTTGGTGGGACAGTGTGCATTCAACTCTAGTGAGAAACAAATCGTCTCACCAGGATTTAAGTAGCTATAAGTATCTTCTGGACTGAACTGGTGTAATAAATAGAATGTTTGATGGTACCTGCAGCGTGTAATTGGCCGCCTTCTTTATTAAATAGTTGATGAGTTTAGCCGTGTGCTGGAAGTGAACGTTTTCTGTGAAGACGAGGAGGACATGAGCGTTATTCACTATGAAAGCAAACCGATCGGAGCAGAAACGAGGAGTCGAACTCACCGTCTGCTGTCGGGTGAATAATTAAAAAACTCTTCTCCTCCAGCTGACCTGCTCTATGAGCTAAACTCGTCATCTGGAAAAGAACAGATGGACACAATGAGAACAAGAGGTGTGTGTGTGTGTGTGTGTGTGTGTGTTAGGAACAGATTTACCTCGTACACTCTGGGATTGGATCGTGGAGATCCTAAATAACGCTCAGAGAACGCTGAGGCTGCGAAAACCACACAGAGGTTAGAACATGAACGATGGTGTGATGCGCCCGAGTGTTTTATTTTTGGAAAACGTCTTCTAGTTCTCAGATAAAGCAGCGATAAACTACAGCTCCCTCACCTGCAGCTCGTTTTGCCAAAAGAAAAAATCTTCTGACTGACTCCTTGTGAAATAATGAAATGTCAGGTGAGGTTTTTTCTTTATCCATTAAATAAACCGTTACTATAGAAACGGGACACTCTAAATGACATACTATGAGAAGGTTGTGTTGGTTTCCGGAGTGCTGTAGTGTAAACAGAATAACACACTCGGACGTGTTCGGTGTGTTTTACCGTAGAGACTGAAATCGGTGATGGGTGAAACGGCCGCTCCACATTTAAACTTCAAGTTGTGTTTGAAGAGCGAATCCTCGGAGTTCAGCAGGAGGCTGGCCAGGTATCCACCATACACCTGCAGGAGGACAAGAAAACACCCACACACACTGTCAAAGGAGAGAAAAAAAAACAGTACACCGATCTGAACCCGTCTAGACGCCTGATTTAAATCTGATCTATATAGTCCGCATTCATTCCGATCTCCGTCCTCCTTCAGCTTTCCTTGAACGGGTTTTAATAATCCATCTGGTGGCGCAGCGGGATTCCTGATTATACCACCACGCTTCTGCTTCCTCTTCGCTCGAGCAGCTCTTCTCTCTTCTCTTCCGTTCTCTCACGAGCGCCGCATCGGCTCCAATTATCTCCGCTTTCAAACACCGCTCTCCTGGAACTCGCTCTCGAGTCACTCTTTCTCCTGAACAACATCAAACAAGGCTGAGAGGAGCCTCTGCTCCGGGAACGCTCGCCTTCCAAAGCCGCGTGCGTGTATTTTAAATGAACGATAAACGTTTGAATAGAGGAGTGACGGAGGAGAAGTGTCTGTGATCTTGTGACATTCTGATGATCTGGTGATCTTACAGAGGATCTTGAGGTTCTCTCAGATCTTCTGATCAGAACCAGACTGAGACGAGGAGTGATGGAGATTCACTGATGTGTCGAGGAACATTTTGACTGTGTCTATTTTATTCTGACTGATAAAGATGTGCTCTTGGGTTGTGTGTGTGTGTGTGTGTGTGTGTGTGTGTGTGTAGATCTCACCCGCCCGTACACTCCGATCCTGCTCTTGTCGATGTACGACTCTTTAGTTATGATGCTGCAAGAAAAGAAAGAAAAGAACGACTGAACGCACCACTGTTCCAAATAAAAGTAGGGCACCTACATAGGGTGGAAGGGTATCAAGGGAGTGGTTGTGCCCCAGACACATCATCAGTCACACTCAGGATATAAACATTCTCACGATATCCCCAAAATCCAGTTCATTAATAGCGAGATGTTTGGAAAGGGGGCGGAGCTAAAACACAATCGTTTTGACGTTACCGCGAGATGTGAACCTCAAACCCGAACATCAGAATAACGATCCGTATAATCACGCGTTTCCCGAATAACAAACCAGTGTGGGTGCACATGTGAACGGTTTTCTAACTTCCATAGCGTTTAAAGTGTACCTGAGCGCCTCCAGCTGGTCGATCTCCTCGAACTCTCCGAGTTTCCTCTTGATCCGGTGCAGCAGGTTGGTGCCCTGAAAGCCGCTGCCCCGCCCATCAAACCGCATCACGATGGTGCTGTAGGAGCTCACCAACACCATCGGCCAGTCCACCTGGAACTGCTCCGTCACCACCTGTCCACCGGGGGTACCGTCACTGTCTCACACACACAGTGTATAGAGTGAAGAGAGCGCTTACAAATAAACGATGTTACATAAATGCACATTTATAGTGATTATTGTCAATAAATACATTAATTTAGTAAAGAAAATCTTACAGATATTAAATAAATAAATGTTATTAAAGTGAAAACAATACAAAGAAATGAATAATTACACAAAACACACAGTTTAGATTTTCTTTATAATATTGATATTTTTATTTAATTTTTTTTAATTAAACACACTTCCTGTTGTGTGTTTCTAATGTTCTCGCTTTTTCCGCTACAGAACCGGATCACGTTTCTGGACTCCATGATCAGCATGAGCTCTCAGCAGGGTTCGTGCTCTGAGGGTTCAACCGGAGTTCAGCTTCAGCCTCGTTATCGCGAACACGCAGCTGAATCACGTGCTCAGGCAGTCGCTTCGGAAAACACAAGTGTTAAAGGGGCGACTTGATCATCAGCGTTTTTATCATTTTTTTGGAAACTTCCAAGAAGATATGAGAATCCATCCAACCTTCAGGACACTTTAATCAGACAGAGATGATTCTTAGACGCCGATTTCCATCTCCTGCTTTTACTGTCACATCTCAGATTAACGATCGATGCCTATGACACCCGACGTTTCCAGAAACTTGTTCTTCCTCAAACCGTTCCTACAAATTCACAATTGTGTAGGACGTCTTTGGATGCAGGAGCATGACATTTTCCTTTCACTTGAACTAGGAGACCCAAACCTGCTTTCCATGGGTTGGAGTGGAAGATCTCCTGCTATAGAGCTCCAACCCTACTGAACACCTCTGGGATGTTCCATGGTGTGATGTAAGATCTCTGGGTCACAGTGTAATTTACACACGATGTCATCAGATAATATATTAAACAACCCCCCTCAGTCAGGACTATTTTGTGTGTGTGTGTGTGTGTGTGTGTGTGTGTGTGTGTGTGTGTGTGTGTGTGTGTGTGTGTGTGTGTGTGTCTTACACCAGCAGCAGTAGGGGATAATGAGCCGTGTCCGTAAACGCTGCAGGTTTCAGGATCTGGATGGTCAAAGCTGTGGAGGGAATCGTAGAGTTTACATGGATGATCTCACACACACACACACACACACACACACACACACACACACAGAGTGTACAATAACCCTATTGCTGTAAAAGCGTACTGTAATCATCGATGGTGATCTCCTGATACTCCACTCTGGGCATCTGCATGGAGCTGAGGCTGGAGTTTAGCGGTTCGTTGGTCTCCACGTCCAGCAGCTCTGAAACACAAGCACCGCCGTCGTTAACGTTCGATTTGAAAAAGCTCACGTACACATTCCAAGCTTTTGGAACTGCTACATGACCCAGTTTCTGTTTCTGATCTCGTCTCATTTCATCATGGAACTTCAGAGGAACTCGGTCCGGTTTTTACCCCCTCTACATGCTGAGCTGTGCGTTCTGATTGGTCAGAAGGAAGGTGGTGATTATTATTATTATTACTATTATTTTATAAGGAAGTGCAGGTTTATATGGATGGGCTCGTTCTGGTACGTTATGGTTTCCATAGCAACATCTCGATCAGGAGGATGTATATTATTTCTTTTCTTTTTTTCTTTGTGACATTTTCCTTTCTTTCATTTCTCTCATCTTCAGGTGTTCAGGTGTTCAGTATTCAGTTTTCCGAGATGTTGCACAGCATTAATTGTAACTATAATCAGATAAAAAGTGTGGTGTGTTAATTTATTCAATATCAATAGTTTAAGAGGAATAAAACAATAAGGAAAATAAGATTCAGAATGGTAACAGTGACTCCGGAATCTTCTCTGGAATCTTCTTGTTTTGGTTCTGGAGCTCAAACCCAACACGTCTGATTCAGACTCACTCCCGTATCCCCGTACCCCCACCCCCTCGGGTAGATGCACGGTGACCTTGTTTCCTTGGTAACCGTATCTCATCACTTGTCACGTGCAGCTCATGTACAGGTGACGAGGTTTGAGGGTGCTAAAAGGGTCGAGGAATAAGATCTGGAGGAGGTCATTTTAAAAAAGAAGTTGCTTTTTGTCACACGGACGATTGTAAACAGGACACTCACTCTGATAGAGTCGGTCTCGGGTGCTGTAGACGGCTGTGTAGGGGACTGTGGGACCTGCAGGGAGGGAAGGAAGGAAGTGATTAGTGCTAAAATACCGCCAGTGTTCGTGTTTAATTACGGCGAATCAATGACTCACTGAATGATTTGTGCAGCTCGCAGAACAAGTGACGTGAATGGTAGTGAGAAGCTGGTGAACGCTGTGTGTGTATAAAGTGAAGCGGTGTAAAGAACACACACCGTCTGTGCTGTAGCGTGCACTCAGACTCACACCTGATTAATTACAGCTCTGTGTTTTGTCCTCGTCTCGGAGGGCTCGCGACCGTCTCCGGGTTTCGCTCTAAATGCACATTATCATTAGTGATAAAAGGCTCAGCTCGAGGCTCATCCGATTAATAAGCTCAGCGTCGGGGCAGCAAATCGCGCTAAGCAGATCAGACGCCATGGCAACCAGGTCTTACTGCGCCGATCGAAACCACAGCGTGGAGCGTGTGAGGAGTAATGCACTGCGAGCGGTGAGGAGACACTACCTGACACACATCTGTCTACATTTATTCCAAACTATCGACTCGATGCTTCTGTGAGGTCAGAGACGTGCCGAAGCTGACAGCTCGCTGAGAAGAAGATGAAGAACACGTGAATGCTTCACTAAACGGTTCAGTGATCTGCTGTACGGAGTTCTCTGGTGGGTAGAAAACGAAGTGAGGAGAGCAAATGTTCTTCAGCTCTGTGCTGCTGGAAAAGGGACTGATGTGGATTCTGACCTTTACAGTTGAGGAGGAAGTAGTTGGCATCGGGGCTGAAGGTCCCGCTTACGAAGCCGCAGCCGAACTCGCAGGACAGGCAGCGGCGGTTAAACGAGCCCGTGGTGTACGCGCTGAAACACAACACGTCCTCCTCATCATCATCATCATCTTCACATAGTAATAAGATCAATAATACACAGCAAAAACACAGAGGAGCATACCTGTACAGGTGTCGCCGTTTTGGATTGTCCTCCGTGCTCAGGAAATACCTGTCAATCACAACACCACAGGGTCACAGCTGACGACACGCTAACATCAGAGCATGTGTTCAACATCTGACGCACATCTGTACACACCCTACAGTAATGATGATTATCAATTCATTTATTTATTTATTAATCAAATGAAAAGAACAAAATTTAAAGAAAAAAAGCCTCAACACTGCCTTCAGATGTAACAAATTATTATTATTGTTATTATTATTGTTATAAGACAGGGCTATAAAACGGTAAATGATTATTTTCAGTAGAATACTATATTTTTTGTTGTCATTTTATTTCTTTTTGTCTTTTTAATCAAAATATTTGTATAGTATTTTTGTATATAAAAAAAATCCAACAGATTTTTTCTACTAGAAAAATGAGAACATTCCCTTATGATGTAAAAAAATATACAACTTTTGACTTTTTAAAGTGAAATGAAAGAGAGCTACATTTATTACGATTCATTTCCTGGTTATTGATCTGTCTGTTTTTACTAATAAAGATAAAATATGAACAATATAAATATTAAAATGTTGCCTGAATACAGAACACTGTAGTGAAAATTGGGCTTTAGTTAAGCTGTTTGAGCCGTGTGTGTGTGTGTGTGTGTGTGTGTGTGTGTGTACAGGTCAGTGTATGACACTTACACCAGCTGTGTGTCCTCATCGTACGCTAAAATCTCAGTAACGTCCCAATCCCCCGACGTCAACGACTGCAGCGTGTCTGAGCTACTGTTAGGCTGAAACACACACACACACACACACACACAGTCACACACATTTTGCTTCATTTGTAGGATAAGTAAATGATGGCGAGCAAAGCAGGCATGATCACAGCACACAGGTGTGTGTGTGTTTGTGTGGTCACCTGTGAGGTGGACATGGAGATGTGGTAGAACTTCCCTCGACCACCCTGTGGCACTGCACGGGTGAAGAAGAACCTAAGGCCATCTCTGGAGAACAGCGGAGCTTCATTCTGCGTTTAAGAGAATAAACCATTCTAAACACACACACTTGTGTCCTTCTCTAGAACGTCCCTCATGCAGGTGGAGGAGACCGTGAAGATGGTGAAAGAAGGTGGAGATGGTGCAGATGGCAAAGTTGGTGGTGGTGGAGATGGTACAGATGGTGCAGGTGGTAAATGTCGGTGGAGGTCTTTGAGATGGTGCAGGTGGTGGAGATGGCTCAGTTGTGGTAGAAGTGGTGAAGGTGTAGTAGAAGGTGAAGTGACTCACCTGTCTGTGCAGCCAGCTCTCACTCTCATCCTCATGTTTCTGAAAAGACAAACACATCCTCTTCTTTTACACACACACGCACGCACGCACACACGCACCTCCAACACTGGAGGCTCCTTTAGCTACAGTTTAAATGTGTCTCCTTACAGAAAACACATTACTCTGGAAATGATATGGTATCAAACCAATCAGAAGTGCAGACCTTGGTGCAGATCCCTGTGGTGGCTTCACACAGGGTGAGGATGGAGTTGTTCTGCGCGCGGTTCAGCCAGTTCACTGCCAGTTTGGTACTGGTAGCCCACTTCACCATGGTGATGTAATACTCCTTGCTGAGAGGGGACGCACAACACAACACAACACAACACACGTGATGAAGATATTAGATGTGACGAGGTAGCTTCTACTCCTATCTTACACTAATAAAAAAAAAGTGACTGACCCGATCCTGGGGTCCTCTGGCTTCTTCATACGGACGGTGTGTAGGGGCCCGTTTAGACTCACAACCGATACGTGGACGTCAGGGTTCTCCTCTCCAGCCTGCCAGAGGAACATCACACCACATCCCATCCCAATTTATCTCCACCAACCAGGGTTTACACACTGAATGACGGATTCGCTTCTGACACCTTTAAACATCATTTCCTTCTTAGGAAACACACTACATTGCCAAAGTTTTTAAACCCTATTTGGTTCTTCTCCAAACTGTTAACACAAAGTTGTATCACACAAGTGTATCTGACATCACTGGATGCATGAGCATGACATTTTCCCTTCACTTGAACTAGGAGACCCAAACCTGTTAAAGCATGACAATGCCCCTGTGCAGAAAGCTAGCTCCATGAAGATCTGCTTTCCATGGGTTGGAAGATGTGGAAGATCTCCTGCTATAGAGATATTGAACACCGTTGGGATGAATATGAAAGCTGACTACACCCCAGAGCTCCTCACCTTCTCACCTACATCAGTACCTGACTTTACTAACACCCTTGTGAGCACAAATCTCCACAACAATCTGGTGAAACATCTTCCCAGAAGAGTAAAGGCTATTAAAACAGCAAATAGATCTAAACATTTGGCCCTATAGTGTATAGTGTAGGAATGTGTGAGGCTTAATGAACAACTGAAGATTCAATTATGTTAATTAGGTTCAATTCTCATGTGTGTGTGTGTGTGTGTGTGTGTGTGTGTGTGTGTGTGTCGTACCTCATCAGTGCAGCTGTCTAATTTGGAACACACACAACTCGCTGCATTACGATGAGTTCCTTATGTTCCTCAATGTTACGTGTGTGTGTGTGAGTGTGTGTGTGTGTGTGTGTGTGTGTGTGTGTGTGCGCGTGAGTGTGTGTGTGCTCACTTTAGGGTAGCGGTACTCCTGTACTCCAGGGTACAGGCCGCTAGTGAACATGGGGATCTCCATCCTGGGCACCAGAGTGTCATTGATTGTAGCGTAGGCGAGCCGGAGACCATCTGGGGACCACCAGTGTGCGATGTGAGACCTGAAGATCTCCTCTGCAAAACAAACCGATCAAAAAATAAATAAATAAATAAATATATATACAGAAAAATACATAAATATTAAGCAGGTTATAAATTAGTAATTTAATGATTTTAAACTGATTAAATAAAAAACATGTAATTGGATTAATTAATTTAATAATCAATTGTTTTTTATATGCTCAAATAAATGCATTTTAATAAACAAGTAAAGACAAAAATAAAATTTTTCTGTATATTTATTTGCTGAATTACTCAAATAATCAAATATTTAATGATAAATCAATCAGTAAAAATATACATGTAACAAATTCATTAGTGATAACCAATTAACTCATTAATCAATTAAATGATCAAATAAAAAATAATAAGTAAAAAAAAAAAAAAATAAATAAAAAAAAACCACAGACACTGATCCAAACTAATAGTCCCAAAGAGAGCAGCTCGAAGCCTTCCTGTGAAAAGTGTGATTTCCTCCTGGGAAACCTGAGTCGATGTGACTCTGATATGAGTCGATGTGACTCTGATATGAGTCGATGTGACTCTGATATGAGTCGATGTGACTCTGATATGAGTCGATGTGACTCTGATATGAGTCGATGTGACTCTGATATGAATTTGATGATGGGAAAAGGGTTTCACTCCGTGACCTCGGTGTTTAAAAAAGCCTTAACTGCAAATATAAGCAGAGAGTAAAAGGGCGTGGCTGTGATGGATTGTCCCCCGCTGACTGTTGCTGCTCTTGCTCAGGAGCTCCATCCATCACCACATAAATCTGAGCGAATCCCATCAGGGAGCTGCAGCGTGTAAAATACGACCAGCTGCATCAGGATGAGGAGACGTGCTGCTCGGCCATTACGGAACCATTAAACACAGCTAAAGTCCCAGGAGAAAACCTCAGCTGCCGAAAGTGTTTGTTTTGGGCTCCATGGATGCCGCTGTGAGGGTGGTGCTGTTCCTGTACACTTCTCGGGTTATGAGCTTCAGAATCCTAATCGTTAGCGCTGACCCAATTTTCTCTTCATTTTCCAAAGAATCAATGGTTTGACCCGATGAGCTCCAAATCTGCTACAGCCGCCGGCTTTAAGTAAATTAAAGGTGCAGTGTGTAATATTTCAATCACTAGTGGGAAAATTTATCAGTTACCACAACGCAGCTAAATCTTGATTTAAAATTTTTTTATTGAAAGATTTTCTTCAGAAGGCAAGAACTTAGGAACGTGTCTCGTCTAACTTTGATGGTGTTTTCTATAGATGCTGGAGTTGGCTGACCCAGAGAAAGCTTTCAAAAACAAAAAAAAGTTCTAGAAACCCAGGGAAAGCTTTTAAAATCCAGGGAAAGCTTTAGAACCTAGAAATGTTAAGAGCTATCCAAAAAAAAAAACAACAACAACAACGGAAAGCTCTAGAAAACAGACAAAAAAACTCTAAGAAATGCAGTATTGTGTAGGAAAGAAGGTCAGTGTGGTGGCCACAGAAGACCACAGAAGACCACAGGGTGGCAGTAGAGCTCCGTTATGGTTTCATCAACGCCTCAATATTTACAGCACACAAGCTAAAATGTACGTTTTCCTGTTTGATATAAAAGATATAAAATCTCACAGATGGAGGAAACCCGGACGAGTATGTCAAAAGAAAAAAACCTGAGTTAATTATAGAAAGGCTGCAAAAAAATTAATAACTTTCGGAATAATCAAGAGCATAAAAGCAAGAAATATGAAACAATCCTAAGAGAAAATAAAAAAGAAACAAACAAACAAACATGCAAAAAAAAAGTTGACATTTCGAAATGATTCAGTAAAAATGATTTTTTTCTAAAGGTCATGGCGAGTCTTTATCCCCTCACACGTTTCTATTTATGTAGCGTGTGAATAGAATAGAAAGATTTAGAAGAAATAATGCTTTTTCCCCCTCCCTCTCTCCCTCTATAACGCTGCCTCTGGGCTTTTCTCTTTCTCCAGAGAACCCGATATTCATCTCCTGCTCAGAATTGATTATCTACCTTTTAAAAAAATAACTGAGAGAAAGAGAGAGGGAGGGAAGAGAGACAGGGACAGAGATGGAGTGAGAAAGAGAGAGTGAAAGAGAAAGTTTGAGAGACAGACAGAGAGATGGAGAGAGATGGAGAAACAGAAAGAAAAACAGATTGAGAAAGACAGAGACATATATATATATATATATATATATATATAGAGAGAGAGCGAGAGAGAGAGAGAGAGAGAGCAATGAAAACACACAAACTGGATATATAGATAATAAAAGAGAAAGAGGAGAGAGAAAGAGAGAGAGCGTCAGAGTGAGAAATGAAAAAGTAAGAGGATTTATGAGGCGTGTCTCATCAGAGCAGGGCCTCGGGGTGGACGCGTCTCACTTTCACGTGTGAGAGACGGATACGCCGGGATTCATCACAGCTCCACTCGAGGCTGCTACGGAAGAACGACAAAATCCTCTTCTTCTATCCATCTATCTGTCTATTCCTGTCGTTTGAATTTGAAATCTGTGTAAAGATTAATATTTACACGTTTGGTTCACATTTTTGTTGAAAGTCTCTGTGCGTCAGATTTCCCAGACGAAGTCTAGACAGTTTAGCGATTTGGGGCACATCACCAAAAGCTCCGAGCTTCTCTTCCAAATCCTCTTTTGTTGTCGTTATTGAGGTCATGATCCGAGTTTTTAACGGTACACGAGGAGATTTTAAAGAAATAAAGCCAGCAGGAGGAACCTGTGTTACAGACAATAAATAGTGTATGAAGTGAATCAATGCTAGTTTGTTTTGCTAAGCTATGCTAGTGAGGGAGTCAGGGAGTGATAAAAAAAAAAAAGAAAGAGAGAAAAAGATGCCACTGGTTTTTTAAACCTGTCACCGTGTTCTTACCTTCATACAGCCAGTCTGTGACTCCGTTAAAGACCACGCCCTCACGTCCCGTGGTGACCAGGCGGATGGGTTTGGCCCTCACTGAGGCTTGGTAGTAGATGTTGTTCTCGAAGATGAAGATCTGGTGAGAAATTCAGCACAAATTCAGGTAGAATTGCTAAAATATCGGTAGGGCGTCTTTTGATGCAAGAGCATGACATTTTCCTTCACTTGAACTTGGAGACCCTAAACCTGTTCCAGCATGGCAATAACCCTGTGCACAAAGAGAGCACCATGAAGATCTGCTTCACATGGGTTAGATGTGAGTAGAAGAGCTCCTGCTCCAAACCTATCAAACTCTTACTGCACCCCAGACCCCCTCACCTACATCAGTACCTGCCCTTGTGTCTAAATAAATCTCCACGAAATCTAGTGGAACCCCTTCCCAGAGGAGTGGAGCTCATTATAACAGGAAATAAACTTTATTTACGACCTTATCGCACCACTTCTCTTTCGAACAGCCCTTCCGCTGGGTTAATTGGTTTTTTTTTTCTGTGTAATTAATGCGGCACCGTTGCACCAGATTGTTCCTTTGCTAATTAGATGCGACGTCATTACCGTGGAAATGAATATTAATGGATTTATTAATGAGGTGATTAGAGGGTGGAAAGATGACAATCACAGGAACAAAGCACAGGAGGAAGAAGAAGAAGAAGAAGAAGAGAGCTGGCAGAGGAGCAGGCTGCTGACACCAGTGTGTGTGTGTGTGTGTGTGTGTGTGTGTGTGTGTGTGTGTGAGAGAGAGATTGAGAGTGACAATGCCATTTGTCAGCAGCGAGTCTGTCTTCTCCATCATCTGCTGCGCTGATTTCCTGCCAGATTTTCTGCCTCGGTCTCATCTCCATCTCGTTTCCTGTGCTGTCTGTATCTCTGCTCCTGAAAGCCCACGTCGTCACGGCGACCTTTGGAACCTCAGAAGGTGGTGGCGGTAGGGAGGTGGAGACAACCTGCAAATTTCTGCTCTCTCATTTTGCACTAAATCACTACAGCTTTAAAGATCATTTCTGTTCTGGGTGATCAGTTCACTAGCTCCACCTACACACACACACACACACACACACACACACACACACACACACACACACACACACACACACACACACACTAATATTGACTCTAGAGCAGGGGTCTTTTGTTTGAATTTACACACACACACACACACACACACACACACACACACACACACACACACACACACACATGCTGAAGGTCAGGCGAAAGCAAGACTTGTGCGTCATCCCTAAGGCTAGTGCCATCTGCCACACACACACACACGCACGCACACGCACACACACACGCACGCAGCTGATCTCACTGAGCTTTGCCCTCCTGTAACCCTGCTTCGCCTCAGCCTTCATTATTTAGGTGATGTACTCTGTGGTTCAAAAGCTGGTGACTTGTCTTTCTGCAGGTGTGTGTGTGTGTGCGTGTGTGTGTGTGTGTGTGTGTGTGTGTCTCACCAGTTGTTGGTCTTTTGGACCCCAACCTGCAAACTGCAGCGTCGTGTTCTGCACTTCAGGAGGTGACAAAACCACCGTTTCCCTGGGGGAAAAAAAACACACACACACACACACACACACACACACACACACACACACACACACACACACACATTTCATTCATTAATAAATCAGTTATATTGATTAGAACAGTGAGTGCTTATTAATTAATTAATGACCGTACTGGACTGATTAACGAGTTAACTAATTAAACAGGTATTTGATTAATCAGTCTACGTTAAAGTGAAAATGACAATAGTTAATAAATTCATTATTATGAAATTAATGATTAATAAGATTCAGGAAGGAATCATGGGGTTGGTACAGTGTGTGATTTTATCAGCTGAAGCGGTAACGTGAATCCGTCTCAAATATACACTAGTTCTTTATTTATTAATTAAGTGACCGAATGTGGAAGTAAAAATGTCATTTATTATCCAAGAAACTGGTTTACTAATTACCTTTGTCTGACATCCTATAAACACACATATACACACACACACACACACAGCTAAATTAATAAATTCATATAATTAATTACCTGAGTTAATAATCAATAGCACTATAAATCTATTGTTTATGAATGAATTAGTGTAGTACAGTGTAGTATAGTGTAGTATAGTGTGAGTGAGATTTGATATCAGGAGCGTCTCAGAATACAGCCAGCAGGGGGCAGCAACAAGCGCACAATCATCTAGAGACACACACACACACACACACACACACACACACACACACACACACACACACACACACACACACACACACACACACACACACACGCCATATGGTTCTCACAGAACATAGGAACTTACGGAGTTTTCAGACTGCATATGATATAAGAGGCCATGTAGGAGAAACGATACAGCTGTGGAGTAAAGAACACACACTGTTAATACCCTAGAGCTGTTTTTCCTACACCTGTCGTGCAAAAACTGTTGGTCAGTTGATGGAAACTGTGTGTGTGTGTGTGTGTGTGTACTCACTAGGACGATGTTGTAGGCCAGCAGGATGTGAGTCAGGTCAGGAGATACTTGGTACTTGGTGGCTTTATACATTTCCTGATGAAGAGAGTGATTTATTCAAACATCTTGTTAGTGTAATCCATCCAACATGTTTATCTGTGTCTATCTCTATTTATCTGTCCATCTGACATACATCCATCCATCTAAACAACTGTCAATCCATTCATCCATCCATCCATCCATCTATGTATCCAACTAATTGGCATCCATCCATCCTTTTATACATCAAAGCAACAGGCAATTCGTCTATCCATCCATCCATCCATCCATCCATCCATCTAACCAACAATCCATCTATCTAGCGGAACAACTGTTTATCTATCAATCTATCTGACTTTTTGTGTATTCAACCATTCAAATTCCAGTATCTATCTATCTATCCATCCATCCATCCATCCATCCCTATTCATCTGGCCCATTCATCCCTGTGTGTAGTGAATTTTTTTGTAATGATGAAAAAACTGACTAATAAACTTACAAACATCTTGTTCTCCACTAGAACCTCAGTGCTGTTGGTCTCCACATCAAGCTTGACCACGTCTCCGTCCCGATTGCGGTACAGCAGCTCGGTGTCTGACGAGGAAGGGAGAGGAACACAGTATCATCAGAACGTTTATATCAGCACTGGACAGCGACAGCACGACATTCTGCATCCTTGTTACGTAAGTCTAGCATACGCTCGTTTATCTCAGGACAAATAAAACCTTAATCTGGGTTCAGTCAGACAAAATGGCCACCTCACAGTGCCGGAAGGGTAAAACAGCGCCAACGACTGCATCCTCATCATCCTCATCCTCATCATCATCATTATCGTCCTCCGATGTGGCACTGCAATGACGTTAAAGTGCTGCCTCAGCATTAAAGTGTGGCTCCGGAAGAGGAAAAATCCAGCCGGTGTGATTTTGAATGTCTATTAAGGGACTTTAAAAGCCACTGTTGTGATTCACACTGCTACAATAACCACTTTATTGAGAAAAACAAAATAACTCCATCTGAGCCAAACATCGCACGGATAATCATCTCCTTTCATCATCTCCTCTCATCATCTCTCAGCACAAGCCCCGCCCTCTCACTGCTCTCTGACCCTTTAAACATCATACCCAAAGCGTTTTATTTCTCTTATACCTCTTATATTCTCTTATGTTTATCTGTCCAGAGTTTCCCAGTAAAGGAGGACACAGTGAGATGAGTCTGGAAGTGTCTCAGGAACTAGTTTATATATCATTGATAGTTTGTGTATTTCATGGTTTTGCTTCTGGTCTGTTGGGGTTTGATTTGGGTTTCTGCTATGATATTTGTTTTGTGTTTGATTCATGTCCTGGTTTTATGCCTCTGGTTTGTTTTTGTTATTGTGCTCCTGTGTGCATACAAACACACACACACACACACACACACACACACACACACACACACACACACACACACGCCTGGATGCCATATGCTTTCTATGTTGGGAAATAATACAGACGAGTGATTGGGGCTAAAAAAGCACAGTGTAACAAAGAGGTACAAGTAGGTGTGTATGACAGTACTGTTTCCACATCTCACTGTAGTGAGTACACCCCTCACATTTCAGCAACTACTGTAGTATATCTTCTGAAGGGACAATAAGGGGTTCTCCTCACCAGGGTGTCACCACACATGCTGGACACTATCTGAGCCAAACAAGTTTATCTTAGTCTCATCAGACCACAGGACATGTTTCCAGTAATTTGTGCTCTTGGACAGGTCGTCTTTAGCAAACTGTATGAGGGTTTTCTTGTGATCCAGTTTCAGAAGAGGATCCTTTTGCAAACCGACTTGTTTCAGTGTGCAGGGTCGGTCTGAGCACTGACAAGCGAATCTTCTGCTCCTGCGACCTCTTATAGCAATGCTGCAGGGGTCATGCGTCTGTTTATTCAAGCAGCTTCTGCACCTGACGCACAGCACGAGGACTCGACTTCTTTGGTGGACCCTTTTGAGGCCAGTTCTGAGTGGAACCCGTCTTGGAAAACCTTTGTACGACCCTGAACACTGTACAAGCTGCACACTGACTACTTATATATACACTCTATATATCCAAGTTTCAGTTCTATAGTATTGTCTCTTGAGAACAAATACTAAAATAGATGCTGAAATGTGAGGGGTGTACTCAATTTTCTGTGAGCTTGATAGATAGATAGATAGATGGATGGATGGATGGATGGATGGATGGATGGATGGATGGATGGATGGATGGATGGATGGATGGATGGATGGATGGATGGATGGATGGATGGATGGATGGATGGATGGATGGATGGATGGATGGATGGAAAGCCAGCTAATTTGATACATGCGTGGATGAATGGATAGATGGATAAATGGATATTTGAATGGAAAGACGGCTGATATGATCGATGCATGGATGGATGGATGGATAGAAAGACAGTTTAAATGATGGATGGATCAATGAACATTAGCTACAATGTTTTTGCCATGCCCCCTGACCATAGTTACACCTTTTTTAATGTATTTATCCCCCTTGTTTGATTTTTTTGTTTTTCCCTGAATCTGAAAAATAGATTTTTCTGGAATAATGCATCTAGCCAGTAATAAAGATGGATCTCCATGATTTTGTAGAAACATCACTGATAGAGAAACTCCGCTCCCATGTCCAGTGTATTACAAATTCAATTGTGTTTCTTGCAGAAAGTCAAGCGAGTCTCGTCATGGTTCCCGAGTGTGAGATGCTAATGCGAGCTGCTGTACCAGAGCGCAGCCGGAATGCTAATGCAGCATCAGAAAAAAATGCTAATTTAGAGAGCCTCGGGATGCCGATGTCCTTGTGGAGGATTTTGTGGCCTAAATGAAAGCATGAACCTCTGCCCTAGTGGTTAATTATCTTCATCCATCTGCTAGGAGATGAGCAGGAGCTTGTGCTGTGCTCCTGTTAAGCCTCAGACATCTGCTACGTCACAGTCCTGTTCCTGACCATGTAATGCATCAGTTAGTTCAGTGATGGACGCTCTCAGGAGAACTGAGGAAACGGCAAACAAGTTCTAACTGTTTATTACATTGTGTGTTGGTTGCACATCTGAATAAACTCAAAACTCAAATCGTCACTGATTTGTCTACAATCATCCATCCATCCACTTAACCAGCCACCTAACCATCCACTGATCTCTCCATTCATCTATCAGTCCAGCTAACTAATTAGAAAAAGATCTCTTAATCCAGCCTTCCACAATGTATGGTTAACCATTGGTCTCACCATCCATCCATCCATCCATCCATCCATCCATCCATCCATCCAACAAGCTAACCACTGATCTATCTATTAATTAATCCCCTTTCCAACCATCCAGTGATCTCTACTCATCCACCCATTCAACAATCTCTTTATTTATCCATCTAAACATCAACTGATGACTACAATGATTGTAGACAACCCTAGATCCATCCTCTAATTTCTCCATCCACGTGTCTTACTTTTTGTAATGTAAAGTGTTGTATGTAAAGTGCTGAAGTACTGAATACAGTAATCCATCCATCCATCCATCCATTTATCCATCCAACAATCCATAATTCTTTATTCAGTTTTTCATTAGTTTTTTGTCTTCCTATCTAGAGTTCAATGAATGTTTAATATGGAAATAGTA
Source organism: Silurus aristotelis (assembly GCF_946808225.1). Classification (NCBI taxonomy): domain Eukaryota; kingdom Metazoa; phylum Chordata; class Actinopteri; order Siluriformes; family Siluridae; genus Silurus; species Silurus aristotelis. The sequence goes on from NC_139578.1 coordinate 842,795, forward strand.
CATCCGTCCTTCTATCAATGTATCCAACAATCCATAACTCGATTATCCGTCTCTCTCTCTCTCTCTCTCTCTCTCTCTCTCTCTCTCTTTGTCTCTCTCCTTTTTATTTAGTAATCAATGTTAAATGTAGGAATAGTCAGCTTTCCAATCATCCATTTCATCCTTCCATGTATGTCTGTCTCTTTATTTATGTAGACATCAATAAATATTGACTTTGGTAACCGGTAAATATCCACCCACCCACCGATGCGCACAAGCCACCGATGCACCAGTCCATCCATTCGTACATCCGTCCATCCATCCATCCATCCATCCTTCCAATTATCCATCAACAATATAATGTCTGTAAGTCTCTATCTCTCTCTCTCTCTCTCTCTCTCTCTCTCTCTCTCTCTTTTCCCTATTAACGTTAAATGGGGAAACAGTCTATCTCGTTAATGACGGTATAAACACAACCCTGATGTAGGAGGAAGAGGAGAAGGAAGAGGAGGAAGTGTAGAGGTGACAATCAGCAGATTTGAGTACAGCAGGAGCTCCAGCACTCGACAGTTTCATCATTAAACACTACAGGGGTCAAAACAAACAGCTCTCCGTCTTCACTCTGCATTTAGATCCTTCTGGGTGGATTCTGGAGTTTTCTTCTGTTCATTATCAGGAGCCCAACTGATTCCTGACTCCTCTGACCAATCCTGGGACTTACACGTTACAAATAATCATCTGACAAACGTCCACGTGGGAGGGGGAGCTTCAGAACGAGTTTCAGCCACATCATCGATACCTGGCTCATTTTATATATATATAGATATAAACACATGCATAAAACACATATGTACACAGACACACACACACACACCCACCCACACACAACATACCACTGAGCCACTTGGCCTGGGGGTCATGAACTTGGAGCTCAGAGCTGAACAGATCCTCCACTGTGACCTTCTTCTTGGAGGCCAAGCTGTCATCCTCACCTGCAAACAACACACACAAAACATCAGTCTCTGTGTGTGTGTGTGTGTGTGTGTGTGTGTGTGTGTGTGTGTGTGTGTGTGTGTGTGTGTGAGAGAAAGCAAAAGCACAGGTAAAAGCTTTCAGCTCCATAAAACAAACATGACCAGTGGAACAAAGCAAAAAGAAAACCTCCACAACCCCTGCATTATTGATTCCAGGCCCATAATGGGACATAATACTTAATTAATTATTAATAACACCCAGGCGTGGTTCAGTAATTACTCACATAATGAAAACGCCAACGTACCACTTAGCCATCTGCTAGATGTAACCAGAACAATACGCCTAAACTGTACACACACATATACACACACACACACACACACACACACACACTGACACAGAGCAGGATACATAAGTAAACCATCTACAGGGTTTTATATAACCTTCGTATGCTGATTCTGTCGGTCAGAGAGATATAAATCTAATCCGTTGTGAGAAATAAAAGACTTGGTGATTGGAGATGAGGTTGCTGAGAGGTTCACGGTGGAACATTTCTGTTTATGGATTAAAGAAGCAAGTTGCAGCACTGCACTGTGGGTCAGTAAGCTCATATATCCATACATCAATACTAAACAATGGCCACACAAACTACGAACTAGTCAGGAGTCATAAATCAAATTGGTGAGCCAGCTAGGCCTTGTAAATCAAATTGGTGAGCCAGCAAGGAGTAAAAACTCTCTGGCAAAAGAAGAATTTCTTTCAGCATTAATAAAGTTCTATCTTCTATCTTATGTTATAAATCAAATTATTGCGCATGGTAGGAATTACAAATTAAAATAGTGAGCCAGCCAGGAGTCATAATTCAAATTGGTGAGTCAAACAGGAGTATAATCATGTTGGTGAGTCAGACAGGAGTCAAATCATATTGGTAAGCCAACCAGATTTTAATAATGCCCAATTTAATTGTAGCCAGTTTGTGTCAATTAGTTTTCAAAATAAACAGAAATAACACAATACAAGTAAATAATACCAATGCAACAAGCAAAAGCAGTAACATATATACAGAGAATACTGTAGCAGTGTTTCAATCATAATAATTATTTCAAATTCTTTAAACAATATAAAAATTACACACAAAAAAATAATATTAATCGGTGAGCAGAAGGGCCTAAGAAATTACAAGCTCCAGATTTTCTGGGTAAGATTCCACCTTTCTGTTCCTGACAGACTGAACACAAGGTGTCCAGAGACAGCCTCCGTCTCAGAGTTTCACAATGACACAACACACTTCCAACATCTAACACCAACCTGTGTGCTGATGATACCATCAACATACACACCATAAACTACTGTACACACAGGTGTACCCCCTACACACAAAAAACACAACTACACAATACACAAACACACACAATTGTACGGTATACACAGAGAGATAGTGAGAGAGAGAAAGAGAAGCACCACTTCCTGCAGTCAATATTCATTTAACTGAAAAAGAGAAACAGGTCTGGCCAAGGAATTGGCGACAAGTGTGTGTGTGTGTGTGTGTGTGTGTGTGTGTGTGTGTGTGTGTGTTTCCAATCTACAAGATCATGGTGCTGAGAAACGCCACCAGTATTTTTTTTTTTATTTCCCGCTGGATATGAACTATTACGTAGGAAATCGCAGATGAAAACGACTAAGAGAACGAAAATAGAATCTGTGTCTCTGGGGCATGACTCTGACACACACACACACACACTTGTGTGAACGTGAATCAGCAGGTCGTCTTCGGCCCCCGAAACAACACTTGATAAGCTGTGGATGGAGCTGCTGGCGTCCTGCCAAGTTCATAAAAGAGCAGTGTATTTCACAGCTGTAATCTCCAGCTGAGGCCGAGCTCGTTACCCTGATCCACATTACTGCACCGTTACAGGGCAGAGAGGTGAGAGACACTTCTCACACACACACACACACACATATATACACACACACCCTTTTCGCCTCATACTCCTGCAAGAGTCTCATTCAGGGTCAGTGAACATCGCTTCCTTACACAACCTAAATCAATCAAATTGATTCCTCAAATGTATCTCCAGTTCATGTTCCACCATGAAAACGTCGATCTCACACTCACAGCTATCTGACCAACACAAGTCTCAGCTGCATCAAAGAAAGTCACAGCTGGGTGCCGAGTCTGTGCCTAATAAAAGACAATTATGTAATAAAAAAAAGTCAGGCATAAGTCAGAGGTGAGTCAGCAGTGAGTCCGGTGTGAATCAGGTGTGAATCAGGAGTGAGTCAGGTGTGAATCAGGTGTGAATCAGGAGTGAGTCAGGTGTGAATTAGGAGTGAGTCAGGTGTAAATCAAGAGTGAGTCTGGTGTGAATCAGGAGTGAGTCAGGTGTGAATTAGGAGTGAGTCAGGTGTAAATCAAGAGTGAGTCTGGTGTGAATCAGGAGTGAGTCAGGTGTGAATCAGGAGTGAGTCAGGTGTGAATCAGGAGTGAGTCAGGTGTGAATCAGGAGTGAGTCAGGTGTAAATGAGGTACGAATCAGAAGTGAGTCCGATGTGAATCAGGAGTGAGTCCGGTGTGAATCAGGAGTAAGTCAGGTATAAATCAGGAGTGAGTCAGGTGTGAATCAGGAGTGAGTCAGGTGTGAATCAGGAGTGAGTCAGGTGTGAATCAGGAGTGAGTCCGGTGTAAATCAGGTACGAATCAGGAGTGAGTCAGGTGTGAATCAGGAGTGAGTCAGGTGTGAATCAGGAGTGAGTCAGGTGTGAATCAGGAGTGAGTCAGGTGTGAATCAGGAGTGAGTCCGGTGTAAATCAGGTACGAATCAGGAGTGAGTCCGATGTGAATCAGGTGTGAATCAGGAGTGAGTCAGGTGTGAATCAGGAGTGAGTCAGGTATAAATCAGGAGTGAGTCTGGTGAGAATCAGGTGTGAATCAGGAGTGAGTCAGGTATAAATCAGGACTGAGTCAGGTGTGAATCAGGAGTGAGTCAGGTGTGAATCAGGAGTGAGTCAGGTGTGAATCAGGAGTGAGTCAGGTGTGAATCAGGAGTGAGTCAGGTGTGAATCAGGAGTGAGTCAGGTATAAATCAGGTGTGAGTCAGGTGTGAATCAGTATGAAATGGAGTGACTCGGTGTGAAAACTCACGTGGCGTCAGCAGGATAACGGAGGTGATGATCAGAGAGCAGATGAACAGGATGACCAGCAGAGCGATTGCTATTCCCTTCCAGTTCCTCTGAGAAGGCGCATTACTCATCAGCCCCTGTTAACACACACAGATACACACATACACACACACACACACACACACACACACACACACACACAGGTCAGAAGGTGTTAATTAATTATTTATAACAGCAGCGCCAGAATGTCTATGTAACATGCATGGAAGGAGTCTCCAGTTTCAGGGCTTTGTAACAATCATCTGCAATCATCACTATCGTTCTGGAGCTTTTGCTCTCTGTTTTTCCTTCGAATAAATATTTTTTCATTAAAACAGATAAAACAATTAGAGTAAATTTCAGGAGTGTTGAGTTTTAAAGGTTTTTCTTTTTTCCTCTGTTCCATTTTTATCTTTTCTTCCAGAAGAAAACAAGCAGCCTGTAATTGTGTGTGGTGATAAAAAACGGGTTAATGTCAGTCCAGGGCCTGAGAGGGCGTGAGAGGAAGGAGGATAGATCAAGCTAGATAAATAGGAGCTGTCTGTCTCTCTGTCTGTCTCTCTCTCTGTCTGTCTGTCTGTGAGAGGTCCACGAGGGAAATCAGAAGCATGTTGGGTTATTTTTGGACAAGAATAGACGTGAATGAATCAGCAGGGAGAGAGAGAGAGAAACAAAAAGAGAGAGAGAGAGAGAGAGAGAGAGAGAGAGAGAGAGAGAAAAAGGGTCAAAGAGACAAACAAAAACATAGAGAAAAACAAAGAGAGAGAGAAAGAAAGACGGACAGACAAACGACAGAAAAAGACAGAGAAAGTGTTTTGGTGAAAAGCCTGAAGATAGATTATTTAAAAAACACAGCTCGAATGGTGCGGAGGTGAGGCGGACGTGAGGCGGACGTGAGGCAGAAGTGATGCAATTAGCGCTCGCAATCATTTACGCTCAGGGAAAAAAAGATTAAACGGCTTTAGACTCTGTAGAAAAAGCACTTCCTGTTCGGTGAGGCAGGAACGAGAGACGGGGGTTCAGTTTCCGCTCGTGTACTAATGAAAAGAAACGTATAATAAAAAAAATAAAAAGGAGGCATTGGATACGATCAGGATGATGAGAAGAGTGATGTTCATGAGATCTCGCTCTCTTTCTCCCCTCCGATCTGAGACACCCTGAGGTTTTCTTATTCTTCAAATCAATTTCAGAGAAAGAAAAAAATTATTCGCGCTTTTATATTCATGGTGAAAACAAAAAAAAAATTTAACTTGACGAGGTTGGAAAAACGGGCGGCGCCATGTTGCAGCCAATTGCGTCGAAGCTCATTTGCATAAGCATGAGAAACATGCAAGAATCCTCATGAACATATCAACAACCACAATTATCTGGCACTGACAACTCTGTAGCTCTAACACACTGTGTGTGTGTGTGTGTGTGTGTGTGTGTGTGTGTGTGTGTGTGTGTGTGTGTGTGTGATCATTAGATATTCTGACAGGCACAAAACAAATCAGTTTTCTTTCCCAGCACACAGACATTAATATCGCACCTGTGTCTGTTAATAAATACTGTGTGTGTGTGTGTGTGTGTGTGTGTGTGTGTACTTGTGAATAGTATTTCTATATTTATCTAAACTTAAATAGAAGGAAATAGAGAAATACATAGAGATGAACAAATGCATAAATGTACACACAGAGACGGACTGATAGAAACAAATGGACAGGCAGACAGCTTGTTAGATAGAGAGAAAGAGAGAGAGAGAAAGAGCGAGAGAGAGAGATGTATGAGAGTGAGACACGTGTGTTGTTGGGGTTCAGCAGTAGTGCAGGTCTGTCTCTCTGTACCGCTCTGAACACGGCAACACTTCTCCTCTTATCTCTCACTCACCATTTCCATGGCAACCAGGAGGCGTCAGGAGTCCCATATCATTTTTGGACCAGATGATGGAAGATGAAGACAGATAGAAGACTACAAGAGATAGGTAGATAGAAAGAAACAGGTAGATAGAGAGAAGAATAGACAGAGTAGATACAGATAGAAAGTTGGTGATCTGCAGCTTATATGTTTACTCCTCGAGTTTAAACGCTAAGCATCATGGGTTATTCATGTTTTAGTAAATGATCAGAAGATGAAGAGAGAAACAGATCGGAGTGTTGGGTTCAGTCACTTGGCTACAGCCTCAGACAGGTGATTCAATTGTACAAAGTTGACCCTCTTCGTTTTCCACATTTTTGTCTTTGTGTGTTTAATTTCTAGACCTTTCCTCCAATCAAACAAGCAAATAAATAAATAAATAAATAATTGGTTACTGGAGATTGTTCTTTCTCTGGTGCTCCGTGAGCGATTCGAACGCACTTGGCCTTGCGGTATTAAAAAAAAAAAAGAATCCCTTCATTAAAAATTTATCCTCAGCATGGTGACTGCGTTTGCATGGCCCGAGTCACGATCAACAATTCATAAAGACAATGCGGGTGGACTGCAGAAGATTTTTTGTGCTTTTTTATTGTCCAGAATAATTATTAGCAGTGTTAGAATTATTGCTGATCGTTTTCTTTTCCAAAGGAAACTTTGTGCAGCAGACAAACTCTCAATCTTTCAAAAAATGAATCGATTGGCTCTTCTGGAGCTCAGACTAAGTGAGACTTTCTAAAGAGCTTTGCTTCATATCTTATTCATCCTGTGCTGGATCTGACAGAGCATTGTGAGCATTGCAGATTATATGAGTACCAATAACAATATCAGTATCAGAACTTAATCAATACAGGAATCAATACCAGTATCCATCTAAATAGCAGTCCCAGTCCTAGAATCAGTACCAGTAACTTATTATTATTATTATTATTATTCTTTCAGCTTCTCCCATTAGGAAATCCCCTGTCCTCTACATCTGCCACAACTACCTGCCTGTCTTCCCTCACCACATCCATAAGCCTCCTCCTTGTTTTTTCTCTTATCCTCCCTCCTGGTGGCTCCATCCTCAGCATGATCACTGATATACCCCATGCACAAGTCAAGTCAAGTTTATTTCTATTGCGCTTTTCACAATCGACATCGTCTCAAAGCAGCTTTACAGAATTTAACAGTGAAGGTGAATGGTGTGTATTTATCCCTGATGAGCACCATGGTGACTGATGAAGGAAAAACTCCCTCAGATGTTATGAGGAAGAAACCTTGAAAGGAACCAGACTCAAAAGCAGAACCTCATCCTCATTTGGGTGACATCAAGAGTGTGATTATAGTCTTTAAACACTACAGAACACTGGAGAGTGAGAACTAACAAGAGCACTGGAGTGTGTGATTATAAGTGATGATCTTTCTACAGTCTTTTACAGTCAGTTGAGATGATGGAACCAGGAGCTACTGAGCAACTCATAAAATAGCTCAACATCTGAGATCATCACAGATCCAACATCAGCTTCTCCATGCCAGAGCCTTTAAACACTCAAAGAGTTCCAATGTCCATAATCTTCATGAGGTGGGACGTGACTGGAGCTGGAGCAACCTCAGGATTCCTCGGGATGGTAGAGAAAGAGAAGCGGTGGAGAGGAATTAGCGTAGCTGCTGTTCATGATATTAACAAGCACAAGTTGATGATGTGCATGTGATCAGATGTTCTGGAGCACAAGGTTATGATATGATGTCTGTTATGTGTAGAACTCGCTAAAAATATGTTTCCAAACATGTCCAAACCGTCTTAAGCGCACTCAATCAAATATGCGGACCAGTATCAATACTAGTACTAATATCAAAACCAGTATTAACGGTATCAATAGTAAGTACGAAATACCAGTAAGAATAATATTTGGATTATAAAAACACATGGGATATAACCGGAATAGGTACGATACTCAATATTCAGTTATTCTATAGCTCTAATATCGCGTCACGTGCTTCAAACACACGTCTCTGCCCCGGAACCTCTTCGCTCGGCGCAAGTGTGCTTCACCCCGTACTTCTGTTTTATCTCCATCCTAAACGTCAAGCCTCGACTCCCAATCAATCCCGTCTATTAGAGGCACTTTATCAGCACGACCATTCCAAATATAGTCCCCGACTGTCTCCTCCTGCAGCTCAGTCTAACCCTCATCCTCCTCCTCCTCCTCCTCATCATCATCATCATGAGACCTACTTTGAGTGTGAAGCAGCGTGATAAACGTGTCTTCTTTTCAATCACAAGGCTTCTTTTTTTTCTAATGCAGTTCCAGAAATCTCTTCAAATCTCATCCTTCCTGTCTTCATTTCAGCAGAGACGTTATTTAGCGCGAGGTCAAGATCAGCGAGCGGTGGGAAAAACAAGGTCGGTTAAAGCCGTGATTAATTGATGGTGTGAAAATTAATGGGTGAATAAGAGATGCGTGGCGGTTTGGGTTAATTGATTTTAATAGCCAGGAGGAGCAGATTGGCTCTGACCGACACAAGCGCTTTCACCGAAGGAGTGAAATTAAAAATAATAATAATAATATTAATAATAAGGAGCCACAGATGTGTTCACCATCTGTCCAGCTTTATGTGCTCATATTGAGATGCTGAGGAAAACACCCGCTCGACCCTGAAATGTTACAGAGGTCTTTATTTTAGATATACCCTGATCGATGCTTCCTGTAGACCACACACAGAGTTTGCCATCTCTGGTCCAGGTAAAAATCTCCAGAAGGTCTCCTGCGTGGTCATTTCCATCCACAACACCACACTGGAATCAATTCTCTTTTTTCCTCCTAATTTAATAGATTTTTTTTTATAACACCATCACTTACATTTCCATTTACTGCTTTTAAAACGTGTTCTGATTTTTTTCCAGTCATGAAAATGTTCCATCTTACCTAGAGACCATTATGGGGATCTGAAAACATCGTCTGAAAGTGTTTCTTTAAACACTGTAACATAATATCCAATCATCCACTCAGTGTTCAGGACTACATGACTATCTATCACTGATCCCCAACTTCATGATGACACTGATTTCCACTGCATGATGGTTCATCACTGATTTCCACTGCACAAAGGCCCATCACTGATCTCCAGTGCATGATGGTCCATCACTAATCCAAACTGGGTTCCAACAGCATGTTAGCAATTATCACCACGTAGTCCAATTGATGAGCCAATCACCAGCTCAATTACATTGAATTAACCAATCACACACACACACACACACACACACACACACACACACACACCATCGCTGAGCAACAATCAATCAATAATCACTGACATATGCCAATTACCAATCAGCAATCACAACTGCACAGTAACCAATCAATGCTTAAAACCAATTAACCAATCACCTATCCCTTTCAATTCACACAGGTTACTAATAACCAATCACTGATCACCACACAATGAATGATCACTGATCGGTGCCAAGTAATAGCCAATCAGTGATCCCCACAACCTTTACTGACCAATCAGTGACAAAAAAACCCCTGAAATTCCTCAGAAGTTGTCTGATTTCCATATTCGCTCTTTTGTAGTTCTTCTGAGCTCTGTGACAGGTGATAAATCAGTACTATCAAATATTATAATCTACACCTTCAAGACACGCCCCTATCGCCGGGAACGTCTTTGATGTGCAAATGACCCTTATGCCAACATGCAAATGAACCTGTGGGTTTGTTTTTTTGCGCATGCGCCAAAAGACTAAACCCTATAAAGTTATAATAGATATTATAGACACGTACACGTATAAATATATATAATAATTCTACAGGTCACATACAGGAATAAAAGCCCGGTTTGACAGTGTGTGTGTGTGTGTGTGTGTGTGTGTGTGTGTGTGTGTGTGTGTGAGAGAGACACGGAGAAGGTGATGTTTGACGCCGACATGACAGGTTGTTCCCTACCTGGTCGTGGTGCTGAGGCGGTTTAGCCGACGCGCTGCGCTCCTTAGCCGAAGTCATAGAGGCGCTGTGAGGATGAGGAGTGTGTGTGTGTGTGTGTGTGTATGTGTGTGTGTGAGAGAGAGAGAGAGAGAGAGAGAGAGAGAGAGAGAGAGAGAGAGAGAGAGAGAGAGAAAGAAAGAAGCGCTCAGGCGCCCGCAACCGTTACCTAGCCGTCTCGAGCCGAAATGGAAAACTGCGCGCGAGATCACGCTCGAGCACACGGTTGCCTAGCAGAGCTGCGCGCACAAGAGCTATATAGCGATAGCGCGCACACACGCGCGCACGCACCAGAGGGGCCGTTTTGTGGGCGGGGCCTATTTGTTCCCGCTCTTTTTTTCCCCACAGATAGATGACTGCCATGTTTTATTTTTATTTATTTATATATCTATATATACAGTAACCCCCATGTATTGCTGTGGTTATATTCTAAAACAGTATATATACGTCAACATCGGGTTCCACGCACAGTCACAGGGAGCACCGACCTTCGTAAATCCGTGTGCCAAAAGACATTGTCCTGTGTACATCGGGAGCTGTGCAACTGGTGCTATTCCTCACATGTGAGTTTCTCACAAGAAACAACACGATCTCACTTTCGCACCCACGCTACTCGCCAGATTTGGCTCCTTTCAACTCGCAGAAGGTGCATGACATGCTTTGAAAAGTAGACTTCATGACACATTCCAGAAGAACATTAGGAGTGCTGTACTGCTGTGCAAGATCACTATTTTGAAGGTGATAGTGAGAAATGTAGATAGATGAATGCATCCAAAACGCTCGTCTTCTCCACCTGAGAAACAAATACCCTCTCTCTGAACGAGCTTTCAATCGGTCCTGGGTGGAGACTCGAGTGCTGAGGTGAAAGGTGAAGGTTCAGATCTGAAACGCAGGAAAGGTGTATACCTGAGAGGGCTGCTACGCGAATCCGATACTGTGTGAAATATTTATGCTGTCTCTTTGGCGAGGCCTCGTCTGAAAAATCTGCCATTATAAATCTGTACGAGTTACAAACATGCAAATATGGTTGCCATCGCTGTTCGGTTTGCTGAAACACTCAGTACTAATTTTAGCATATGCCTGCCACCCTTCTTCTTCACACACACACACACGTCTCTCTATCTGAGACGTGTCACACTGCATCTTCCCTTTTTCCTCTCATGCAGAAGTCTGTAGAACAATGGAGGGGGGCTCTAACCGGTGTGAAAATGGAGAGAACTCCATCGACTGAAGATGTACATTCATCAAAGATTCATTTTTTTCGACATTCACAAGTAACAAGTTGAACGCTGATGTGGGCTTATGGTATATTAATGAGAGGGATGTGTGTGTGTGTGTGTGTGTGTGTGTGTGTGTGTGTGTGTGTGTGTGTGTGTGTGTGTGTGTGTGTGTGTGTCTGAGAGACAACAGAGGCGCTGTATAATTAGAGTGGCTCGTTGCTCATGTTAATAAAATCCCCCAGAGATCTGGTGTTAAATCGGGCGAGAGAGCGCACAGGGAACGCAGCATCACCACCTTCCTGTGAACGAGATCCAGTACTATAAAAAAAAAAACATCAATGTAGTGGATGTGGACTACAACTTCCTCCACCATAACGTTCCTGAGCTGATCCCTGGACCATTGGATAGCACCACATACACACACACACACACACACACACACAGTGGCAATTCATCAAATCATTCACGCTGCCCAGTGCTGTTGGAGGAAACCAGAGAACCCTGAGGACACACAGACCATAACTCGAGCTCAGGGTTGAAACGAGCTATGTAGCAGGATCACTAGCCACTGTGCCCACATCATGCCCACAACTTCCTACACAATTTATTTCAATGTAAATCAAGATCATATCACCCTTTACTTTCCTGTACTGGTACTGATTCTGGTACTGAAATTATTACTGATACTCATATTGTTACTGATACTTATTCTGGTATTAATACTAATTATTAATACTGATACTGAAATTTGTACTGAAATTACTTATATTGATACTAGTATTGATACTGGTACTGATATTGATATTGATACTGGTACTGATATTGATATTGATACTGGTACTGATATTGATACTAGTACTGAAAAGTATACTGGTACTGATATTGATACTAGTACTGATATTGATACTAGTACTAAAAAGTATACTGGTACTGATATTGATACTAGTACTGATATTGATACTAGTACTGAAAGTTATACTGGTACTGATGATACTAGTATGATATTGATACTGGCACTAATAATGATTCTAATCTTTATTTTGATACTAGTACTGATATTGATACTAGTATTGATACTGGTACTGATATTGATACTAGTACTGAAAAGTATACTGGTACTGATATTGATACTAGTACTGATATTGATACTAGTACTGAAAATTATACTCGTACTGATATTGATACTAGTACTGAAAATTGTACTGGTACTCATAATACTAGTATGATATTGATACTGGCACTAATATTGATTCTAATCTTTATATTGATACTAGTACTGATATTGATACTGGTACTGATATTGATATTAGTGATACTAGTGATGATACTAGTATGATATTGATACAAGCACTAATATTGATACTAGTCTTTATATTGATACTGGTACTGATATTGATATTAGTGATACTAGTGATGATACTAGTATGATATTGATACAGGCACTAATATTGATACTAGTCTTTATATTGATACTGGTACTGATATTGATACTAGTACTGAAAATGATACTGGTACTGATGATACTAGTATGATATTGATACTGGCACTAATATTGATTCTAATCTTTATATTGATTCTGGTACTGATATTGATACTAGTACTGATATTGATACTGGTACTGATATTGATATTAGTGATACTAGTGATGATACTAGTATGATATTGATACAGGCACTAATATTGATACTGGTACTGATATTGATACTGGCACTAATATTGATTCTAATCTTTATATTGATTCTGGTACTGATATTGATACTAGTATGATATTGATACTGGCACTAATATTGATTCTAATCTTTATATTGATTCTGGTACTGATATTGATACTAGTACTGATATTGATACTGGTACTGATATTGATATTAGTGATACTAGTGATGATACTAGTATGATATTGATACAGGCACTAATATTGATACTGGTACTGATATTGATACTGGCACTAATATTGATTCTAATCTTTATATTGATTCTGGTACTGATATTGATACTAGTATGATATTGATACTGGCACTAATATTGATTCTAATCTTTATATTGATTCTGGTACTGATATTGATACTAGTACTGATATTGATACTGGTACTGATATTGATATTAGTGATACTAGTGATGATACTAGTATGATATTGATACAGGCACTAATATTGATACTGGTACTGATATTGATACTAGTACTGATATTGATACTAGTACTGAAAATTATACTGGTACTGATGATACTAGTATGATATTGATACTGGCACTAATATTGATACTAGTCTTTATATTGATACTGGTACTGATATTGATACTAGTACTGATATTGATACTAGTATTGATACTGGTACTGATATCGATACTAGTACTGAAATTGATACTAGTACTGATATTGATACTGGTAGTGATATTGAATTTTAAGACAGAGCTCTCAGCCTTGGATTAACCCAGATCATTGCTCAAAACAAGATCTAAGGTAAATCTGCTGATGTCCATCTCGAACCCTCAGCCGGATTTTTTTTAAGTGAGTCGATATGTTAGCAGATGGTTCATCGCAGAAGCCGATCGAAACATACGCTCATTATACTGAAGTGCAAGCCAGCAAGAAAATCTCTTCCTTTTCATTTCAGCCCCGGAGCTCGAGCGCTAGCTCAGCTGAAGTTAAAGTGGGTTTTTTTTACTTCTCACACGCGTCCTCCAGGTTGTTTGAGCTGAGCACTACATAATTACAGAAGACGAGAGACACTTTTCATTTCTTTGTTTCTTTTTGGTTTTTTGGTTATTGTTCGGTACCGTCGTTTTTTCTTTCCATTCGCTGTGGGAAAGAAAGGCTCAAGAAAGAAAGTTCCCCAGTACACAATGTCACTTTTTTAAACACTGCAGTAATAAATGCAGGTGTGACAACTGCATCGGGGTCGAACGGGTTTCCTTCAATATACACCCACAGATAGTGTCATATCTACATCGCTTTATATATCAAGACAATAGGAAGAGATTTCAGCTTCCACATGACAATACTTTCACACAACATCCTTTACAAGTCTGCTATCGAGACTGAACATCACCACAGGGATGCCGCAAAATTCACTGTATTACCAAAAGTATTGGGACAGTCGACTTTTCCAGCCATATGTAGTTCTTCATTAAACTATTCACAAGAAGTTGGAAGCACACATTTGTATCGGATGTATTTCAATGTGACGGAATAAAATTGTCACTTCACTTGAACTACGAGACCAAAACCTTTTCCAGCAGCACAAAGACAGCTCCATGATGATCTGCTTTCCATGGGTTGGAAGATGTGGAAGATCTTCTGCTCTAGAACTCAAAACCTACTGCACACGTCATCAGGTGAAGCCCCATCACCTCACATACATCAGTACCTGACTTTACTGTGTCTGAATGAAATCTCACACAAATCTTCACAAAAAACTGTGGAACATCTTCCCAGAAGAGCGAAACACACAGCACATATCTTATGGTCAGGTGTGTCCACAAACTTTTATATTTGATTTATAAAGATGCAATAAGGAAGAGGAACTCGAGATGGTCACACTGTCCTTCTCTTTTTTTCAGTTGTATCCAATCTTTTTAATAGAAGCCAAAGCCATGATTGAAAAGAAGAAAGGAGGAGGAAGAGGAGAGAAAAGCTGGGAAGGAGATTGGGGGAGTCTGACCTGATCCTCTTGCACAATGCTGAAGTAATGAAGGTGTTTACTTCTTAAACTCTATTAAACTATCAGGATGAAGACAAACCCTGGGTAAGAACTCGGATCGATGGCGTGATTACTCATTACACCTGGTTTGAAATCGATGTGTGAAACCGGGTTGAGGAGACTACAGAGTAGTGATTTAAGACGCAATTATCCGTCCTGCACCGCTGACCGAATTCACAGCCTAACAGAATAGCTATTGATCCCCAGATGACCAGGAGTTACCTAATATCAAATATGTAGGGGGATTTTAAAAAAAAAAGCTAGAAGAAGATAAAGAAGAAGAAACTCTGGGCTTCGGCTCTGACACTGGAGACTCCTTCCGAATACACATAAAGTGTTGACGACTCCCTGTGAGCAATGTGTTTCTATGGAAACAGCAACATATTATTAGGTGGCTGCTCGTAAAGAGCTTCATCTCGCCGTCCTCTTATTGCAATTTTTTTTGGTTTGTTTGAAATGAAAATTGCGTCCGGTTCCAATGCCTCCTGGGTAACTCTTGCTCCGACGCTGATAATGACTCTGTCCCTCGTTTATATTCTCAAATGCGTAAATCTTCAATAAAAATGTAAAAACGAGAGCAGATTTTTCAAACCAAGTGCTAATGGCAAGGGGAAGTCGACAAGGACGTGATAAAAGGCGTGTTGAAACACAGCCAGGTTCTGTGATGAAATCCTCATCTTCAGAGCGTTTCATCTCACGAACCCTCGAGAGGCGGATGGTCTGCTGATGGACGTTTATTTCCAAGTCTGCTCTGAGGGATCTGAAGTCATTAGCGGAAGTATAGATTATTGGTAGTGTAAAAGTTTACGTCACACATTTACACTGGTGAAAGTTTTTGGTATTCAGAGTCGGGTTACGCACTCACACTCTTACGCTCACACTCCAACTCACACACTCACACATCTCACATGTACATTTTTTTTTACGTGTCTTCAGATGATGAAATAAGCAGTCCATGCCTCCGAGGTTGCCAGTTATTCTCTGTAAAGGAATTTTCCAATAAAACGAACACTGGCTTTTTTTTCTTATAGCATAGCAGCCTGGGCTCATTTAGGAGACGTTCATTATCGAGTCTCAGGTGAGACTGTGAACCTGAAGACTGAAAGAATGAATGAGAAAACATTTATGGTTTCGAGATCGAAGTATCCTATTTTTTCTTCTCCTAATAAAATGTACATTTCTGAGATAATGCTATTTTTGAACAGATGTGGTGTCCTGTTTTGGAACAGCTACCAACCATTTTACAAGAGCTCATATTCAAAGGAAAGATTTGTTTTTAAATAAACGTTCCTTTTTACTGATAATCTGGTTACTTAAACTGTATGAGATGGATCTGGCAAAGGGGTAAATAGCTCAAGAGGTTCCTGATGGGCATGCTGGGTATCAAGAGGTTCCTGATGGGCATGCTGGGTGTCAAGAGGTTCATGATTGGCTTAGAATTGTATTGTAGTTTTTTCTTTAATATATAATTTTTTTAATGTTTTTGTTTCACTGATTTTTAGATGTATTTTTATTGTTATAATTATTGGACCGCACTATTAATTTGGTTCAGCTTTTTGTCATATTGTATTGTGTTTCTGCCTGTTAATAACTGAAAATTCATTAATTTTACAAAGTCAATATTTTTAAAAAGTTCATTTTTAAACACCTTTTACAAAGGCTTCTTTAACAGCACCACATCACATCTCAAGGTTAAACTCTTGTCCTGACAGCGCGTGGATTTTATCTATAAAATATGTGTACAGGAAGGAGCTGAATATTAAATATCCACTCATTAATTGGGCAGAAGTTAGATTGTAGATTTCCACTTCACATTCACTTCAGGTTTATCTACTTTCTTTAATAAAAAATAAATAAATAAATAAATAAAAGCGGTCCTTGAATTAAACCCTGAGGAACACCGACTCCACTTCTGCAAATGTTGTTGAGTAATTTCATGTGTATAAGTGGAAGCTGGTCACGAATCCTCAGTTAAGTAAACGAAAAACTCTCAGCCGTGAAGAAATTTTTAAATCGTTTTTTTGTTGTTGTTTTAGGAATGATTCAGCGCTCATTACAGGATCGTTAGCTGAACAAAATCGCAGCTATCAGGCCTTGATTTATGGGTCTTCTATATCTTATTATTGTTCTCCTGTGATGGTAATAGAGACAGACTTTGGAATTAAAAGTTATTAACTGTGTGTTTACTTTGTCAAAAAATAAACCACACGAGAACGAAAATATTTTAAATATATATAATAAGGGTTAGGGTTAGGGTTAGGGTTATGGATCTGCTTACAGGATAAAAGAGAATGTAAAGGACCAGAGGGTGGAACTGAGCAGAAGGATAAAGCCAGGTGCAGAAAAAGAGGTTGATTTATACAGACGGATTTATAAAAGAGTAAGCACACAGAGGAAAGCTGCTGACTAAAACTTTCTTTAGAGAAGTAAATGTTCATATCCTGGGTTTTATGAGCAGTTACACATCAGAATACTTGTATTTTACTGGCTTGAAGTGTAGCATCCTGTTACAACCTGTTAGTGATCACATAAATCTGAGGATGGTCCTGGTGGGTGTGGCCAAATATTCTAATGAGCATGTTTGATTGACAGCTTCCAGTTTGAGGCTCTGAGATTGTTACATAAAAAAAAAAAAATAAAAGCAACAATAAATGGAATAAAACTCAGTAGATTATTTAAGACTCACTATATTACATTCACTTGATTACACTCGTAATCATTTTTGATCACTTTAATACTTTACATTTAATTACTTTGGATTCATAAGACTGCTTTACACTCAGTAGAATGAGTACACTAGATCACTCTGGATTAGATTCCACTCAGTAAATTACACTCACGAGATTACATTTTCTAGATTACTTTACATTTACTGGATTACTTAACACTCAGTAAATTACTTTACACTCTATATATTATTTGACACTCATTATATTAATTTACATATAATAAATTGCTTTTATACCCAGTAGATTGCATACATTAGATTACTTTGCACTCACTAGAGGACCCTCACGAGATTGTATTAAACACAGTAGATTACATTTCTTAGAATATACTATACTACATTACACTCAGTAGATTACTTTACAATCAGTAGATTACGTTACACTCAGTAGATTACATTTGCTAGATTACTTTACAGTTAGTAGATTACGTTACACTCAGTAGATTACATTTGCTAGATTACTTTACAGTTAGTAGATTACGTTACACTCAGTAGATTACATTTTCTAGATTTGCACGCACTAGATTGCATACATAGATTATATTACAGTGTGTAGATTCTGTAACATTCAGTAGGTTACTTTACACTCAGTGGATTACTTTACACTTAGTAGATTACGTTACACTCAGTAGATTACATTTGCTAGATTACTTTACAGTTAGTAGATTACGTTACACTCAGTAGATTACATTTGCTAGATTATTTTACAGTTAGTAGATTACGTTACACTTAGTAGATTACATTTTCTAGATTAATTTGCACGCACTAGATTGCATACATAGATTACGTTACAGTGTGTAGATTCTGTTACATTCAGTAGGTTACTTTACACTCAGTAGATCACTTTACAATCAGTAGATTAGATTACACTCAGGAGATTACTTTACAGTCAGTAGATTACTTTACAATCAGTAGATCACTTTACAATCAGTAGATTCGATTACACTCAGGAGATTACTTTACAGTCAGTAGATTACTTTACACTCAGTAGATTAGATTACACTCAGTAGATTAGATTTTACTCAGTACATTACTTTTAGATTAGATTAGATTACACACAGTATATTACTTTACAGATTAGATTGCAATCTGTAGAGTAGATTAGTAAATACAGAAACACACCTGAATGCTTCCACAGGGCTGAATTAAAGAAGCATTTCATTTCTAGTCATGAGCATGATGTCAGAGGGTAAAACACACACACACACACACACACACACACACACACACACACACACACACACACACACAAACACACACACACACACACACACACCAGGCACACACACACACACACACACCAGGCACACACACAAACAATCATAGTGCTACTTTGAGGTGAAAAGTCCAAGAGATCGAGTACAGTCAGATTCATAATCACTCGATCGCTCAACTCTCTGATCATTAGCATCAGCATGACCGGCTACAACAGCACACACTCATCACCAGATCATCTTTGCGACTTTTATTCCACATTCACACAGAATGTACAGACAGTCCCGACAGCAAATGGAAAAACTTTCATTATAAAAAAGCTGCTAGCATAACGAATGAACTATCAGCTAGCATAACATGATTTATCGTTACCAAAGCAAACAGTTCTTAAAAAAGGAAGCGCGAAAATTTGCGCTAGTGTCTGGCCTCTGAAACTCTGAACGGGTTCGCTGACTCGTGGTTCTTAGCGTAGCGTATCGAACGGCGCACTTTCCTTCAGGTAAACAGCTGAGTTTGGTTTTTAAATACTCTGCACATTAAGTGGAGATGTTTCGCTCACAGTAAACGACAGGAAGTGGGGGGAGGGAGGCCATTAGCTGGCATCTCTGAGAGCTAATGGACGCGACATAAAGCGAGCATAGAGATTTTCCACCGTCGAGCCCAGTACAAAAACACACAATGCTAAAGAGAAAGAAGAGGACGAGAAAAGTAAAACAAAATGGTGGCGAGTTACGTGTCCAAAAAAGAATACACAATGTGTTTGAGATAACATTTCCTGTAAAATTTCCAATAAGCCGATTAGCACTAGCATGTAATACTGATCAGGATTCTCTTAGCTTTAACTGTCAATGCATTAGCTTTTAGTCACCAGGACCATATAAGTTAGCTTCTTTTGTACATGCTAGTTTTCTTTTGCTAATTCAGATTCTAGTCTAGTTCAAACTTGCATTCATTTTTGCTTGATAGTTTTTCATTTAGCTTAAAATTTTTCAGACCCATACAGCCCTATGTTTTATTTTTTTTATTTTATTCCATTGGAGGAAACTGTGGAGATGTGAGGAATGTAATCA
>NC_139578.1:867693-877693 GCF_946808225.1 Silurus aristotelis
ACAACTACACATACAACCACAACTACACATACAACCACAACTACACATACAACTACAACCACAACCACAACTACACACACAACAACCACAACTACACATACAACTACAACCACAACTACACATACAACCACAACCACAACTACACATACAACTACAACCACAACTACACATACAACTACAACCACAACTACACATACAACCACAACTACACATACAACTACAACCACAACTACAACTACACATACGACAACTACAACCACAACTACACATACAACTACAACCACAACTACACATACAACTACAACCACAATTACACATACAACCACAACTACACATTCAACTACAACCACAACTACACATACAACCACAACTACACATACAACTACAACCACAACTACACATACAACCACAACTACACATACAACTACAACCACAACTACACATACAACCACAACTACACATTCAACTACAACCACAACTACACATACAACCACAACTACACATACAACTACAACCACAACTAAACATACAACCACAACTACACATACAACTACAACCACAACTACACATACAACCACAACTACACATTCAACTACAACCACAACTACACATACAACCACAACTACACATACAACTACAACCACAACTACACATACAACCACAACTACACATACAACTACAACCACAACTACACATACAACCACAACTACACATTCAACCACAACTACACATACAACCACAACTACACATACAACTACAACCACAACTACACATACAACCCCATCAACACATACAACTACAACCACAAACACAACTACACGTACAACTACAACCTCAACCACAACTACACATACAACTACAACCACAACTACACATACAACCACAACTACACATACAACTACAACCACAACTACAACTACACATACGACAACTACAACCACAACTACACATACAACTACAACCACAACTACACATACAACTACAACCACAATTACACATACAACCACAACTACACATACAACTACAACCACAACTACACATACAACCACAACTACACATACAACTACAACCACAACTACACATACAACCACAACTACACATACAACTACAACCACAACTACACATACAACCACAACTACACATTCAACTACAACCACAACTACACATACAACCACAACTACACATACAACTACAACCACAACTAAACATACAACCACAACTACACATACAACCACAACTACACATTCAACTACAACCACAACTACACATACAACCACAACTACACATACAACTACAACCACAACTACACATACAACCACAACTACACATACAACTACAACCACAACTACACATACAACCACAACTACACATTCAACCACAACTACACATACAACCACAACTACACATTCAACTACAACCACAACTACACATACAACCACAACTACACATTCAACCACAACTACACATACAACCACAACTACACATACAACTACAACCACAACTACACATACAACCACAACTACACATACAACCACAACTACACATACAACTACAACCACAACTACACATTCAACCACAACTACACATTCAACCACAACTACACATACAACCACAACTACACATACAACTACAACCACAACTACACATACAACCACAACTACACATTCAACCACAACTACACATACAACCACAACTACACATTCAACTACAACCACAACTACACATACAACCACAACTACACATACAACCACAACTACACATACAACTACAACCACAACTACACATACAACCCCATCAACACATACAACTACAACCACATATATATTGGTGTTAATCACCTAAACCTTTTTGTAACCACACCCCTAAACCTTCCCCAATTCTAACTATAACTCTGAAGCTAACTACACCCATGACCACACCCCTGACCACACCCCTGACCACACCCCTAACGCTGCCTCTAATCCTAAATGTAACCCGACCACCCAATTCTGCCATTAAACTCCTGCCCCTGAACCCAGTCTTTACCTATATATCATCTGATAATAATTAAATGGTGTGAATTGTGACAGATTTGTAAGTATGAAGTAATGTTGTGTGTGTGTTTGTGTGTTTGTGTGTGTTTAGTGTGTGTGATAGAGAAAAAGGCATTTCTGGCTGAAGATGGTGAGTGACTCAACAGCACTGTGAAGATAATGAAGACGATGATGAAAGTGTAATAGTATCGCATTGAAATGTTACAGCGCTATTCTTAGCTTAGCGCTCCCCGCGAGACACGTCTATCTGAGCGCGGGGCGTCTGCGATGTTGCTCGTCCCGGATCCCGTACCTGAATCCGCGAGTGTCAGAACCTTCTGACGCACAGAAGAAACACCTCTGATACGAGAGCAAAAATCATAAATAAACCCTGGAGCAGGAAAACAACGACGACGACACGGTTTAAAAGTTCGAGCAAGTGTGAGATAAAGTAAAAGTGTGTGTGTGTGTGTGTGTGTGTGTGTGTGTGCGTGCGTGTGCGTGTGCGTGTGTGTGTGTGTGTGTGTGTGTATGAGATTCGGAGAGAAATATATATTGCATGTCATCTGACTGAATGAATTTGTCCTGCAGGAGATATATATTTTCATCTGCGTTTTATTTCAAGAATTTCCGGAGAAAAAAAGTCTCGTAATGTCTCGTTCTGCTGATGTTTCTCTTTCAATGGATCACATGAGTCCTGGAGCACTTCCTTTTCCGCTCCAATTTTAATTTTAAAACAGCTTTTACAATTACAGCGTGTGTTAATTTTACCGTACGATCATACATCATCTGTTTGCCTTTGGCCACGCCCACAAAATTCCTTAATGGTCGAAGGGGCTGAAAAGGTGGCTAAATTGCTTTTGTACTTTTGGCCAAAGTTGACATAGTTGCCTTAAGTTTTCTTTCTATACGCAAAACGATATGAGAGCTTCATGTTGCTATGGCGATAGAGGTGCCATGTGGATAATGTTGTGTTTGGAGTGTGTCCTTGTACTTGACTGTCACTCGGGTCTGTTTCGGCTTTGTTCCTCCCCTTCTGCGTAATAATAACCTCATAATAATAACACCCTGTCTCAGCTAATAATCCATTACACACACACACACACACACACACACACACACACACACAGAACCAGGATTCCTATTTTGGGCAGCATTTGTGCTCAGAAGTCTGTAGTAATATAATTCATGAGGAATCACATTCACGCACCAGACTATGTTTTTGATCCACGTGTCAAACGTCTGAGATCACGTGTGAGAAAATCCTAGAAAGGTGTGGTAGCCCAGGAGGCCACTGTTATTGGATTGGATGTGTGGCAGGAGCAGTGTGGTCTCCAAGGTTCTGGTCTTATTGGGCTCAGCAGAACCACTTTTAGTGACACTGTAATCAGTGTTTTTAAGCAGAGCTTAGAGGAGTGTGTGTGTGTGTGTGTGTGTGTGTGTGTGTGTGCTCACACAACTAAAGGAGGCCAAAAACAAAGGCCACACCTCCTCAATGATAACTAAAGACAGAGGCCACACCTTTATTATAAAAGAAGAAAAAGGCCACGCCTTTATAATGACTAAAGCCTGAGGCCACACCTTCTTTATAATAACTAGACAGAGGCCACACCTCCTTTATAATAACTAAAAACAGGCCACACCTTCTTTATAATAACTAAATACGGAGGCCACGCCTCCTTTATAATAACTTAAGAAAAAGGCCACGCCTTTATAATAACTAAAGACAGAGGCCACACCTCCTTTATAATAACTAAAGACAGAGGCCACACCTCCTTTATAATAACTAAAGACAGAGGCCATGCCTCCTTTATAATAGCTAAAGACAGAGGACACGCCTCCATTATAATAACTAAAGACAGAGGCCACACCTCCTTTATAATAAATAAAGACAGAGGCCACGCCTCCTTTATAATAACTAAAGACAGAGGACACGCCTTTGTAATAACTAAAGACAGAGGCCACACCTCCTTTATAATAACTAAAAACAGAGACCATGCCTCCTTTATAATAGCTAACACATAGGCCACGCCTTTATAGTAACTAAAGACAGAGGCCACGCCTCCTTTACTAGAAGTACAGGCACAAAGGCCCCGCCTCCTTTGCCAGAACAAATGATAAAAGTCACGCCTTTTTTTATTAAAGCTAAAAACACAGGCCACACCTCCTTTCATGAACAAGCAGATATAGGAAACACCTCCTTCACTATACTTAACCGTATGAAGGCCACATCTTCTTTACTACTACCATGTTGCCTTAACTACAATTAAAGATGTAATGACCACGCCTTCTTTTTCATTCACAAACACAGACACCACACCTACTTTAACAGAACTAAAGCACAGAGGCCACACCCTCTTCTCTTTGATTGACAAGTAAGACCCGCCTCCTCCTCCTCCTCCTCACGGTTGCCATGGTTTCTAAGGTTATAAGGGTGAGGCGGGAACATGTGAGCGAGTCGTGCTTTTCTTCTCCGTACAGATTGCTGGCCAGGGAATGGATAATGCAGAACACACACACACACACACACACACACACACACACACACACACACACACACACACACACACATACAGCCTCAACCTGGCAGGAGCAGCGATGACATCACACACAGCCTGCTCGTTTCAGCAAGACAGTCAAGAGACAGACGGAGAGAGAAAAGGTTTCTCTCAGGTGAGGTCACTCTGTGTGTGTGTGTGTGTGTGTGTGTGTGTGTGTGTGTGTGTGTGTGTGTGTGTGTGTTATTTTAATTCACACATTGTACCCTGTCACAGTGCATTGATCTATTTGTCTCGCTGTGCATTTGAACACATTCAGTCACCTTTAAGCCCCGCCCACAGCAGCACAGCCGTCCTTTAACCAGTGTGTATTACAATTTTATAAATTAATAAATTAATGTATTAAACAAACACAACAAATAAACACAACAATTAATAAACACAATGGAGGAAATCTACTCTGTGTGTCTGGCTGATTCTGAGCACGTCCTCACAGTCTGATCAAAAATATCGTATGAAGGACAGATGGAGGGACAGAGCAGAGCAGACCTTCACTCGCTCCTCCTTTAAGCTCTGCTGAAGAGACACACTCATTTAGGTCATTAAATTAGCTTCTGCTGAGGCTTAAAAAACAGAAACTCCATTAGTGTGGACACGGTGCAGGTCCCAAATTACACAACGCAAATTCTGTTTGGGCTTTAGGACTAATTTTAGGTTTTATTGCCAAACATCAGCATAAAAACACCAAACCACATGCTGAAAGCCAAAAATAGCAGCCTGAAAAAAAGCTAAAAGTCATTGCAAATCCCCCAATACCAGGCCTTGAACAAGTACATCAAACCTAAACAGACTATTCAACAAAATATGTTTGGTAGTTCAGCGGAGCTCTGCAGAGACCAGCAGCAATAACAAAATCAAGAAAATGTAAGAAAAAACAAAAGATAATTGCAGTAAAATGTAATAATATGATTATGTACAATGAAAAAATTTTGCAGTGAAACTTGGTGCAAACAGGATCATCAGAAATAATGAAATATTGGCTACAGGTCTTTGGAAGAAGCTGTTCCTCAGTCTGTTAGTGTGTGTCTGAATGTCCGGTACCTTGTGCCTGATGGGAGGAGCCTTCTTGAGCTTTCTCATGAAAAAAAGCCTCTGATGATCTTTCTTCACTGAGTAGGAAGTGTTAATGGTCCATGTTAAATCCTTTGTGATGTGCAGAACAAGGAATTTGATGTGGTTAAGCCTCTCAACCTCCTCACTGTTAATGTGAAGAGGGGATGGCGTCGTTTTTCTGGATCTCCTGTAGTCCACAAACATCTCCTTTGTTTTATTTACAGAACCTTTAGAATAACTGGTGTCAGGGCGACTGGGTGATGGTCATTTATACACCTTACTGTTGTTTTTCCGGCACAGGAACAATAGTGCTGGATTTGAGGCGTGTAGGACCTCCTGCAGAGACAGCAGAAGATATTGGTTTGGGAACACCTTGTTGGGTCTTGATGGTTAATACAGTATCAGTGCAAAAGGACATGTAGGCCAAAACAGATGAACTATGTTCCACCAGGTCTGTGTTCTGAGCAAAAAACTCCCAGTCTGTGATTCCACAGCAATCCTGCAGCCATGAAGTAGACTCTTTACTCCAGACAGTTTTGATAGTTGGTTTTGTTCTGCAGATGAGAGGTCTGAAGGATGGGGTCATTTCTACGGAGATGTGAGTGGAGAGGCTAAGATGTGGAGATCGGGAGCATTGCATGAGTCCCAACATCAGCCCTAAAGGCCTTAATACAAGCCCTCAAGGGCAAGAAACATCAGCCCTGAAGTTCAAAAATCACTTCTCATCAACCCCTCACCAAACTCATTACCAACGGTCATGGTAAATATTTGGTAAATATTTACCAAATATTTACCAACCTCATTACCAACCTCATTACCAACCTTATCACCAACCTCACCCCTCATCAACCTCATCACCAACCTCAACAACCTCATCACCAACCTCACCCCTCATCAACCTCATCACCCCTCATCAACCTCATCACCAACCTCAACAACCTCATCACCAACTTCACCCCTCATCAACCTCATCACCCCTCATCAACCTCATAACCAACCTCACCCATCATCAACCTCATCACCAACCTCACCCCTCATCAACCTCATCACCCCTCATCAACCTCATCACCCCTCATCAACCTCATCAACCTCATCACCCCTCATAAACCTCATCACCAACCTCAACAACCTCATCACCAACTTCACCCCTCATCAACCTCATCACCCCTCATCAACCTCATCAACCTCATCACCCCTCATCAACCTCATCACCAACCTCAACAACCTCATCACCAACTTTACCCCTCATCAACCTCATCACCCCTCATCAACCTCATCACCCCTCATCAACCTAATCACCCCTCATCAACCTCATTACCAACCTCACCCCTCATCAACCTCATCACCCCTCATCAACCTCATCACCCCTCATCAACCTCATCACCCTTCATCAACCTCATCACCAACCTCAACAACCTCATCACTAACTTCACCCCTCATCAACCTCATCACCCCTCATCAACCTCATCACCCCTCATCAACCTCATCACCCCTCATCAACCTCATCACCAACCTCACCCCTCATCAACCTCATCACCCCTCATCAACCTCATCACCCCTCATCAACCTCATCACCCCTCACCAACCTCATCACCAACCTTACCAACCTCACCCCTCATCAACCTCATCACCCCTCACCCCTCATCAACACCATCACCCCTCACCAACCTCATCACCAACCTCACCAACCATCACCAACCCACAAACCTCACCCCTCATCAACCTCATCACCCTTCATCAACCTCATTACCCCTCATCAACCTCATCACCAACCTCACTCCTCATCAACCCCTCAAAATCACCTCACATCAGCCCCTAACACAAGCCCCAAAGACCAGATACCTGCGTAAAAAGCTAATAAAACTGCTGATTCGGCATAAAATGGTAATATTTACCAAATTAAGCGACTTTTCAAAATTGGTACTAAAATCCAAAATTTAAGACAACAGTCACATACAAGTTTTAGATTTTAGCTACATGACTGTAAACACACAAACAAATGCACACACACACACACACACACACACACACAATCGAGCGCACAGCGAGAGTCGATACGTTTCTCGTCACTAAGCCGTTCCCCATCCACAGGCTGCCGTCTTTTCTGAATGTCACTCTATTCTGGTCCGGCTTCCTCGGACCGGGTCATTAAATACGGTCGCTGTATCGGCTCGAGTACAGAAATAAATGAAATGGGTTTGGTTTCGAGGATAAACACTGAACACGGAACATGAACAAGTCCATTAAATGTATGGATTAATTTATAATAAGACAACAGAATTTGCTGTGTGTTTTTGGTCTTAAATTTAACCTTCAGGTTTCACACACACACACACACACACACACACACACACACACACACACACACACACACACCCCCCTGATGGTGCTGTGCTCCCAGAGCATGTTTCTCTCCAGTGCTCCAATTACACCCTAATTGCAATAATCCGAGATGAAGCGCACGTGCTGCGTTTCCCGCCGGCCGTGTCCTTTCACTCAGAGTTCCTGAGCGCGTCCAAAGAGAAGAACATTCCAGAGATACACCATTTCTATATATTCAGATGAGGTGAAGAGCTCTGGGGTGCAGTCAGTGTTCACATTCTTTACAAAGGTGTTCAAGATCTCTATAGCAGGAGATCTTCCACATCTTCCAACCCAGGGAAAGCAGATCTTCGTGGAGCTAGCTTTGTGCACAGGGGCATTGTCATGCTGGAACAGGTTTGGGTCTCCCACACATCATCATTATCATCATCAACATCATCATCACATTTCACTCCATATTCTCGATTACAACGTATGTATTTAGCCACGCCCACAAAACACCATAAAAGGTAAACGTGACTAAATAGTAAATGAGTCTTTTCTCCACCTAAATACAGATTTCAACAACGTATTATTATTATTATTATTATTATTATTATTATTATATGTAAATGCTACTCCTGTGCACATTTGTTACACAAAATAAATGTCAAGCAAAAATCCTTACAAATTCTTTTTTAATTGAAATTCTATAAAAACCTTCTGAGTATCAATAAAGTAAATCCAAATTTTATTATCTTTTTTTTTTTAAGTGTGAAGATTTTACAAAAATTTGTTATTTGTTAGATTTTTTGTTTTAATTTGCAAGAAAAAAATATAGTGATTACATATTACATATGTGTGTGTGTGTGTGTGTGTGTGTGTGTGTGTGTGTGTGTGTGTGTGTGTATGCGCCATGTATAAGACACTTTAAGCTACATGAAGTGTGTATGATGGGGATGAGCTGAATCAGGACTCGGTGTGTGTGTGTGTGTGTGTGTGTGTGTGTGTGTGTGTGTGTGTGTGTGTGTGTGTGTGTATGCGCCATGTATAAGACACTTTAAGCTACATGAAGTGTGTATGATGGGGATGAGCTGAATCAGGACTCGGTGTGTGTGTGTGTGTGTGTGTGTGTGTGTGTGTGTGTGTGTGTGTGTGTGTGTGTGTGTGTATGCGCCATGTATAAGACACTTTAAGCTACATGAAGTGTGTATGATGGGGATGAGCTGAATCAGGACTCGGTGTGTGTGTGTGTGTGTGTGTGTGTGTGTGTGTGTGTGTGTGTGTGTGTGTGTGTATGCGCCATGTATAAGACACTTTAAGCTACATGAAGTGTGTATGATGGGGATGAGCTGAATCAGGACTCGGTGTGTGTGTGTGTGTGTGTGTGTGTGTGTGTGTGTGTGTGTGTGTGTGTGTGTGTGTGTGTGTATGCGCCATGTATAAGACACTTTAAGCTACATGAAGTGTGTATGATGGGGATGAGCTGAATCAGGACTCGGTGTGTGTGTGTGTGTGTGTGTGTGTGTGTGTGTGTGTGTGTGTGTGTGTGTGTGTGTGTGTGTGTGTATGCGCCATGTATAAGACACTTTAAGCTACATGAAGTGTGTATGATGGGGATGAGCTGAATCAGGACTCGGTGTGTGTGTGTGTGTGTGTGTGTGTGTGTGTGTGTGTGTGTGTGTGTGTGTGTGTGTGTGTGTGTGTGAACAGTATAAAACACTACACTCCTGATAGTAAATCACTGCACCGCTGTGCCACACGAAGGCGATATTTTACTTTTTTTTTAAATAAATTGATCATTTAATTAATGGATTAAATTGAAGAAAAAAACTCTTACGTCCTCCTCCTCGCGCGTGGTCTCGCGGCGGCGCTCGTGCCGGTGTTCGGGGGGGCTCTTGATCGCCTTCTCGCGCGCACCGAGCAGCCGACTGGCCTCCGGGGGACCGGGGAACGACGCACCGGTGTTGATTTTCCCCGTAAACCTCTGGTACAGCGAAGCCATGAGTTCGCGCGGATGTGTGTGTGTGTGTGTGTGTGTGTGTGTGTGTGTGTGTGTGTGTTTATGTTTGTGTG
>NC_139578.1:882693-887693 GCF_946808225.1 Silurus aristotelis
CCTCCAACTCCTCTAGCACTTCCAACACCACCAACACTACCTACAACACCTCCAACGCCACCTACACCAACACCCCCAGCACCAACACCACCTTCAACACCACTGCTAACACCACCTGTAAATGACCATTAAATCGTTCAATCTCGGACACTTTACCTCCGTCCAATAGAGGGCAGTGTGGTCATGTGATGGCGCTGTGGGTCATTAGTGAATTTTGCTACGTGTAATGGCAGTCTGGTTTGTTACTGAAAGGAAAGGTGGACTTTTGGCTGTGCTGGTGTTAAACACGCGTTCTTTAAAGGGTTTCTTCCTGCCTCTTAGCTCCTGGCTGATGAAGGGCACAAGGTATCATTTTAATTTCATTTGTGTGGGAAATTTGGTGGTTTTGGAATGTTTATTTTCGCATCTCCACTGAAGCTAATGGTTAATGCTTAGCAGGTCGCTAATGTATGTATGCAGGTTAGCATTTCACGTGCTGATTTTGCGATATAGAGATTGGAGCATTAATTGTAATTGTTGTTTTAAGCATAATAAGGTGTGTTCTTGTTATTTTGTTAACATTATGATTGATGTGGGTTTTCAGTTTAAGCGTGTTGTTTTGTAGCTGTGGGAGTTTTATTTAATCACTTTGTATGTTTTGTGTTTTTATTCAGCTCTTACGGTGTTTATTTTGGACATTAAAATCCTTAATAAACATCAGTTTCAAGAGAGTAAAGTGCATCTGTTCAGCTGGGTATGCTACACCATCACCAACACCATCAACACCACCAGCACCACCTCCAACACCACCATCTTCAAAAACACCAACAACTAAACCACTTCCAACACCTCTAACACATCCAACACCACCTACACCACCTTTCTCACTATCATCCTTACTATAATCATCATCATCATCATCATCAACCTTCATCCTCATCAAATGTATGGAAATATATTGGGTGTTTCCTCTCTCGCTCTCTCTCTCTCTCTCTCTCTCTCTCTCACACACACACACACACACTCACACACACACACACACACACACACACACAAGTTTTGTTACGGCCGGTGGTTTGTTCTGAAGGAGCTTGACGTCGTCCCTGAGATGATCTCAGACTCCATATTTCCCTACAAGCCTCTCCGAAGTCAACCAGCTTCCATCTTTATCTAGTCGTGCAAGACTGACCAGGAGTGTGTGTGTGTGTGTTTGTGTGTTTTGAAAGGAATAGAATAATCACTTGCCCTACAGGCTGTGAGCTGATGAAATTCAGGAGAAGAGATTTATGGCAGTGTTTGATGATGAGTGTGAAACCACTTGCTCGCTCTCTTGCTCAGAGATCCAGCCTGAGGTAGAGGACCAACACCACCTACATAAACACCACCAACACCACCTACATAAACACCATCAGCACCACTACCACCTACATAAACACCACTACCACCTACATAAACACCTACACCACCAACACCTACACCACCAACACCTACACCACCAACACCTACACCACCAACACCTACACCACCTACATAATCTCTAATCTTTATCGAGGTTTTAATGGCAGTGGTCCAAAAGTATTGGGACATCTGACTTTTTTTTTTCTTTTTTTTTTTCGGAATCATGAATCTCCACAAAATCCAGTGAGTGCTCAGGTGTCTCAGGTGTCCACAAACTTTTGGTCACAGCAGGGGAGATTACATTCGATAAGATTAGTATCTGTTACTCTGTAAATCACACATGATACAAGTTTTTCACCAGGAATTTCACATCTTAGTTGATAAAATGAGATAAACCTGTGCGTACTTTTCTCTGAATATTTTCCGCTTCATTCTTCAACATTACGAGCAGGTCGGAGTTTCTTTTTCTAAATAAATACAATTTTATGCCCAGTTTAATACTTTATAATACTTTTATCTAGACTGTAATATTTCAAACTTCTGAAAATAATACGAGGATGCTGACAACTATTAATGCTCCACACACACACACACACACACACACACACACACACACACACACACACACACACACACACACAGAAAAATAATCTGAATGTCAGTCACTTGAGCAGGAAAAACCTATTTCTTAAATCAAACACATCCACTGCATTCAAAAACCTCAACACACACACACACACACATACACACACACGCACACACATGCACATATACATATACACACACACACACACACACACACAAGCCTACATTATAGTTTTAGATTTTGCCATTTTTCATTGTTTTTTTTACAGACAGAGAGCTCGAGAGACTTACAATGATAGAGAGATAGATTATGAAAGACAAAGATAGAAAGAGACAGAGTGGAACAAAGACAATTATAGTTAGTGTGAGTGTGTGTAAATTCTCTCCGAGTCCAGCAGGGGGCGCAGGGGCCTAATTTATTCTCGTCTCCCTTTAAAAGTTGAATTACACATAAATAAAGAAATATAGACAATTATTTTTATTAGTAGTAGTAATTATTAAATATATACATGTATTTTTATTATAATAATAAATGTTTTATTCAGACTGTGGCACAGAGGGATTTTTTTACAGAAAAATAAGAATACATTTAATTTTGAACTTAAATTAGATTTAAGATTTTTTTAAATATTATTGTGGAGAGGTTGTGAGAAGTTGTAAAGAGGTTATAAGTTATAGCATTCTCCCCACCAACCAATCACTGATCCACATTATTTACCAATAACCAATCACTGATCCACATTCTCCCCACCAACCAATCACTGATCCACATTCTCCCCACCAACCAATCACTGATCCACATTCTCCCCACCAACCAATCACTGATCCAGATTCTCCCCACCAACCAATCACTGATCCACATTCTCCACACCAACCAATCACTGATCCACATTCTCCCCACCAACCAATCACTGATCTACATTATTTACCAATAACCAATCACTGATCCACATTCTCCCCACCAACCAATCACTGATCCACATTCTCCCCACCAACCAATCACTGATCCACATTCTCCACACCAACCAATCACTGATCTACATTATTTACCAATAACCAATCACTTATCCACATTCTCCCCACCAACCAATCACTGATCTACATTATTTACCAATAACCAATCACTGATCCCCATTCTCCCCACCAACCAATCACTGATCTACATTATTTACCAATAACCAATCAATGATCCACATTCTCCCCACCAACGAATTACTGATCTACATTATTTACCAATAACCAATCACTGATCCCCATTCTCCCCACCAACCAATCACTGATCTACATTATTTACCAATAACCAATCACTGATCCCCATTCTCCCCACCAACGAATTACTGATCTACATTATTTACCAATAACCAATCACTGATCCACATTCTCCCCACCAACGAATTACTGATCTACATTATTTACCAATAACCAATCACTGATCCACATTCTCCCCACCAACCAATCACTGATCCACATTCTCCCCACCAACCAATCACTGATCCCCATTCTCCCCACCAACCAATCACTGATCTACATTATTTACCAATAACTAATCACTGATCCACATTCTCCCCACCAACGAATTACTGATCTACATTATTTACCAATAACCAATCACTGATCCCCATTCTCCCCACCAACCAATCACTGATCCACATTCTCCCCACCAACCAATCACTGATCCACATTCTCCACACCAATGTAAAATTGTGGTTTTGTGACCAATAAAAGAAAGGAGTGAGCGCTCTCCCAAGCAGGGGGGTTGAACACAAACACACACACACACACACACACACCATGGCATTGTTTAAACTGTATAAACTCTGCATGTGTGAAAGCCTCCTCAGGGACTCACACATACTAATCTCAGTGCAGCTGCTGTAATTTATCACTGGAATCTCTGGAGTCACATGGAGCACTATATATATATATATATATATATATATACATACACACACACACACACACACACACACACAGTTACACCACTAGTCAGTCTGTCAGGAAGAGAGAGGGATGTAGAAAGATGCCATGTGTAGACCAGTGGACGCCAACATCGAATTTTCTCTAAACACAGTTTATTTCTAAACATTCGCTCTGATCCGTGTCTACACACTTCTTCAATCCAAATGTTCCACACTTATGTGGTGTTTTAACCAAGTTTGAGATTAAATGAGTCCAGTCTAGGAGGTCACTTCCTGGGTTTTCTAATCGAAGCTGAAATGAACAACTTTTCATTCAATCGCTTTATTAAATAAATCATATTTTCTGTCTTTTTATCGTCTTGAATGCAGATCAGAGTCACCAGATGAAAGTGAGTCTCTGTTAGTGAGCATCAATCAGAAGAAATGTTGGGATCAGAATTTAAAGACCACATATTTCCTGGATTTGGATGTTTTCTGGTGTGTAGAAAAACACGAGGTGATTAAAAGAGTGGAAGTATAAAAACCATCCACTTTTACCTTCTCGTCTTTGGTCCATCCTCGTCTGTAGTTCTCAGCCCCGGCTGTGGTGTTCATGCTGATGTCTGAGAAGTTTGTTTTAGAATGAAATAAAGCTCCTGGATCTTCTTTTTTTTTTTTTCCCCGCTTGAACTCTCCGTACACGCTCTTAAAAATGGATCAGTTTTGTCAGAGGTCCATCAGAGGATAATGTGCAGAGAAGCTCTGAGATGCTGCTGGGTGCTAACAATAGCCTACGTGATATTGTTCCCTCCCTCTTTAACACACACACACACACACACACACACCACTCTCTTTTAAACACACACACACACACACACACACACACACACACACAAACACACACACACAGATCTACGTCCCTCCCCAATGTTAAGACTCAACATAATTTCTTGAGGGAAAAATACAGTTCCGTGGCCGTGTCCCAGTTCCCACATTACAGAAAAATACAATCAAAACCTGGTTATTAATCTTCATCACATCCCCATCGCAATAACACTAAACCACTCAACTCTTATAGAACCAGTGAGAAGTCTGTATTTTTCTTAATTTGTATAATTTTTAATATTGTATATTCGTAGT
>NC_139578.1:892693-1150193 GCF_946808225.1 Silurus aristotelis
CTGTTATTGTGTTTTCACCTGAATGAAAAACATCATTTGTTTTATTTCCTCTAGGTGTCGCTGTAAACACGCAGAAGGAGCAGCATTTTTATCTTGTACATGATGTTAAACTCATCCTGGGATTTCAGTTGGACCCTGGATTCAGATCATTTGACTCATCTCACTCATAATTTAACTCATCTCACCTAACGATCAGTTTTGGACCTTTAAATAATTCCCTGCCCAAGCTCCGCCCACAGGATCTACAGTGGCCAATAAAGCGACTGGCCAGAGGCGTGTCCAAACACAAACAATCTGAACTTCTTAAATCTATGGTTCTCTTGTTGTTGATGGAGATGTTGTTGTTTTTATCATGTTCTACATATCTCTGTTTATAGAATTTTACTGACCTTCTCCACAGCCATATGTGTTTCTTACCCAAAATGTTCCCACAAACCTGAACACGCACGATTGTGTAGGACGTCGTTGGATGCTGGCCCATGAAATTTCCCCTTCACTTGGACTAGGAGACCCATAACTGTTCCAGCATGATGATGCCCCTGTGCACAAAGCCAGCTCCATTAACATCTGCTTTACACTGGTTAAAGTGGAAGATCTCCTGCTATAGAGTCCCAGGCCTCCTCACCTTCTCACCTACATCACTACCTGACTCTAACACCATTGTGGCTAAATGATCTCCACAAATCTCCACAAAAATCTAGTAAAACATCTTCCCAGAAGAGTGGAGCTCATTATAAATCAAATGGAGACTAAATGTAGAAAGGATGTTAAAAATTAGATGCACATACTCATCTGTATGAGTCTCGGTTTGCTGAGAAGTGTTATGTCCTGCTTTATAAAGCTGTTATAGAGAGATTATAAAACAAAAGAGAACTGATTCATTTCGTTGTTTAGATGTTTTTTTCCCTCCAGCTGTTCATCTAGATGTCCATCACGTCCACTCGGTAGCAGAAACATACAATAATGGAATCTGTCGGATCAATAATCCGTATTATTAGTTCACGATGATGTCATGCTGTGTAACTTCAGGGTTCAGTGAGACATACAGGAGACATGCTCAGTGTGAGGAACGTGATACGTCCGTGCTCCAACGTGGTGGCCTTCAGAGCCGAGGCTTTCATTTCAAGCTCTGAGCAGATGAAACGGTCGGTTAGAGAAGCCGTGATGACGTCATGCCGGTGTAACCGAACGGAACATTGCGTTTTTGTACGTTTTTTTTTTTTAAAGGTGCGGTAAGTAATATAAGCGTCGCAACGACCACAAAAAAATGTCTAGTTTAAAATTATGGTATAAAGGATTATTATGTGATTCTTTAAAATACTCAAGTAGCTTTTTTGCATATGTGGAATTTACTAAAATGTTTCCATTTGGGGGGATTTTACTGTAACTTCACTACATTCCAACTCAAATATTTCACTTTTTACTCAAATCCATTTGCGTTCCTTTTTATTGACGGGGATAAAAACTGAACTGTTTTAACACGCAACGCAGCGAGTCACCAATCAGGATCGAGCGCTCGCTCTGTTTAAAACACCTTTTCATTGTTAGCATTTTGAAGATTTTGGTCTCATGATAATGAGTGTGCTGAGGGTCACATTCGAGTCTTTTCACATAAACTAAGGAAACTTTTACTGGAGTCACATTTAATTGAGTTAATCTCTACTTTTACTCAACAGCATTGTGAGACGAGGCAAAACGAAACAGCGGTCGTTTTTTAGCAAGGTTTTTAGTGACTTTATAAACGTCTCGTTAATCTGTCGTTCTTGTTGCCCCCTCCCCCCATGTTCCATGTTTTATGTAGAAATTACACTGTTATAAAAGTCACATATTGCGCCTTTAACTGCCCCCCATTCAAAGGGGAAAAGCGAATCCAATCCGCTCCGGGATTCTGCTCCGCGTCTTCAAGGCTGCCGCTCGAAAAAAAAAATGGTCGCCTCACCTGCTGAGCGTTCCAGTATATCCCTCCGCGGGGTCAGTTTATTTTCTGGCGAAAATGTTTTTTTCTCTCACACATCTCATTGATGTGTAGTCAAATCTTTCGTAAATGCGATCGCCTGCTATAAACAACGAATAAAACGATTGAGTGGTGGAAAAACAGGAAAGAAAAAGTGCTTCTTTGATCAAACCGGGGGACTATTTAGCGTCTTATCGGCGTGGGAACACAGAGGCGTGACGCGGCCGCACTCAAATATGGCTACCGTTGGAGTGCGAGCTACAACTTTAATACCGAAAATCTGAATCGATCTCATTTTTTATCTTTTGTTTTTTTTTGTTTTTCCTTTTTTCCCTTCCAGAGAAAGGACGCGGTTTGTTTCCGGCTCGGATCGCAATCCGGGGGATGTTGATTTCGAGGGTACGGACGCGCCGGAGGCTGAAAAACCGAACGGGAATTTAATGTGATTTTTTTTTTTTTCCTTTTAAGAAAAAAAAACCCAACAAAAACGGATGTGTGTGTAAACGGTGTCTGTGTTTTTTTCTTTCTAAAAAAAAAAAAAAAAAAAAAGGAAAGAGAAAAAAGGAGAAAGAAAACGAAAAGAGAGAAAGAAATGGCCAGCTTGCCCCCGGTGTCGCGAGCTTGAAAACGGAATAACGTCGGAATCAAGGGACGCGGCGTCTCGCGCTCGCTTTGATCGTCATGATCCGGGTTTTTCGGTTTCTTTCATGGGAATGAGGTTTTTCCTGCAGCACCACGGGATTTTATCTCACCGACAATAAAGAAAAAAAGGAAAAGAAATAAACAACAACTACAAGAATTAATCAATTCGAGCTGAGAGCATCGCTGGGAGGAAACGCGCAGGGATGTAAAAAAACCCGAAGGATCCTGAGATGTGGGGAAGAATAAAGCGGAATAAAGAAAGAATCCTAATCAATAAATAGAAAAATACAAACAAACAAATTGATTAACGACGTAAAAAAAAAAAAACAAATCAAGACGGATTGTTTTTTTCTCATTAGAAAAAAAATTACTCGGATATTTCCTGGGACGTGTTTTGGGAATATAAACTGGATTTTTCTTTCTTCAAAAACAATCAGGAGTATAAATGTCGGAATAGTGGTCTATCCTGCCTCCCCATACCCCCCTCATCCCCCTCTTCCTCCCCCCTCACCTCCCCCTTCCTCCTCCTCCTCCTCCTCTTCTTCCTCCTCAACCTCCACCTTCTTCTTCTTCTTCTTCTTCTTCTTCTTCTTCTTCTTCTTCTTCTTCTTCTTTTTCTCAATTCTCCTCGAAATCCCAAACAAAAAAAGCACCACTAGGAACCAAAAAAGAACGGAAAAGTCCAGTGTGTCCCTCACCCCCCCTGCCCCCCCCCCCTGCCCGGTGTTGACATGAAGGACACACGTCCCTAGTGTTATTTAAAAAAGGTAAGCGTTTTCCCGTCCGCGTGAACACCAAGAAAAATAACACAACACGTTTTTCTTTTTTTTTTGCTGCTAGGTATCACGTTTCCCCTTCAGTCTTCAAGCTAGCACGGGCGAACACGTCACCGGACAGTGTTATTTACCCCCCTTCACACACACACACACACACACACACACACACACACACACACACTCCCATTCTCTTTCAGCATTTCATCCCCATTGTTCCAATCCAGCCCAAACACCGAGTCCTACCGAGCCACACTCACGTCAAATCTAACGCCTGGGGTTTTGACGTCATGACCTCGTGGGTCCGATTGTGTCGTCGTGATGATGGTGATGGTGGTGATGATTGCTAAGCTAACAGTTAGCAAAACATCCCACAGTTTGTTAGGAGGCACCTTGGTTTGCGAACTTTTGTTCTGGTCTTGTTTAACAAAAAAAAGAGAGAGTTCTGAACAGGGAAAGAAGGAGAGGCTAATCTCCAGAAAAGGGGGAAAAAAAAAAAAACTCCATCACCATGAACCATACAGGCGGTTGTGTGTTTCAGTTTAAAACGCTGCGATGACGATAGTTTGGACGTTTTTTAATTATTATTATTATTTATTTGCGTTTCGAACGCTTTTCCAGAAGAACCGAGTTCCTGAGTCGGATGAACAAAGACTGGACATGCCCCCCTCATGGGAACCACTCTGCTTTGTGTTCGAAGCTTAGACAAAAGGCCTTCAGTTCGTAGCTCGATCTTCTGAGTGACACTAAGTGACTTTCCAAAAGGGAACCTTCTGTCCTTTTCTACACTTAAACATTACTCACATAAAATAATATAAACATACACACGATCTGAAACTAGCGTTAGCCTTCCAGACTTCGTCCAGAGTTTTTCAAGTCCTCCAGTCTTTTCTTCTCTACCTTCAAATTGGTGCAAAATTGGTGGAAAGTTTTGTCCAGATCTGGTGAATAACCAGAGGACGTTCCTTTTTCAATCGGGTGTAGGAACAATGGTGTAGGAAGCCTGGAAGATGCAGAGTCTTGGGCAGAGTTTTGTACAAGTGGAAGATGAAAAGCTCCTGATGTTCCTTGGGACTTGAACAGATGAATCACAGAGACTTTGTGGTTTGTTGAAGTGCACAAGTTCCTCATTTCGGGACAAAAACCTGAAATGGACATGGTAGTGGTTTTGCTGATAAACGCTCAGACGAGAGTTCGGGGTCGGCCATGTTGTTCTTTTTCATTTTCAATCGTGATGAGCAACAAAGGAGTTTCTTTTCCCTCTCAGTCATATTCACTGGATTAGCATAAGACATTATAAACTAGCATCTCCTCGTTCCACTCGAGAACTTCAGGAGGCTCAAGGGTGAGGAATTGTCCTGATGTTGTCTGAAAACCGTTTCATCACACGCTTCTGCTCAGCGTCCTGCACGCTGCCTGTAATATCGGTTGTTGTTCTAATGGTGCAGCGATGTTGCAGGAAAACATTGTATCGCGATACTGAAGCAGTAAATATATTTGGGATTAGAGCATTTTTTACATGACATTTTACAGAATGATTGACCATAAACGTCAACGTTGAAGATGTAGAACATGTCGTATAAATGATGTCATACACGCTTTATTACGTGTCGTCGTGTATTGTGTTTTTATTACCTTAAAAAATTTATACGTTCAGGTTTTTTAGATTCACTAGAACATTTTATGGATGCTTAAGCACAAGATTGTGCTTCCTAAACATCCCAGTCCACATCTCTGTTCGCTGTTCTAATGCGCTCCACTCTTCTGGGAAGACGTTCCAGTGGATTCTGTGGAGATTCATTCAGACATTCAGGTAGTGATGTAGGTGAGAAGGTGAGGAGACCTGGAGATCTTCCACACACAGTTACAGCCCATGGAACGCAGAGGTCTTTGTGCACTGGGGCAGTGTCCTGCTGGAACAAGTTCATCATCAAGCAGGGTTGAACTTCTAGGAAATGACATCAGCCTGTAAATATTGCGATACCAATCCGGTGTAGGAGAATCGCGATATGATCTTTTTTGTCGCATCGTCGTCCACACGGGATGTTCAGGATGTGACGTGGATAATAGTGGTGATGATCACAGTCTTCTCCCTGCGCTCTCGAGCTCTGGTCTCTCCTGTCTAAAGTCACATGATGATGTTTGAAAGGTTTGTAGTGTCTCGTGAACCTGGTCTCAGGTTGATCTTGAGGCACCGGCATGGTGTAGATAAACGTGTAGATCAGGGGTGTCTAATTTTCTCCACGAAAAAGCCCGTGTGGTTGCAGGTTTTCATTTAAACCAAACACCTGATGGTCAGTGTAAATCAAAATCATTTGATTTCAACTAATTTGTGGGCTTTTGATTGGAATGAAAACCTGCACCCACACCGGTTTTTTGTGAGAAAGCTTGGACTCCTCTGCTGTCGACAAGTGTGTAGAGTCCACTCTGTGTTCACACTGGAATCGATTCGATTCAGGATTTAAACGTCCTCACTGACAGTTTGTTCATTTCGCTACAAAAATCCGTCATGAACCGAGACTGTGGGCGGATTGATTTGTAGCCAAATGTGAGCAGTTTAAGGTGAATCCTGACAGGAACCGTTTCTTTCCCATGCGCTTTGTTCATTCAAGATCTTCATCACTTCCATTTTTGGATCACGGCAAATGAAAGATTGCGTCTAACGTGGGCATGTTCAAGAAATAATAACAACAACAACAGAAAGTGCTTTGATGTGTGCAGCGTATTGCATTGGACAAACGTTTACGGTCCGGTAAGAACACACTGACCCCTGAAAGCATCCGATCGAGATCCTGCTCCCATTCGATTCATTCTAATTTCTTTAGTGATGAACACAAGTCCTGATTTCCACGTTTAGGTTTCCGCGTGACTCTGGGGGAAGAAGCGTAACAGGAAACAGAACAAACGTTTTATACGAACACGTGAAAGAAATAACGGCACGCTTCAACCTCGTTCTTTTCTCTTTTCCTCTCGTCAGAATGTCATCAGAGGAGAAGGTTCTTGATTCCTCTGATAAAGGACCCTCGCCACCTGCGGGTGGATCTGTGGCCACGCCCACAGGAAGCCCCGCTCACAACGACAGGCGGCCCCGAGGCCGGCCCCGGAAGGATGTCGTATCCACGCCCAGGCAGAGGAGGAAGTGAGTGGCTCCTTTATTTCCGCACCGTAGTTCACCTGGTTCCCGTGACTGGAAGACGGAAGGGGCGGGGCTAGTAATAATTAATTTAATTATTACTTTTGTAAAGTTTACAAAATAGATTTTGTCACATTTTATTTACTTCAGATTTCCCATGAAATGTTCTCTTTATGATTTGGCTGCACTGTAGGGCTGAGCGATGTATCGGTATAACGTCAGTATCACGATACATGATTCCGCGATACACTTTCCTGAGATATCGTACGCTGCTGTTTTTACTTTTTCTTTCCTGAAATGAAAAA
This sequence comes from Silurus aristotelis, assembly GCF_946808225.1. Classification (NCBI taxonomy): domain Eukaryota; kingdom Metazoa; phylum Chordata; class Actinopteri; order Siluriformes; family Siluridae; genus Silurus; species Silurus aristotelis. The sequence goes on from NC_139578.1 coordinate 899,501, forward strand.
CGCAAAGTATCACGATACGATATTTTCTTCTGTTTAGCGACACAGTCATATGGTTTATTTATTTATTATTTATTTAAACGACACAAAACGATTTCACGTGGACATGCCGATAAATCGCTAGCTCAGCTGACTCTGAGACTAAATTGACGTCGTTGAGAAATGGCATTTTATTTTTTTAAGCTGTGCGTTTATTCGTTTTGTGAATTAGCCAAATTCCTAGCATGCGCCACGTAAACATCCGTAGCGTCCGATGGTGACGTTCCATATTACATTTGTTACAGTTTTTCCCCCTCGACACTGGAGATTCCTTCCATAAGGAAATGCCTGCTTACCCCTCGCGAGAAAAAACGTCGCCTCGTTGTTGCCATAGAAACTAACGCGCGGAAATACGCCTGCATGTGGAGAACAAATCGCCCTTTCCAACCAATCAGAACGCAGGACCGGGGTAAAAGCTCGTCCTCGCAGGCGTATTCGATTTTTTCACTCCGGTCCGTGTGGGATTCTGCTCCAGGTTTTCTCCTCCACGTGTAAAACCGGAACTACTTTGTCCTCCCTCTCTCTCTCTCTCTTTCTCTCTCTCTCTCTCTCTCTCTCTCTCTCTCTCTCTCTCTCTCTCTCTCTCTCTCTCTCCACACAGTGTTGATGGGGATAAGTTATAGGCGTTTGGGGGTTGGGTGGCAATGCGAGGGCGAGTGAGTGCACACTCACGTGTCAGGAGAAAGTAGCTTTTCTGCGAAAGCCTCCAGAGTGAAGGAACAGTTTGAGGTTTAAGTCTGAATATTGTAACGTGGCTGAGAAACGCGCAGCAACGTGACGTCACATCAGACTTTCACACGGACGATTTATACACGGTTTAGAGCGAAGCGTGAACGTTGAGTCTCGCGATCGAAGCTAGATGAAGCTATCCGGGGTATGTGATTGGTCGAGCTCGTCACCGCAGTGTCCAATCCAGAGGAAGCGCTTGTGACTTGTAAAATCATAAACCCCGCCCCCTCAACGTTCTCATGTCTCATCAGTAAATTATAATTAAACGTTTGATTTATACGCCATTTATTTCTATTGTCTCACTGTCTCTCTCTCTGTCTCTCTTTTCTTTCTACTGTTCATCTTTCCATCCCCCCCTCTCTTTTCTTCATCTCTCTATTCATCTCTCTCCCTCTCTCAACTGTTCACCTCTCCACCCCTCCCTTTCCCCCCTTTCTTACTCCATCTTCCCATTCTATCATTTCTCCATCTATCCAGTTCTCCATTCTCCATCTGTTCATTTCTCTGTCCTCCCCCTCTTTCTTTTCTTTATCTAGCTATCTGTCTTTCTGTCTGTCTGTCTGTCTGTCTGTCTGTCTGTCTGTCTACTTCTCTCTCACCCCTATCTATCTATCTATCTATCTATCTATCTATCTATCTATCTATCTATCTATCTATCTATCTATCTATCTATCTATCTATCTATCTAAATTTTCTTCATCTCTCTTTTCATCTATCTCCTTCTCTCTCCCTCGCTCCGCTGTTGATCTTTCTGCCCTCTCTCTCTCTTTTTATTTCTTTATTTACGTAATCTCTCTTTCTCTCTCCCTCTCTCTTCTACATCTCTCCATTCCATTTTTTCTCCTACTATCCATTTCTCCAATCTCCCCCTGTTCATCTCATCATCCTCACCTCTCTACCTCTCTACCTCTCTATCTTTCTCTTTCTTTCTTCGCTGTTCATTCCTCCACTCTCTATCTCTCTCCTTTTATTTTTTACCTCTTCATTTATTTGTCTCCATCTTTCTTTCTATCTCCATCCAGACTTTTTTCTTTCTTTCTCTATCTATCCATCTGTTCATGTCTTTATTATATCCCGTTTTTCCTATTTCCTTCTGTCGCTCCATTTATTTAAATCCTCTCCATATTTCTTTTCATCTCTCCACCCCTTCATTCACTCTCACTCTCCATTCTCCATCACCCAATTCTTCCATTTATCTATCTCTGTCCATTTCTCTCTTTATTCTCCTTTTCAGTCACTTCTCTTTATCTTTTTCATTCTCCATCACCCAATCTGTCCATTCTGCATCTCTCTATTCTACAGCTGTTCATCTCTCTTCCTCCATCTGCTTATCTCTCCATCCATTCATCCCTCCTTTCTCTATCCCCCTCTGTTTCTCCATTCTCTATCACTCCATCCCTCCATTCATCTCCCTTTCTCCTTCGTCTCTCTTTCCATCTATCCATTTTTCTTTCTCTCCATCTGTCTTTCTATTCATCTATTCCTGTCCTTATCTTTCCATCTGTCCCACTCTCTTTCTTTCTCCCTTCTTCTTCCTCTTCTTTACGTTCTGCTGCCACATCTCTCATCACCTTCATGTGTGTGTGTGTGTGTGTGTGTGTGTGTGTGTGTGTGTGTGTGTGTGTGTGTGTGTGTGTGTGTGTGAAAAGGTCTGTGCGTGCGTGTGTGTGTGTGTGTGTGCGTGTGCGTGTGTGTGTATCCAAAGGTGATGATAACTTACAATTAGCAGGTTTGAGGAGTTAAATTGTCCAATCGTGTGTGTGTGTGTGTGTGTGTGTGTGTGTGTGGGGGGGTCAGGAGTCGAGGCAGAGGGAAGGCCGTGTTGGAGGATGAAGACAGCGCTGATGGTATGGACACTGGAGGAACACAGGAGCTCGGTGAGTCCCATGTCCTCACGAGGTAAAGGATCTAGATCTCTTAAACGGGTGCTTTATTCCTCTGCTCTCTCTCCATTTCTCCGTCCGTCTCTCCCTCTCTCACTCAGACGGTAGAGGAGTGCAGCAGGAGGACGTGGAGGACGTGACCACGGTGTCTCTTCCCGGAGACGGAGAGGAGGACGTTGGTCCTGCGCCGCTTGTTTCTCCGAACCCTGAGACAGAGGAGGCGGGAACATCAGCAGCCTGTGGAGGAGCTAAAAGCAGGTCAGACAAACACACACACACACACACACACACACACACACACACGCACAGCTGAGTCACTTCCTATCGTAGGAGGGGTGTGTGTGTGTGTGTGTGTGTGTGTGTGTGTGTATGGATGATTGTGCATGTGTGTGTATTTGGACATGTGTGTCTATTTGGACGTGTGTGTGTGTTTGGACGTGTTTGTGTGTGTGTATGGATGATTGTGCATGTGTGTGTATTTGGACGTGTGTGGGTGTGGGTGTGTTTGGATGTGTGTGTATGGATGATTGTGCATGTGTGTGTGTATTTGAACGTGTGTGTGTGTGTGTATTTGAACGTGTGTGTGTGTGTGTATTTGGATGTGTGTGTGGCACACACACACACACACACTCCTCCTAGTGTTGTGTATCAGGGAGTTATTGATCTCAGATGTTCTGCTCCGTCTATAAAAGGTTGTTTATCTGTGGACCTCATTAACAGCCTTCTTACTATACCTCCTCCTCCCTCTCTCCTTCTCCACCTCCCCATCCCTCTCTCCTTCTCCACCTCCCCATCCCTCTCTCCTTCTCCACCTCCCCATCCCTCTCTCCTTCTCCACCTCCTCCTCCCTCTCTCCTTCTCCACCTCCCCATCCCTCCTAACCCCTCTCTCCTTCTCCACCTCCTCCTCCCTCTCTCCTTCTCCACCTCCCCATCCCTCTCTCCTTCTCCACCTCCCCATCCCTCCTCCTCCCTCTCTCCTTCTCCACCTCCCCATCCCTCTCTCCTTCTCCACCTCCCCATCCCTCTCTCCTTCTCCACTTCCTTTTCCCTCTCTCCTTCTTCACCTCCCCATCCCTCTCTCCTTCTCCACTTCCCCATCCCTCTCTCCTTCTCCACCTCCTCATCCCCCTCTCCTTCTCCACCTCCTTATCCCTCTCTCCTTCTCCACCTCCTCCTCCCTCTCTCCTTCTCCACCTCCCCCTCCCTCTCTCCTTCTCCACCTCCTCCTCCCTCTCTCCTTCTCCACCTCCCCATCCCTCTCTCCTTCTCCACCTCCTCCTCCCTCTCTCCTTCTCCACCTCCCCATCCCTCCTAACCCCTCTCTCCTTCTCCACCTCCTCCTCCCTCTCTCCTTCTCCACCTCCCCATCCCTCTCTCCTTCTCCACCTCCCCATCCCTCCTAACCCCTCTCTCCTTCTCCACCTCCTCCTCCCTCTCTCCTTCTCCACCTCCCCATCCCTCTCTCCTTCTCCACCTCCCCATCCCTCTCTCCTTCTCCACTTCCTTTTCCCTCTCTCCTTCTCCACTTCCTTTTCCCTCTCTCCTTCTCCACTTCCCCATCCCTCTCTCCTTCTCCACCTCCTCATCCCCCTCTCCTTCTCCACCTCCTCATCCCTCCTCACCCCTCTCTCCTTCTCCACCTCCTCATCCCTCCTCACCCCTCTCTCCTTCTCCACCTCCTCATCCCTCTCTCCTTCTCCACCTCCTCATCCCTCTCTCCTTCTCCACCTCCTCATCCCTCTCTACTTCTCCACCTCCTCATCCCTCTCTCCTTCTCCACATCTTCCTCCCGCTCTCCTTCTCCACCTCCTCATCCCTCTCTCCTTCTCCACCTCCTCATCCCTCTCTCCTTCTCCACCTCCTCATCCCTCCTCACCCCTCTCTCCTTCTCCTTCTCCTTCTTCACCTCCACATCCCTCTCTCCTTCTCCACCTCCTCATTCCTCTTTCCTTCTTCACCTCCTCATCCCTCTCTACTTCTCCACCTCTTCATCCCTATCTCCTTCTCCACCTCTTTATCCCTTTCTCCTTCTCCACCTCTTTATCCCTTTCTCCTTCTCCACCTCTTCATTCCTCTCTCCTTCTCTATCTTTTTCTCCTTATCAATGTTCTTCTCTACCTCTTCATTTTTCTTTTCAACATTTTTCTCTGTCTGGTTTCCTTCTCTTTTATGTGTGTATATTTCTTGAGATGTAAATGATCATTGTGTGTGTGTGTGTGTGTGTGTGTGTGTGTGTGTGTGTGTGTGTGTGTGTGTGTTTTGGTCCTCCAGCGAGCGGCTCTGTGCCTTTTGCTACTGTGGAGAGCGAAGTCTGCTCGGTCAGGGCGAACTGAAGCTCTTCAAGGCCACGCTGGGATGCGACCCTCTGCTCCACCGTAACCATGACAACAGCCAATCAGGGAGGCCCAGGGGTCTGGAGAGGTACATCTGACTACTGAGTGTGTGTTTTATCTTCAGGGCTGAAATGTTTTTCTTAAACCTGTGACTTGTTTAAAAATCAGTGGTTCAGACGTGGAACAATAACGAGCGTCTGGAGCTACGCTACGCTACGCTACGTTCCCTTTGCTATCGTGCACCGCGTTACCGTGCGATTACCCATCATGCACTGGTGAGTCCTGCAGAACAGGATGTGAGCCTCAGCGTGCGCTCATCCCTACAAAGGGCCCTTGCTGGAAGGCTGCTTAATTTGTTTCGACACCTCAGAACCAATCAGGAGCCCCGATGATGTAATGCAGCACGGGTGTGAAGCTGGCCGAGAGCCAGTGCTGCTCTGCCTCTCTCACACACACACACACACACAGAGTTTGTTTGGGAGAGAGGAGGAGGAGGAGAAGGGAGGAAAACAATAGGATGAAAAGTGCAGACGAGTGCGCAGTGACTCGAGGGACGTCTTCCACTTTGTTAGCGCTGCTACAGTTGCAGCTAACAGAATAAACTGAACGTTCACTGCAATAAACTGGTTCTGACCCGAAATATCTGCTTCTGATCCTGATCGTCCCGTTCTGATCTTCTTTATTTGTTTCTGGCTCACAATATATGGTTCTGACCTGGTATATCTGGGTTTGGCTTGTTTTATCCGGGACTGACCCGCTTTATCCTGGTCAGACCTGCTTTATTCGGGTTCTGACCAGCCTGTTCTTGTTCAACTCTACTTTATCTGGTTCTGACCCAAATCGTCTGGTTCTGACTTGCAGTATTCGGTTCTGATCCATTATATCCTGGTCAGACCTTCTTTATTTGGTTCTGGCATAAAGTTTTGATCTGCTTTTTTTTGGTTCTGACCCGCTTTATACAGTTCTGACCTGCTTTATCTTGTGCTAACCTGCTTTATCCTAGTTCTGATCGGCTTTATTCAGTTCTGACCCACGCTTCCTGTTTCTGACTTGCTTTATCTGGTTCTTACCTCCTTTATATGTTTTAGACCTTTTTTTTCTGGTTCTGACTCGCTTTATCCAGTTCTGACCCACTTTATCCTGGTCAGACCTGCTTTATTCGGGTTCTGACAATCAGTTTTGACCTGCTTTTTCTGGTTCTGACCCTCTTCATTCAGTTCTGACCTGCTCTATCTTGTTCTAATCTGCTTTTTCCTGCTTCTGATCCTCTTGTATCCTGGTCAGAACATAATTTGGTTCTGACATTTAGTTTTGTCCTGCTTTATCTGCTTCTAACCCTCTTTATCCAATCAGCCCACAGCTGATCAGATTTTCACCAATGGCCTGTAAGACACGCCCATTTTCTTACTAAAGTATGGACTTAAGGACACGCCCTCATGTATGGCTTCTAAGACAACGGATAAAAGCCATGCCCACATTGTATTCTGCTTTATTCCCACCCACTGTTGAGCTCATTTGAATATACGAACTCTGACATTTCCATCGATGTTCCTTGAGACACGGCGGCGTGAATCAGAGAGATTCGGACGAGATGCGATGAGACACGTCGTTTTCGTCTTTCTGTCGGCGTTGAGTCATTTCCGTATCGCTGCCGTATCCGTCCGTGACTTTATGCTAAATATCGGTGAAGCGAACACGCCTGTGAGTCAAAGCCTCCAGCTGCTGAATGTCAAGTGTGAATTAACACCTGCCTCCTCTCACGCTCTGTCATTCTCACACGCTCACGATGGAGGAGTTTCTGCAGATCCACCACGCTGCCTATAAACACCCATGGGAAAGGCCACGTCTCTGCTCGAGCGGCTGACATTTAGCTGCTGGTTTCCTCTCTCTCTCTCTCTCTCTCTCTCTCTCTCTCTGCTTTGCCCCTGGTGGCGTTGTTAATATGGTGCTTTCTATTCTCATCGCTCGTCACCGGAGGCATCAGACTCGTCTCCTAGTGAGTCACGGCTCATCTGCACTCTTCAGCTCGCCTGGTTTCACTTCACCAGGAAGTAAACGGTCCATAACACCAACCCAACACTTCTCACTTTCTCTTCTACGAGTTCTCACGCTTCTGGGGGTGTAAAGGGGGCATGGCCTGAGGACGTATGCCTCTGTATACACCAGTCTCACAGAAGCAGGTGACCAAAGAGAAGTGGGTGTGGTCAGGGTTGTGCCTTCAGTCATAATGAGGGCGTGTCTTTTGTTGATTGTAGTCGAAGAAGCTTTAATTTGACAGAGGTAGGCATAGACTTGTGAAGGCGGTGTGGCCTGTGTGTGCTTCAACAGTAAAGTAGGTGTGGCCTCTAACAATTACAGTGAAGGAGGTGTGACCTCTGTAATAGTCCTAATGAAGTAGGTGTGGTCTCTAACAATTACAGTGAAGGAGGTGTGACCTCTGTAATAGTCCTAATGAAGTGGGTGTGGTCTCTAACAATTACAGTGAAGGAGGTGTGGCTTCTGTAATAATCACAGTGAAGTAGGTGTGACCTCTGTAATAGTGATAATGAAAGAGGTGTGGCCTCTGTATCAGTCCCAGTGAAGTAGGCAAATCACAATGCAGTGGGCGTGGCCTCTGTCATTCCTAGTGAAGGAGGTGTGAAAGTCTTACTGAAGTATGTGTGGCTTCTCTGCTACCGATCAGAAGTCTGATAAAAGTGGGTGTGGCCTATACACCTCCAGTCAGCCTAAGAGAGAAAGGAGGCGTGGCTAAGATAACACGTTAACTGCTGACTCGTTTGTTTGTTAGCGGCGGAGCGGACGAAGCGGGACGCAGGTTTTGGGATGAGCTTCATCGCGTCGGTTTACCGGAGGACGTAGATGTCCAGTCTCTCTTCACCGAGTCAGGTGACCACCCACCTGCACTCTCTCCTTTACACACTCAGACCTGGTGACGTGCTGATCGGAGGTGTTCACGTGACGGTGTGTGTGTGTGTGTGTGTGTGTAGGTCAGTGCTGGGCCCATCAGCGGTGTGCTCTGTGGTCAGAGGGCGTGTGCCAGGCGGAGGACCAATCACTGCTCTACGTGGACAGAGCCATCCTCTCAGGGAGCACAGAGGTAGGAGGGGACGAGGACTTGCTCATTATCTCACACACACACACACACACACACACACACACACACACACACACACCAGAAAGCTTTTTGCTTTACCGTCTCCTTTTAAAAAACAAGTTATAAATATTCATAATCCATAAATAACTGCCTTCTACGTCACACGCTGACATTTAAGATGAGCACAGGAGGGGGGGTGGGGGGGGGCTGAAGGTCACGGCTGGCTCAGAAAAGGTCACCGTGTGTGTGTGTGTGTGTGTGTGTGTGTGAGATGAAGTTGAACTAGGGTCGTTCCGGCTGAAAAGGGAACAGGAGGGAAATAATGTAGGTGTTTTGAGGAAGCGTTTGATACTCAGTGTGTGTGTGTGTGTGTGTGTGTGTGTGTGTGTGTGTGTGTGTGTGTGTGTGTGTGTGTGTGTGTGTGTGTGTGTGTGTGGCTGTGTGAGGGGAAGACACACTCGCCCACTTTCACCCGGCCCTGAGGGTAAACACGTGGGTCACGTTAGGGATGTGGTGAGATGAGGGACAGAGAAACGTTAGAGTGACAATGGAGAAGAAAACGAGTGTTACGTGAATAATACACTGTACACTAATGTATACCCCTCCCTCTCTCTCTCCCTCTCTCTCTCTCTCTCTCTCTCTCTCTCATGCTGTCTATCTTCACCTTTCTTCCTCTCTCTTTCTCCCTCTCTCCGTCCCCCGTCCCCCCCCTCCCTGCAGCATTGTGCATATTGTAAGCGCCTTGGAGCATCCATTAAGTGCTGTGAGCAGGGGTGCGACCGCTCGTACCATTATCCGTGTGCGGGAGGAGCCGGAACCTTCCAGGACTTCAGGAAGCGCTCGGTCCTGTGCACGAAGCACGTGGAGCTCGCTGTCAGTAAATGTGAGACCAGAACCACTTCTCCATTTCTCCTTCTTTACAAAATATTATATAAATGTGTGTCTATTAGGGCTGTGAAAATGAACGACACAAATGTTAACGCGTGATTAATGCAGCACTCATTTCTGTTAGACCATTTTTATTAAAATCATAAAAAAATACATATCAAAAAGGCAAAATTAATTTATTTTCTTTACTCAGTTATTTTAAAATAAATAAACTCCACCGAAAAATGATTTTGGATCAGAAAACATTAGTTTTCGCAAAGTCTCAAATCAGCAATAAAATCCGACATGATGCGCACAATAAACCCTCTGGGGGTCGACAAACGCTTCTTCCTCTTAACAACGAAACAAACATAAATTACTGTTTTTTTTTTTTATCGTATTGATAAGAGCAATGAATCATTCGAATCTGTAAAGGGTCTACTTTTATTTGTATACACTCATAATAACAAAACAACACAGTGCTTTTGTAAAATAAAGGAAACAGACAGGGGGCGCTCTCTGCTGTCTCTGTCATCTCTCTTCACAAACACATGGATAAAACAACAGATACAAATGTGCGATTAAGTTTCGAATAATCACGAGGGAATATTTTAATTGATTACAGTATATAATCTAATCAAATCTGAAATATTATAATAAAGTTATTAAACGGTAATAAAGAAGATTTAATAATACCAGAAATGTAATACATGAACTGATGAGTTGTACCGTGTGTGTGTGTGTGTGTGTGTGTGTGTGTGTGTGTAGCGACGGAGGAGGTGAAGTGCGTGCTGTGCGATAGTCCTGGTGATTTGATGGACCAGCTGTTCTGCACCAGCTGTGGTGTTCACTACCACGGCATGTGTCTGGACGTCAGCGTGACCCCTCTGAAGCAAGCAGGATGGCAGTGCCCGGAGTGTAAAGTGTGCCAGACGTGCAAGTGAGTGTAAACGTGTGAGGAAGGGGCGGGGCTTCTTTTGGGTATTAAGCGATAGACCATGTGCTGAGGGTTGTTATGGGTTTGATGGTTGTCAGGAACCCAGGCGAGGACTCGAAGATGCTGGTGTGTGATGTGTGTGATAAAGGCTATCACACCTTCTGCCTGCAGCCCGTCATGGAGTCGCTTCCCACCAGCAGGTGGCGGTGTCAGGTAACGCATGGAGTGTATGGCTCTTATACGGAGACGTATGGAGTTGTGTGACTTCAGTGATGGGAAGTTGAGTGTGTGTGTGTGTTACAGAACTGCAGGGTGTGTGTGCAGTGTGGCACTCGCAGCAACAGTCTGCTATGCGAGAGCTGCTCCAGGCAGCACGACTCGTCCCACCTCTGCTCCCTGTGTGCTGGAAACCTGGACACCGAGCTCCATAAAGACCTTCTGACCTGCCATCAGTGCAAACGGTACAAACCCTGACCCGAACGCCGCGTAAACCCCAGTGACGTGTCGCGATCGCGTTAGCGTCATTCCCGTGTTTTTTTTGTTACTGCAGGTATTTTCACGTGGAGTGCGAGCGGCAGCTGGAGGGTCACGTGGAGCTCCAGGCCGGAGAAGATTACACGTGTTCGGTGTGTAAAGTTTCCACGCCTGCCGAGACGGACGTGCGCGAAACGCACTCGGGCGTCGACGTCGATACGCGACCTGCACAATCAGACATGCAGTGCGAACCAGCACAGGGAACAGAACCGAGCCGGACCGGGACTGAGCCGCAGAGCCAGGTGGAGGACGAGATGGAGCACAAGGAGTCCGGTAAGATCCGGGTCTGATCCTGCTGAGCTTTACACAGCGCCTCTACAGGATAACAGAGGAAACAAAGCTAGGCTAACAATCATCCACACTGGGATTATAACATCGTGCTGGGATTGGATAAAACTCCTTCAGGAGTGTACGGGATTAGGTGGAAATCACACTCCTGAAGGAACTGCAACCAATTAGTTAGCACTTCTTCAGTAGTGTTTGGGATTGGTTCAAGTTCCTTCAGGAGTAAATGGGATTGGTTTAAATTCCTTCAGGAGTGAATGGGATTGGTTCAAGTTCCTCTAGGAGTGAATAGGATTGGTTCAAGTTCCTTCAGGAGTAAATTGGATTGGTTTAAATTCCTTCAGGAGTGAATGGGATTGGTTCAAGTTCCTCTAGGAGTGAATGGGATTGGTTCAAGTTCCTTCAGGAGTGAATGGGATTGGTTTAAGTTCCTTCAGGAGTAAATGGGATTGGTTCAAGTTCCTTCAGGAGTGAATGGGATGGTTCAAGTTCCTTCAGGAGTGAATAGGATTGGTTCAAATTCCTTCAGGAGTGAATGGGATGGTTCAAGTTCCTTCAGGAGTGAATAGGATTGGTTCAAATTCCTTCAGGAGTGAATGGGATTGGTTTAAGTTCCTTCAGGAGTAAATGGGATTGGTTTAAGTTCCTCTAGGAGTGAATGGGATTGGTTCAAGTTCCTTCAGGAGTGAATAGGATTGGTTCAAGTTCCTTCAGGAGTGCATGGGATGGTTCAAGTTCCTTCCGGAGTAAATGGGATTGGTTTAAGTTCCTTCAGGAGTGAATGGGATGGTTCAAGTTCCTTCAGGAGTGAATGGGATGGTTCAAGTTCCTTCAGGAGTGAATGGGATGGTTCAAGTTCCTTCAGGAGTGAATAGGATTGGTTCAAGTTCCTTCAGGAGTAAATGGGATTGGTTTAAGTTCCTTCAGGAGTGAATGGGATTGGTTCAAGTTCCTTCAGGAGTAAATGGGATTGGTTTAAGTTCCTTCAGGAGTGAATGGGATTGGTTGGAACTCCTTCAGGAGCGTGTGTGAGCTACACTTCTCCCTAGGCTTTTACATTTTTACAGACTCGTACACTTTTTATTTTCCGTTTTCCGGCGCTGTCGTTATTTCCACTCCGTTACGTAACTGCGCTTGAACTAACGGTGAACGTTCCTCCTTTTTCAGAAGCGTGTGCAGATACGAGGTATGAAAATCCCCAACATGCGGCCAGTGAAGCTTTAGCAGAAGGACACACGTGTGAAAAGGTTCCAGGTACTGCCTTCATGTTCACGTTCTTCTTCTTCTTGTTGCTTAGCGATGTTTCCGCGCGCCTTGCCAGTCGTGTTTGGCAGAAAGTCTGAAAGTTTTATGGCTGGACTACGGGAAAGTGTAACTCATGGTGTTTATCGTGTCTCGCCACAGAACCTTCTCAGGACACGAAGCCAGCTGGTAGTCCAGAAGCTCCTCAGCAGGAGCCAGATCCGTCCCCTGAGCCGAACTCCGTCCAGTCTCTCACTCAGCCCATTAAAGCAGAGTTGCCTCATCACCCAGAAATCCATTCACCGTCTGGACCTCCAGAAACATCATGTCTCCAAGAGGAGGAGCTCAAATCCAGCCTGGAGGAGCAGAAATTCGAATCCACCAAAGACCTCGACTCTGAAGCTTCTAATGAGGAACCTATGGAAGTATCATTTTCAGAACGGTCCGCCGAGAAGAAAGCAAGTTTCGTGCCAAAGCTAGAGAAGGACGTGGGCCTTCTCGAAGATAAAACGTCCAAGGAGGAGGAGCAAAATGAGGTTCCTGAGAGCCTCACGGAGAAGGACAGTGAAAGATCTACGGAAACCCCTGCATCAGAAATCGTCGCTGAAGATTCCGCTGTGCAGGAACACCATGTGTCTTTTGAAATCAATCCTACGCAGAAGGAACAAGGACCTTCCAAGGACCTCCTGGTGGAGCAGTGTGAGAGGACCAGTGAGGATTGTAAAAGGTCTTCTGAAGGTCTCTTAGTTGAGGAATGTTGCGGAGCTCCTGACAGAGTCCAACCTGAGGTTGAAAACCTTCCAGTGAAGGAAGTGGTGGAGAACTGTGGAAGATCTTCGAAAGAGTTCTCAATGGAGGATCGTCGGAGTCCTTTCGAAGGGCTTTCTGAGGTGATGGACTTCGGTATGGACGGTGAGAGAAGCTTGGCCAAGCTGAGCTCGCTGGTGGAAGAGAAAACGTCGCTGAAGCCACCGGTGGTCAGGCAGCCGGAGAGTTTTCACTGCTCCATGATCAACCCACAGCCTTCCGGAGAACCGAGCAGCAACGTGCCTTCATCCACCGTCATACCGCTCATGCCTAAAATAGGCATGGGCAAGCCTGCCATCTCCAAGAGGAAGTTCTCACCTGGAAGACCCAGGATCAAGCAGGTAGGAGACCACATCTAACTACTGCTTTCAGTGTTTTCCTGATCTGAAGGTCCCTGAGGTTTGTATTTCATGTTTCTGGAACCCGGTTCCAGAACTTCCATGATTGTGAAGGGGTTTTGGAGGATTGTGGTTTGTATGGAGGAGTGTGGTGTTTATAAAGGAGTGTGGTGTTTAAGGAGGAGCGTGGTGTTTATGGAGGAGCTTGCGATTTAAGGAGGAGCTTGCGATTTAAGGAGGAGCTTGCGGTTTAAGGAGGAGCATGGTGTTTAAGGAGGAGCATGGTGTTTAAGGAGGAGCTTGCGATTTAAGGAGGAGCGTGGTGTTTAAGGAGGAGCTTGCGGTTTACGGAGGAGCGTGCGGTTTACAGAGGAGCGTGGCGTTTAAGCGGGAGCGTGGCGTTTAAGCGGGAGCGTGGCGTTTAGAGAGGAGCGTGGTGTTTATGGAGGAGCGTGGTGTTTATGGAGGAGCGTGGTGTTTATGGAGGAGCGTGGCGTTTATGGAGGAGCGTGGCGTTTATGGAGGAGCGTGGCGTTTATGGAGGAGCGTGGCGTTTATGGAGGAGCGTGGTGTTTATGGAGGAGCGTGGTGTTTATGGAGGAGCGTGGCGTTTATAGAGGAGCGTGGCGTTTATGGAGGAGCGTGGCGTTTATGGAGGAGCGTGGCGTTAAAGGAGGAGCGTGGTGTTTATAGGGGAGCGTGGTGTTTATGGAGGAGCGTGGTGTTTATGGAGGAGCGTGGTGTTTATGGAGGAGCGTGGTGTTTATAGGGGAGCGTGGGGGAGCGTGGTGTTTATAGGGGAGCGTGGTGTTTATAGGGGAGCGTGGTGTTTATGGAGGAGCGTGGTGTTTATGGAGGAGCATGGTGTTTATAGGGGAGCGTGGTGTTTATGGAGGAGCGTGGTGTTTATGGAGGAGCGTGGTGTTTATGGGGGAGCGTGGTGTTTATGGGGGAGCGTGGTGTTTATGGAGGAGCGTGGTGTTTATGGAGAAGCGTGGTGTTTATGGAGGAGCGTGGTGTTTATGGAGGAGCGTGGTGTTTATGGAGGAGCGTGGTGTTTATAGGGGAGCGTGGTGTTTATGGAGGAGCGTGGTGTTTATAGGGGAGCGTGGTGTTTATAGGGGAGCGTGGTGTTTATAGGGGAGCGTGGTGTTTATGGAGGAGCGTGGTGTTTATAGGGGAGCGTGGTGTTTATGGAGGAGCGTGGTGTTTATAGGGGAGCGTGGTGTTTATGGAGGAGCGTGGTGTTTATGGGGGAGCGTGGTGTTTATGGAGGAGCGTGGTGTTTATAGAGGAGCGTGGTGTTTATGGGGGAGCGTGGTGTTTATGGAGGAGCGTGGTGTTTATGGAGCAACGTGGTTCCTTAATGTTTTTTATGGTCAGAGTGATAGTGAAGTAAAAGAGCTTGTTTTTTGCATGGCATCCTGTAGGCTTCATTTCAGACGTGCTTCATTGCTGCCATCACGTCACCTCATTCACGTGTTTGTTACTTCCTGCTTCTGTTTTTTGTCTTAATATACATTCAGGAGAAAAATGAAGTATTACAAACATTTTTACTTTAATTTTTTTTTTAATGTAAATTAAATATTTATTAATTTTTAATACTTGTTTTTATAATTTTTTTGGGGGGAATTCTAGCGTTTTTTTTCTCAGTCATTTTGGGTTAAAGAGGTTGAATAAATATAATAAATAAAGAAGGACGTTTTAAATAATAAACATTTAAAAAAATCTTAATAAAAGTAAAAAAAGAAAAAAAAATACAGCAGCAAGAATTAGTTTTTTCGACAGAAGCACGTGTGTGTGTGTGTGTGTGTGTGTGTGTGTGTGTGTGTGTGTGTATGTGTGTGTGTGTGTATGAGTGTGTGTGTGTATGAGTGTGTGTGTTTGTTTATGAATGAAAATGTACGTATATGAGTGAGCGTGTATCAGTGTTTGTGTGCGCGTGTGTATGATTGTCTGTCTGTGTGTGTGTGTGAATGAGAGTGTATGTATATGATTGTGTACATGCACACTTACATGTGAGAGCATATTACGTGTGAGAGCATATAGGGTGTGTGCGTGTGTATGAGTGTGTTTTTGTGTATGATTGTGTACTTGTGAAAGCGTGTGTGTGTGTGTGTGTGTGTGTGTGTGTGTGTGTGTGTGTGTGTGTGTGTGTGTGTTTAAGTATGGGGGTGTGTGTGTGTGTGTAAGTGTGTGTGTAAGTGTGCATGTACAGTATATCAATGAGAGTGTATGAGTGAGTATGTTTTGGTGTGTGTGTGTGTGTGTGTGTGTGTGTGTGTGTGTGTGTGTGCATGTATATCAATGAGTGTGTGTGTATGATTGTGTACTTGTGAAAGTGTGTGTGTGTGTGTGTTTAAGTATGGGGATGTGACTGAATGTGTGTGTGTAAGTGTGCATGTATATCACTGAGTGTGTATGAGTGTTTGTAAGTGTGTGAGTAAGCGTGTGTGTGTATATGATTGTACATGTGTAAGAGTGTGTGTGTGTGTGTGTGTGTGTGTATGATTGTGTACGTGTGAGAGCGTGTGTGTAAGTGTGCATGAATATCAATGTGTGTATGAGTAAGTGTGTTTTTTTGTGTGTGTGTGTGTGTGTGTGTGTGTGTGTGTGTGTGTGTGTGTGTGTGAGTGTGTATGATTGTGTGTGTGTGTGTATGTTTGTGTAAGTATGGGGATGTGACTGTGTGTGTGTGTGTGTGTATATGATTGTACGTGTGTGTGTAAGTGTGCATGAATATCAATGAGTGTGTATGAGTAAGTGTGTTTTGATTGTGTGTGTGTGTGTGTGTGTGTGTGTGTGTGTATGCTTGTACATGTGTGAGTGTGTGTGTGTGTGTGTGCGCATGTATATCACTGAGTGTGTATGAGTGTTTGTGTAAATAAGCGTGTGTATGATTGTGTACGTGTGAGAGTGTGTGTAGGTGTAAGTGTGCATGAATATCAGAGTGTGTGTGTGTGTGTGTGTGTGTGTGTGTGTGTGTGTGTGTGTATGTATGTGTATGATTGTGTATGTGTGAGCGTGTGTGTGTGTGTGTGTGTGTGTGTGTGTGTGTGTGTGTGTGTGTGTGTGTATGAGAGTGAGTGTGTGTGTGTGTGTGTGTGTGTGTGCGTGTGTGTGAGTGTGTTCTCAGGGTCAGTGTTGCGTGCCTTGCATGCTGCTGCCTTTTTCTGGAACCTTCTCGCTGACATCATCACATCGTTCACCACAGAGAGGAGGAAGTGGGACGCTGAGTTGGCTCCGCCTCTTCCTGTCCCCTAGCAGGATTTTTTTTTGCCGATCGAGCATCGTTTGCAGTCGGCGTCATCCTGCGCTCGCCTCCATAACACCGGCCCTTTGTTATAACCATGAACACGTGTGTGTGTGTGTGTGTGTGTGTGTGTGTGTGTGTGTGTGTGTGTTTATGCCTTTGTTTGATTGCTTTCTTTTAAGTTGTTGCATGATTCTCGCCCACATCCTACTTTCTCTCTCTCTCTCTCTCTCTCTCTCTCTCGCCCACCTGACTCTCAGGGAGGATGGAGTGCGACCCCTAGACTGAGCTCCCCCTCTCTGTCCCCGGTTTGGGACGCCCCAAAAAGCAGGCAGGACCACAGTATGGTGGGAGTCTGGAGCATCCGTGTGGTAATTACATCTCCCATATCTACCCGAACCGACATCCCTATTCACAAAAACGTTTCTCCCAGACACAGGGATTTGTGACGTGTGTGTGACGTGTGTGTGACATGTCTCTCCTCATACAGGATACAGACCAACAAACACACAGATTCATGAATCATAAATGATGGACATGTTATATTCTTTATTAAAAATAAATACAGTCAAAAGTGAATTGATGAAATGACACAAAAAGACAGATGACAGATGGCGGGACAGACAGATATTGAAAGACAGACAGACACATATAGAACAACCGAGACCGGACGACAGACTGATGAAGAAGAGCAGACACAGACAGGTCAAATACAGGCAGACAGACACGTTGATCAATGTAGACTAATAAAAGGAAGACAGACACTAATAGACAGACCGATATATAAAGACAGTCACATATAAAGACTGCTGATTAGACACAGACAGACAGTCTAGACAGACGGCTAATAGACAGACAGATCGAGATCAGGATATACCAACAGACAGACAGATCAACATGGACAGACAGACAGATATCTTCAGAACTACACTCCTCTATTTTCGTTCTTCTCGAAACGTTCTCACGTTCGTAAGCGATGCTCGTGCTGATCATCTTCCTCCACCACATCACGCTGTGGCCGTGTCCAGGTGGTCATGTGATCCATCCTCACCTGGATTGAAAACACATCTGCTGAGAAAAACATCGCTGCTGCTGAACTTCACCGCAGATCTGTTATATGAATGATCGGGGGGGGGGGTTTCTTTTTGCAGAGTAAACAGAGGGTTATAAGGTCACGTCCTGGGGATTTTTATTTTTTTTTTAACCGAAGGTCGATCAATGAGAACTCTGTGTCTCCGCAGGGTCGGGGATCAGGCTTCCCGGGGAGGAGGAGATCCCGAGGGGCGTGGCTTTCGGGTCGAGGTGGGCGTGGCCGATCCAGGATGAAGAACGGCGTGGTCTCTGCACCGGGAGTACGTGCATCCTGTTGTGTTTGCGTGGTATCTTCAATGCATAATTCTTTTTGGTTTTTTTTTTTTTTTTCGTTTAAATGAGAAAATGTTTTTCGCTCGCAGGGGAGCGCCATGGAGCCGCAGATTTACCTGTTCCGAGAAGAAGAGGAGAACTCCATGCACAACACGGTGGTGATCTTCTCCAGCACCGACACCTTCACGCTCAAACAGGTATCTGTAGATGAGGGGTGGATTCTGATTGGTTGGAAGGTTGATGATTGAAAGCACGCCCTTCTGGCCTTTTTTTCCTCGTGATGTAGTTTATATTTTTCGTTGTGTTTGATGTCCGGCTCTTTCTCAGGACATGTGTGTGGTGTGTGGAAGTTTCGGGCAGGGTGTGGAGGGACGTCTGATCGCCTGCGCCCAGTGTGGACAGTGTTATCATCCGTACTGCGTTAACATTAAGGTCTCACACACACACACACACACACACACACACACACACACAAGTCGTTTAGTTCTATAAGAACTTTGACTGCCTGGTTTAGTGTTGCCATGGTTGCGCGGCGTGTTGCTACAGTCGTGATCTTTCTGTGTGTGTGTGTGTGTGTGTGTGTGTGTGTGTGTGTGTGTGTGTGTGTGTTGACCTGCAGATCACTAAAGTGGTGCTGAGTAAAGGCTGGCGGTGTTTGGAGTGTACGGTGTGTGAGGCATGCGGCCAGGCGAGCGACCCCGGGCGACTCCTGCTGTGTGACGAGTGTGACATCAGCTACCACACCTACTGCCTGGACCCGCCCCTGCAGAACGTCCCGAGCGGGAGCTGGAAGTGCAAATGGTAGCGTGCTGAGCTCGGATCGGCGGTGTTTGTGTGTGTTGTGATGATGATGATGATGATGATGATGATGATGAAACGTGTGGATGTATCCTGTCTGCAGGTGTGTATCGTGTACGCAGTGCGGCGCCACGTCGCCCGGCCTGAGGTGCGAGTGGCAGAATAATTACACCCAGTGTGCGCCGTGTGCCAGCCTGACATCCTGCCCCGTCTGCCAGCTGGACTACAGCGAGGACGAGATCATCCTGCAGTGCCGCCAGTGTGACAGGTGTGTGTGTGTGTGTGTGTGTGTGTGTGTGTGTGTGATGAAGCTCCTTGTTATACACCCAGCGTACACGACTCTTCACTCCACAGCTGACCAAAATAAACCCGTTGTTTTTGGTCTGCAGGTGGATGCACGCGTCGTGTCAGGGCTTCCACTCTGAAGACGAGGTCGAGAAGATCTCCGACAGCAGCTTCGACTGCAGCTTGTGCCAAGGCCAGGGCTCACTCTCTCCAGGAGCCAGAGGTTGACGCAGCACACACACACACACACACACACACTCTCATTGATTTCTTTCCTTCTATACACGGTATAACAACGTACATTCAGATAACAATACAGGCTCAACTTTAATTTTCAGATTCACGTGTCTCTTATATTTTTTCTCTCTCTCTCTCTCTCTCTCTCTCTCTCTCTCTCTCTCTCTCTCTCTCAAACTTTTGTACACAGTATTAGCTCCTAAGCCTCATACGGATTTCCTTTCGGCGCTCCCTGTGACTCCGCAGATCGCCATCAAGTCGAGGGATCTGGGTAAAAAAAGAAAACATCTGTGACACTACAGTCAACTTTTCAATGAATTAAATTTTTATTTGGGTACATAGACCAAAAGTATTGGGACATCCGACTTTTCCACCCATGTGAGCTTCTTCTCTAAATTGTTCCCACAAATACAGAGGCACACAATTTTATAAAAGGTCTTTGGATGCTATGGCATAATATTTTGCCTTCGCTTGAACTAGAAGACCCGAAACCTCCGTGAAGATCTGCCACACCCCGGGCCTCCTCACCTCATCTACCACACTTCGCTGATACCTTTATGGCTAAATGAATCGCTACAAAATCTCCACAAAATCCTGTGAAACATCTTCCCAGGAGAGTGGAGTTCAAGAGGAAATGTGGAATAAATGTGGAATAGGATGCTCACAAACAAGCAAGAAGCAATGTTATGGTCAGGTGTCCACAAACTTTTGGGTGTATAGTGTAACCTAAAATTTTAAATCAATAACGACTTCTGCTTTCCACTGTCGTTACGAGAGCGGCCTCTAGAGGCGAATCACAGATGCTACATGCTGTTTGTTTTTACACGCGTGTCTGCGCGCTGCACGAAGAGCGCTATAATAATATATTAATTATTTATAATGTTTAATTATATAATTATGTTTATAATTATATTCATTATAAATATAAATAAATGTAATAATATATAATAATTGTATTTAGCACTAAGCGACCACGTCCTCCTGAGACATATGTATATGACACTTTCATCAAGGTTCCAAGAGGCTCAAGTAAAGTTCCGTACCTGTTTTTTTCCCATCAGGTTTGACAAGGACATACACGCAGGACGGAGTGTGTCTCACCGAATCGGGTCTGTCCCAACTCCAGAGCCTGGCTAACTCCTCCTCCAGGCGCAGGAGGACGAAGCCCAAGCTAACGCTGAAGATCATCAACCAGAACAGCGTGGCCGTCCTTCAGACGCTGCCGGACCCTCAGGGCGAGCTCTCTCGGGACGTCGACCTCGACGACGCCAGAGGTTACCATCGTAAGTTTTTTTTTGGAGTGTAGACCGTCATTTGGTTGAATTCTGAACGTGTATTTGAGGTTAAAGGTGTGTGTGTGTGTGTGTGTGTGTGTGTGTGTGTGTGTGTTGCAGAAGCGGAGCTCGTAGACGGCGAAGGGAAGTCCGATTCGAGCCCGGAGAGAGAGACGGCGGGAGAGGACGAGTCTAAAGGAAGCGAGGGCTGCAAAAAGAGGAAGCGGAAGCCGTATCGACCCGGTGAGAAACACAAGCGTAAGAGCGGGATTCCTGATTTCACTTCTTCCAGGCACACTTTCGTTTTTTTCTTTTCTTTAATGTACATAATTTAATGTATTCAATCGTTCATTAATTGATTGCCATTGCATCATGTTTTTGTCCTCCTCCGTCTCGGGGTGGGATGGGGGGGGTTCGAGGGACACGCCGCCGTGACCGCGCTGAGCTGAGCTTCTGCGTGATCTCTGCAGGTATCGGAGGCTTCATGGTGAGGCAGAGGAACCGGGCGGGCCAAAACAAAATCAAACCGGATCTGAGCAGGAAGGACTCGAGCGGCTCCGTGTCTGAAACGCAGCAGGGCAAAGACGACGGTCAGCATCTCCATCCGTTTCATTTCAACCCACATCCGTAGCGCTTTACACTGCGCTCAATTCAGATTCTCTTTTATTTTGCATTGCCAAAAGTATTGGGACACCCGATTGTTCCAGCCATGTGTATTTTCAACACCCAGCTCCATGAAGGTCTACTTCACATGGTGTTGGAGTGGAAGATCTAAAGCTACTAAACGAATTTTGGGATGAACGTGAACGCTGACCCCAGACCTTCTCACCAACATCAGTTCCTGACTTCACTAACACCCTTGTGTCTGAATGAATCTCTACAAATATATACATCACAGTCTTACGGTCGGGTGTCCACAAACCTTTGGTCCTGTGATGTATTTATGGACCACGTGTTCTCTGATGAAACTACAAAAACAAAAAAATCATTAGTGTGTATGCGTACTTGTTCGTTCAATGTACTGACGACTGTTACGGTTCCACAGGCTGGGCTGATCTGATTCCTGATGTTCCCATGGATGAGAAACCCTCCATCTCCGTTTTCCCCGAAAATCCTGAGGTCAAAGTGCGGAAGCGCTACCGAAAGAAGAAGACCAAGCTGGAAGAAGCGTTTCCTACGTACCTACAGGTACACCAGAATCAAACCTTTTCTCGAAAATGCCTATATATAGGTCACGTTCAGATAGCTAGGTCACGCGTTCAGCTAGCTAGATCACGTATTTAGTTAGCTAGATCACGTAGGGTTGGCTAGCTAGGTCACGCGTTTAGCTAGCTAGATCACGTAGGGTTGTATGACAGGAGCCTGCAAAAACTCTTTTTTTTGCGTTCTCGGCCTTGACAAGAACATGTCGGCGTCTAAAAGCACAGAAAAAAAACAGCATAAAAGAGAAAGAGAGAGAAAGCAATCGCTAGGAAAGCAACGGAAAGTCTGATACGCATTAAGCTAACGCTAGCTGTCAGTGCTAACTCGCTTCTTTTTCTTCTTCTTTTTTTTTTTTTTTTTTTGCAAAAGAAATAATATTGAAAACGAAAGCTCTTTTAGCGTTCTTCTGTGAACGTGAGTTTGCACTATCCGTCCAGTCACGTATTTTCATTATGCGTTCTCAGCCGTATTTCTTTATTTTAAAATAAAAAAAAATTACTTCAAAAAAATAAATTGCCGTTTGTAAACGACAGTAAAATTCAAACGGCAATTTATTTTTTTGAAGTAATTTTTTTTTATTTAAAAATAAAGAAATACGGCTGAGAACGCATAATGAAAATACGTTCATTAGCATGAACATAGTTTTTTTCTGTGTTTCCATCAGGTGAATCTGAATAGAAAATCTTCTAGCTATGACTGGAAAATTTTATTAGTTTAGCTAGCTAGCGCCTAGCCTTAACAGAGAATGCAAAAGACACAAAGATGGAAAAAAACTAAACTAATTAAAATTTCTGTCAGAAGATGACCTGGTTTAAATAAAATACTTTGAGCATGTATTTATTTTTATTTTTTTCAAAAAATCTCACTGTTGCTGAGGCTAGTTATCTAGCGCGTAGCCTCCGTGGACCACAGGAACAGCGTGGTGATGCTGTAAAAGTGATCAATTTGTTGGGAATGTCAACATTTCTCTCAGATGTGGTGTTAAATTTATGAAAATTGACGCCGTTTTGGTCCAATGGATCATCGATTGGTTAGCATCAGCTGCTATGCGCTTTATTATGTCATAACATTTGTAAATAAATCTGTTTGGAATCCATCCCTGTTGCTCTGTAACTCTGTTGAACCGGAGATGAGAATGCCCTTCACTTCTACTAGGAATGTCACTAAGAATTTAACTATCTGTCACACAGTCATTATACATGTCAGAGATGCACACCGACACACAAAAACTACACTAATCAATGCGGAATAGCCACATTTCTTTCAGATGTGTCATTAAATTATGCAAAAAATACTGTTTTTAAGTAAAATTATACGTATTATATTTTACACCGAGCATTAATTGCTAAGGGGACTGCAGCATTATGTGTGTATGCAGTTAAATGGCATTCGTCTTTATTGTGTGTACTCATCATTTGTGTCCGTGTGTGTGTGTTTGTTTCAGGAGGCTTTTTTTGGTAAAGACCTTCTGGATAAGAGCAAGCAGAGCAGGCAGGAAAACGCAAGCCTGATGGAGGAGGAGAAGACCCGGAAGCAGCAGAACATCATGTTGAAGATGCCCTTGAACCCATCCATGAGCACATCCACACCACATGCTAGTAAACCTGCAGCACTACGTAAGACACACACACACACGCACACGCACACACACACACACACACACACACACACACACACACACACACACACACTGTATATTGGTAGTATAGCCTTATAGAATAGTTTATAGAATGTAGATTAGATTTGCGGCGGTAACTGTACCAGCTCACATCACTCACCTCGATACACAATACTAACTGCAGGTCAAAATTCAATTTGTAAGTAAGGAACTAAAGAAACTTTGCCACAAGCAATGTAGAAATGATCTGAGGAGTTGTTAGAACCAGTCTAATTCACATGGAATTAAAAAAATGATGCCGCCTTTTTTCATAGATGTCAGGAGATAACATGCTCAAAGGACATGATATAGTTATGTAGAAGTATGAATGTTGTATGATGCAGTATATACAGAATGAATATGGGTGGAATATACATTAGTGTGGTGATAAACAATGCATATTTTGATTAAATTGAACAATCGATTAAATTGGCACAAATTAAATTGATTAAATAAATGTAAACTATTTATTTAAATATTTCCATTTGTTAGACCCCATTTGGGTAATACAGGTGTGTGTGTGTGTGTGTGTGTGTGTGTGTGTGTGTGTGTGTGTGTGTGTGTGTGTGTGAGCTTTACGTTTAATATTAAATTTTCTAAATATCTGCTTAAATGTTCTACTTATTTCAGCTTACTTTAACAAACGTCTTCATTCCTTCCATCCTTCATTGATTCACTTCCTCGATATGCGGAGTTGTCAAGATTTTCTTCTTTTAAGTGAAATTCTTGAAGCTGGACATTAAACGCAAAAGCATCCCTATTGCTAGTGTCGGCGATGACTAGGAAGTAGCCGCGATTTCGCAGATGCACAAAACAAAGCCGGCCCTGTACCGAAAATTGAATACGTGTTTTGTTACATCACTATTTTGAACATTTTAAATCTGTGGGTTTTACCTGCAGGGAGCCACGAGGAGCCGCTGGTGGATCTGTCCGAGGTCCTGAAATCGGATACCGATCTGCTGGGAATGTTGTCTGATAACATGGGCAAGCAGAGCGAGGAGTCTGGTAGGCCGATCACAGCCACTCTGACATCATCGTGTTCCCGCTGTAGCTCTGCCCAGCTGAGCTCTTTGTTCTGTTCTCCTGCTTCAGTTGCTCTCACTCACACTTTTTTGGGGTCTGCATGCACTCCAGTCATTATACTTTTTCCAGTTCACTTTGTTACTTTAAGGTTTATCTCTAAGTTATTTTCTTTTTTTCTGTGTTCCTTTTTTTATTCTGATACCTCATTCCTGCTTTATTTCTCACTCATTGTGTTTGGTTTGGGTCCCTGTAGGTCTTGATTTTTGCCCTTTCCAGGTTGACTGCTCTTCCCCTACATTTGGTAAGAGCCTCCAAGCCCAAATCATGTTCTCCTGCTTGTTTTTTTTTTTTTTTTTTTTTATCTTTTTATGTTAAATTTCTGTTGGAATAATTTTCTCAGATTTGCTTTTCTTGATTTTTCTACAATTAATGCCTTTGGCTTCGAAGTAACCATACTGACATTAGCATTGCTTAGAATTTCTGATTGTACTCTAATGACACTTTTTGATGTTCTGCCAGCTTTAAGTTAAATTCTGAATGTGATGTATAGAGTATTTTTCAGGGGGAAAAACAGATATGTCATGTATATAGTTTGGGGAAATAAGGGCCATGGGTTGCGGTGCCTTAAGTATTATTGTAGTGTAAGTGTTATTGTCTGTAAAATAAAATAAGTAGTTTCAGCATGTAAATAAGTAGTATATGTAGTGTATTTAGTACAGTGTGTGGGGAGTATAGTGTATAGAGCACAGTGTGTGGGGAGTATAGTGTGTAGAGTACAGTGTGTGGGGAGTATAGTGTATAGAGTACAGCGTGTGGGGAGTACAGCGTGTGGGGAGTATAGTGTGTAGAGTACAGCGTGTGGGGAGTATATTGTGTAGAGTACAGCGTGTGGGGAGTATATTGTATAGAGTACAGCGTGGGGGGAGTATATTGTATAAAGTACAGCGTGTGGGGAGTATATTGTGTAGAGTACAGCGTGTGGGGAGTATAGAGTACAGCGTGTGGGGAGTATAGAGTACAGCGTGTGGGGAGTATAGAGTACAGCGTGTGGGGAGTATAGAGTACAGCGTGTGGGGAGTATAGAGTACAGCGTGTGGGGAGTATAGAGTACAGCGTGTGGGGAGTATAGAGTGTAGAGTACAGCGTGTGGGGAGTATAGTGTGTAGAGTACAGCGTGTGGGGAGTATAGTGTGTAGAGTGCAGCGTGTGGGGAGTATAGAGTACAGCATGTGGGGAGTATAGTGTATAGAGTACAGCGTGTGGGGAGTATAGTGTATAGAGTGCAGCGTGTGGGGAGTATAGAGTACAGCGTGTGGGGAGTAGTATAGTGTGTAGAGTACAGCGTGTGGGGAGTATAGTGTGTAGAGTACAGCGTGTGGGGAGTATAGTGTGTAGAGTACAGCGTGTGGGGAGTACAGCGTGTGGGGAGTACAGCGTGTGGGGAGTACAGCGTGTGGGGAGTACAGCGTGTGGGGAGTGCAGCGTGTGGGGAGTGCAGCGTGTGGGGAGTACAGCGTGTAGAGTGCAGCGTGTGGGGAGTACAGCGTGTAGAGTGCAGCGTGTGGGGAGTACAGCGTGTGGGGAGTACAGCGTGTGGGGAGTATAGCGTGTGGGGAGTACAGCGTGTGGGGAGTACAGCGTGTGGGGAGTACAGCGTGTGGGGAGTACAGCGTGTAGAGTGCAGCGTGTGGGGAGTACAGCGTGTAGAGTGCAGCGTGTGGGGAGTACAGCGTGTAGAGTGCAGCGTGTGGGGAGTACAGCGTGTAGAGTGCAGCGTGTGGGGAGTACAGCGTGTAGAGTGCAGCGTGTGGGGAGTACAGCGTGTAGAGTGCAGCGTGTGGGGAGTACAGCGTGTAGAGTGCAGCGTGTGGGGAGTACAGCGTGTAGAGTGCAGCGTGTGGGGAGTGCAGCGTGTGGGGAGTATAGCGTGTAGAGTGCAGCGTGTGGGGAGTATAGCGTGTAGAGTGCAGCGTGTGGGGAGTATAGCGTGTAGAGTGCAGCGTGTGGGGAGTATAGCGTGTAGAGTGCAGCGTGTGGGGAGTATAGCGTGTAGAGTGCAGCGTGTGGGGAGTATAGCGTGTAGAGTGCAGCGTGTGGGGAGTATAGCGTGTAGAGTGCAGCGTGTGGGGAGTACAGCGTGTAGAGTGCAGCGTGTGGGGAGTACAGCGTGTGGGGAGTACAGCGTGTGGGGAGTATAGCGTGTGGGGAGTACAGCGTGTGGGGAGTACAGCGTGTGGGGAGTACAGCGTGTGGGGAGTACAGCGTGTGGGGAGTACAGCGTGTAGAGTGCAGCGTGTAGAGTGCAGCGTGTGGGGAGTATAGCGTGTAGAGTGCAGCGTGTGGGGAGTATAGCGTGTAGAGTGCAGCGTGTGGGGAGTATAGCGTGTAGAGTGCAGCGTGTGGGGAGTATAGCGTGTAGAGTGCAGCGTGTGGGGAGTATAGCGTGTAGAGTGCAGCGTGTGGGGAGTATAGCGTGTAGAGTGCAGCGTGTGGGGAGTATAGCGTGTAGAGTGCAGCGTGTGGGGAGTATAGCGTGTAGAGTGCAGCGTGTGGGGAGTATAGCGTGTAGAGTGCAGCGTGTGGGGAGTATAGCGTGTAGAGTGCAGCGTGTGGGGAGTATAGCGTGTAGAGTGCAGCGTGTGGGGAGTGCAGCGTGTAGAGTGCAGCGTGTGGGGAGTGCAGCGTGTGTGGAGTGCAGCGTGTGGGGAGTGCAGCGTGTGGGGAGTGCAGCGTGTGGGGAGTGCAGCGTGTGGGGAGTGCAGCGTGTGGGGAGTGCAGCGTGTAGAGTGCAGCGTGTGGGGAGTGCAGCGTGTAGAGTGCAGCGTGTGGGGAGTGCAGCGTGTAGAGTGCAGCGTGTGGGGAGTGCAGCGTGTAGAGTGCAGCGTGTGGGGAGTGCAGCGTGTAGAGTGCAGCGTGTGGGGAGTATAGCGTGTAGAGTGCAGCGTGTGGGGAGTATAGCGTATGTATTTTAGGAGTATTATCTGACAAAACCTGCACTGAATTTCTGATAAGTGAAGAAGTTTAAAAGACGTGACATGCACTGGCCTTCAGAATAATTCAAGAGAAGAGCCGTCCTCGCCTACGTAATCATTTACACCATTTCAAACCTCGCATTAATTGGATACACCCCCTCACTCTGTTCAGCTCGATTTAGTTAAAGCCTGAACGACGATACCATCACATGAAGCGTGGCGCTGAAAAGCGTAGCCAAGGACATCTTTCAACAGCCAAAGTGGGAAAATATGTTCTCCAGAGCAGAGCGATGGCCTTCCACATTCACGCTTATTGAGCTGGGTAAAGAATTGTCCTGTTTGTCTGTACAGAGCTGTAGGAGTCCTTGGCTTCAGGAAGACCATGGATCAGTGTTCAGCCTTGGATTTCTCTGTGGGCTTTACTTTTATTTGAATAACTCCACTGAGATATTATTGACAGTTGGAGCCGGGGTCTTTATGTCTTCAGGTTGACACGTTATATAACATAATCCTGCACAAGGGTTTTTTTAATTTTTTTATTGTGTCACCAGAACAGAAGCCGAAAAAAGAGAATAGCAAATGAAATATCGTGCGTGCCAAAACATTCAAAGTCGTCATTTGTTTCACTTGGCAGACTTTGTTCGAACCGAGCGACGGATCTGAGCGTTCAGCCGAGTGAACGGGAGCCGAGGGCCTTTTTTGGCAGTCGTGCGATTTTGAAACTTGCAACCTTCTGTTTACAAGCGCGTTTCATTTATTCGTTAGCTGTTTAATTGTTGGCGTGTTGCACCGAGCTGATAATTTGGCTAAAAAGTGCAGTTTTGCCACTGGTGTAAATTATTGTTTAATGCATATTTGTAGTTTTATATCATTACAACTGTCTTAGGCTCAAAGCTAAAGTGCAATATTTGACTCATTCATGGTCATGTTTACAGCATTTGGCAGACACGTTTATCCAGATCATTTTACAATTATATCATTGATGTAAATGAGCAGGTGAGGGTTTAGGGCCCTACTCAAGGGCCCACCATTAGCAGCTATGTGGTTGCTGGGATTTGAACTCATAACCTTCTGATCCAAAGACCAATTTAACCACTGACCATTTAAAGCATTTATCGCCTTTGATAATTGCATAAATTGGTTTAGTAAACTAGTCCAATCAGATTTCGATTTTGCAATAAAGTAATGTACTTTGGAAAATACAGAATGTCAGTAGTATAGTAGCAAAGTAACGACTACATTTACAAACAAATGCCTTTTTTTTTTAAATATAATAATAAGTTACTTCCCTTTCTATATTTTGTTGGAACTTTTAGAACTTTATTTCCACTGAAACAGGAGCTATAATCAGTTTTTCCTTCTTCCTCTTCAGCTGGACTGGACGTTGCTCCTCTTACCGGAGAACATTCAGGATCTTCTCAGTCAAACCAGGGACGAGTGTCTCATCAGGACGAGCCGCTGGACGGCATCCTGAGCCCCGAACTGGACAAGATGGTGACGGACGGTCAGTGCTCTCGGTTATACTACAAGGAGATTTGACTTGTCGCTACGAGCATCACTAAATGCAAATCTCTTTTTCTTCTCGCAGAATCCATACTGAGCAGACTGTATAAAATACCAGGTCGGTTCCTTTCCTGTTTCCTAGCAGCAAGCTAAATTTTTCAGGTAATACTGGTGAGTTAGATGTTGGACCTGTGTCATACCTTCTGATTTCCTCACAGAACTAGAAGGAAAGGATGTTGAGGACCTCTTCACCGCCGTACTGAGCCCCAGCACCTCCCAGGCCACTTCAACTCCTCCCCAAAGCCATGGAGCACACCCGGCACAGGGTGCGCCATCCAACCAAATCAACTCAGGTACAGCACCTGGCACATCCAGACAGCGGTAACTATAGAGCTTTCATCATGAAATCTGGTTTGAATCGATATGCAAATTTCCTCTATAGGAATGTTTCCCAGAATGCCAGTGATAAATGGACTGATAAACCCCAGTCAGCAGTTCCCTCCATCACAGATTCCTCCTGGAGTGGACGTAGGACGAAACTTCCCTCCCATGCAACGCATGCCTTTTTCTGACAATCTGAGGTGAGCAGGGCCTGGAGGGGAGTTACCTACATTTTACACACATGTTACGTCAATGTTACATACATTACCTACGTTACATACGTTACCTTCATGTAACCTTTATGTTTCCTACATATTGCATACCTGTTATCTACATGTTACATACGTTACCTACATGGTACCTCCATGTAACCTCCATGTTACATATTTTACATGCATGTTACCTCCATGTTTCCTACCTGTCATATGCCTGTTACCTACATGTTACATGTTACTTCCATGTTATATAGGTTACCTTCATGTTACTGCCATGTTTTCCCACATACCTGTTACCTTCATGTTACATACGTTACCTCCATGTTACGTTACCTCTATGTTACATATGTTACCTCCTTGTTACCGCCATGTTACATACGTTACCTCCTTGTTACCGCCATGTTACGTTATTTCTGTCACATACATTACCTCCATGTTACCTCCAAGTTGCATGTTACCTCCATATTACATACATTACCTCCATGTTACGTTACCTTTATGCTACCTCCATATTAAAACCTGCACCACAGATTTTTAGCCCAATAGCTGATGTCCACTTCCTTTCAGAAGCTCTGTAGATGTGACGCTGAGAGATTGTGTGTGTCGGACAGGGACAGGAAGTTTGGTCCAATGTCACGGGATGCAGCGGGTCCATGGTCAGCCACCGGTCCGAGTCCTGCTCTAGTTCCGGTTCCCGTTTCGGCTGCTGTATCCGAGGGCGAGACGGACTCCTTATCCACTGCTCAGAAGAGCATGCTGAAATGGGAGAAAGAAGAGACACTGGGAGAACTCGCCACCGTGGCCCCTGTCCTCTACACCAACGTCAACTTCCCTAACCTCAAAGAGGAATATCCAGGTGGGTGTGGCCAAACAGTGTGATCAATCGTCTCTGAAGCCAGATAATTGTTTTCCGTTCTAACGTCTTTTAAAATGTCTTTGTAGACTGGCAAACACGAGTAAAACAAATCGCCAAGCTCTGGAGGAAAGCAAGTTCTCAAGACAGAGCTCCATATGTGGTATAATATGTTTGTTTTTTTTAACCCACTCTAGCATAATAGAATAATTATTAGTTCTGTACAGTCGTTAGGTCAGTCGTCGTGTGTTTGAGGATTGTGTACACCGGCACCAACAAACTAATCAATGCGTCTGACATGCAGCAAAAGGCGCGGGATAACCGAGCGGCGCTGCGCATCAACAAGGTCCAAATGTCCAACGAGACGATTAAGAGGCAGCAACAGCCACAGGCCTCCCAGCCTTTGGAGGTGTTCGATCCTGCAATTCCTCCTCTGGACCCTGAGCTTCTGTTCAAGGATCCTCTGAAGCACAAGGAATCTGAGCAGGAGCAGGAATGGAAGATGAGACAGGTATAAACACGACTGGGTTTTTTTTTTTTTTTTACATGAGGCATATGTGTAAGCAGAAAGAAAGAAAGAGGGGTCGGACATGATACAGAACCCCTGGAGCACTAAGAGTTTAGGGCCTTGCTCAGGGGCCACAAGATTTGCAATTTGGCAATACTGGGGCTTGAACCCCTGACCTTCTGTTTAGTAGCCCAGAGCCTTAACCATTTATCTGACTTTCTTTCTGACCAGTGCTTATGAACTAGTGACTCCGTGAAAAAAATGAATGTTATATTTTATTTTTGACCAGTCTGCTTGAAATACTTGTTTCATTTCTTTTTATATAAATAATTACGAAGTTCTCGTTTTCTGTCCCCTTTTTATTTCCGTCATTCGACATCGTTTTTCATCAGTCGGTACAACGCCTGGAAAACGAAGTCATTTCGCTTAAAGCTTGTATTTTTATCACTCCATTACCATTACTTCCCGATTATCGTCTCATCAAACCCAATCTGCCGAACGAGCAAACGAGGGGGAAAAAAGAAAGAAAAAAACAGCGTGCTGTGTGGTTGATTGCTTTCTACAGCTGTTGTAGATTAACAGTCACGGAAACTTGCTTTGCTGTAAAGATTTCGCTTAATTGTATTGTGGCTGTTCTTCTGTTTCCTGCGAATTTAGCGCACTTTTGTTAATGTTCGAAAGGAACCATTTATTATTTCACTTCGCTAAACAGCGCTTAGGCTTTAATAGGACCGAATTACAAAAGGTGTTTCACTGTTTTGTTTTTACTGGATTGATGGATTTGTTCACGAGAACTCTAACGTAAACGTCTCTAGGAGAGCGTAGAGGACAAAAGTGAATTACATATATAATTATGATTGTTAGGAACTGAACAAATTTGATAGAAAGTCTTTTTGTCCATAACTACAATTTCGACAACCTCATTTTTACCATCTTTACTTGTTTTGCCCGTATTTGACAAATGTTTCATTTTATTGCAGCAAATGAGACAGAAAAGTAAACAACAAGCCAAAATCGAGGCAACACAAAAACTTGAGCAGGTGAAAAATGAGCAACTTCAGCAGCAACAGCAGCAGCAACAGCAGCACCTCAAAGGAGGTCAATCTGACCTTGACTGCTCTGGTGGCCTTCAGAGTCCTGCTTCATCGCAGTCCAGCAATGGAAACATGTCTCCTATGCAGCCCGCCTCCAAGAACGGGTTCTCCAAACCGCTCCCTGGAACTCCCACCGCGGGTTCCCCAGATGACGTCTTTTTACGTCCTCACCCTCCACCCCTGTCTTCAGGATCTCAGCCACAATCTCCACAGATGTTCTCTCCAGGCTCTTCCGGTTCGAGGCCATCATCGCCCTGGGATCCTTATGCGAAAATGGTGGGCACACCAAGACCACCACCAAGCGGCTCAGGTGCCGTCCGTCGGAACTCTGAATCTGGGAAATCACCCCGGAGTCTCTCGGAGGAGCGCGGAAAACCTTCAAGTGTACACGAATCTATGGGTTCACCAACAGCCCTTAATGTCGATCCATATGCTAAGCCTCCAGATACACCAAGACCTGTGGGTTTAACCGACCCCTTCCTTAAGCCTATGTGCCCCCCCAGGGTGGGTCCGTCCATCGAAGGGAGGCACATCATTGGTTCTCCAGGGCACGACCCATTCTCCAGGGGGGCCATGAGAAAGGAAGCGTATCTACGTATGCCTCATAGCAAGATGATACTTTCGGACCCCTATGCCCGCCCTTTACTTGCTCCCATACCAGGAAGTAATGAATCGGGGTCTGTCCAACCTTTTAAAACCCCCATGCCACCTCCTCAGCCTCAGGACTCAAATGCAGCCATGCAATCACGAAGAACAGATCCTTTTGAAAGACCAATGATGCCCCCTCGTCCTGCAGAAGCTTTTACACAAGGTCAACAGAGTGACCCTTATGCGCATCCTCCACTTACTCCTCATCCCGAAGCGTTTGAGAATCAAACAAGAGTTCCACGGCAACCTCAGCCTCACCCTTTCACGCAGTGTACGCCAATGGGACATCAGTATTCACGCTCGCCCTCAAGCTCTAGACCAGAGTTCCCTCATTGTGACCCTTTTGCCCAGTCC
This sequence comes from Silurus aristotelis, assembly GCF_946808225.1. Lineage (NCBI taxonomy): Eukaryota > Metazoa > Chordata > Actinopteri > Siluriformes > Siluridae > Silurus > Silurus aristotelis. The sequence goes on from NC_139578.1 coordinate 932,211, forward strand.
CCATACTCTAACCCATATGCTCGAATGCCAGGAACGCCGAGACCACATGACCCTGAACCTTACTCCCACCAGTCTGCACCTTCTCACCCGGTCATGATGAACCAACCGGCACAGCAAACTCAGAATCGCATGTCCTTGGATCCTTATGCACAGCAGCCTGGAACTCCACATCCAGGGGTACCAGAACGGTTCCCCAGACCCCAAAATTACCAAAGGAACCAAGACCCATTTAATCACCCTCCTGCAATGGTTCGGCCAATCGCATCAGATCCCCATGCTCAACCAGTCGGAGTCAGTCAGTTGCTACTCCATGATCCATTTGCCCAAGGTCCTAGGACACCTCATCCTGGAGGGGCAGCCCGACCAGGACCCATGTCCACTCAGGATGCCTTTTCACCACCTCAGGTCTTGATGCAGGATACATTCACCAGTCCAGGAGTTTCAGGGTCTCAAACTCCACGACACCCTGGTATAGGGGATGAAAACATTATGTCTCAGTCTCCATCTAATCAGTCAAGCCAGACTCCGTCTCACAATCCATTCGAACAGGCACCGATGACTCCTCATCCTCAGTTTGCAGAAAACAGGGAGCAGCAAGGGTTAGGGCATAACATCGTAGCAATGGGGCAACCAAACTCTGAGGTTCAAACTGTTCCTCTGGCGGAAGCTGAGGAAAGACTTAGACAGGTACAGTATACCACGTTTTACTTTTGTAGTTTATAACGTGAAAGGACGGTATCTCAACATTTCCTGCATCTTTGTGTTTAGCGTCAGAGGATTCGAGAGCTGCTTCTCAGGCAGCAGCAGCAAAAGAGTGCCATTCGTCAAGAAAAGAGCCCACAGGAACAATCCATGCCTATGACACCAGGAACTTCTCAACACTGGAGTCAAGAAGCCAGAGGTCAACAAAACGACATATTCAACCGACCACCTCCGCCATATCCTGGTCCAGGAGCTGTTAGGACCCCTCAGCGATTCCATGGACCATATCCAGGAGATCAGCGGGGCGCTTTTCCTGATGGGCAGTTCACAAGATTTCCAGGAGACAATCATAACCTTAGGCAACCAGGACCAAGGTGGGTGCACTCCAAAGACTCCTTATTTTAAGAATAAAACTACGCAAGAGCAACTAGTAACTTTTAGGTTTGAAAGTTGCCCCGTAAAAAAAAAAGCTCAATAATTTGGTCCAAAGCTTGTTTAATGTCACATTTATTCCCAACCTAATAAAAAATTATAAGATTCTGCAGTATAAAGTGTTTTTATACAATGTACTTGTTGCTTTTTATAACAGTATGTTGTTCTGTAGTTCTTTTTTTAAACCTTAGGTATGTTTTCTTATTTTGAGATCTTACTGCACTGGCAGATCATTTGACTTGTTTCTAGTCTGGATCTTCTCATTTATTTCTAATATTTAGACGCTTGTTTTTTTGGCAGCGTATCTGTTATATTACTACATACTGTAAAAGAGATTTTATTTTATTTATTTAAATAATCTTTTCTTTCCCCGAATATAGATTGAGCTTTCCTGCTGGTATTCACGGGCCTGGTTTAAGAGCACCTATGAATCAAATGCAAGATTCAATAATGGAAGGTCTTCCACAAATGAGGAGGTCCATGTCTATAGATCTGGGGAAGTCATTAGCAGGGAACCCAATGGGATTACAGCCTTTAGCAGCTCAAGGCATGCATATGCAGCAGCACAATATCATGGGACAGCCGTTTATAGAGCTCAGACACAGACCTCCTGAAAGTAGACTCCGTCCTCCCTTTGGACCTTCTGTTCTGCAGGGGAACCGAATGGAATTACCTTCACTTCAGCGACTGCCAAGTTTCATGATGGGACAGGAAATGGGCTTCTCAAACAATCTGGGTCCTAAACCCATGGATTCCAGTATAAATCAAACTCAGGGCATAGGCGGTGGTGCAGATGTTCACGCAACAATAAGTATGGAAAACTTGCATCAGGCTAATGCTCCTCTAAGAACCGGGCAACTTTCAATCATAAGGTCAATGAGCCAACCTGCTTCGAATGTGACTTTCAGTGGAAATGCTTTCACTAATTATCCCACAGCATCTTCCGGACCATCAGGTGAAGTCGATTTGCCTATAAATGAAGGATCTGAGGAGAAGATTGACACAGATGATTCAGCTGTGAAGGACCTTGAAGATGTTGAGGTCAAGGACCTGGTGGATACCGATTTAGAAAACCTAAATCTTGACGCAGATGATGGAAAAGATCTGGATCTGGAAGCTAACGACCTGCACATAGATGATATATTCTTGACGTCTGGAAAGTTTGATATAATTGCCTACACTGATGCGGACTTAGACCTTAGTGAAGATTTGGATCTCAACGTCCCTATTGATGACCACAACGACAGCAGCGACCTCCAGAAGGAGCCTGTGGAGAAGAAACCTGAAAGTCCACGTGACGGATCGATACCTTCAGATTCATCGTCTGCAGAAGTTAAAACAGAGGGAAAACCTGAAGTGGCATTAGATAACATCAAAGAAGAAGATAATCAGGTTTCTTTAAAAGCAGAGAAAGATATCAAATCCGAGGTCAGTTCTGGTTCCTCACATGAATCTTCTTGCAAAAATCTTGCCGTCAGTCAAGAAGACTTCAGAGGTAGCATTCAAAAACCTGGTGTTCACCCTGATGCTACTCCAGTTCTCTCTGGCTTACTGGTCAACGTGCCTTCGGATAGTAAACAAAATAAACAAGAGAACTGTGGCCAGCAGGTGACTCTACAGGAACCTGGTCTACAACAGGCTCTTAATTCTCTGGATCAAGGAATGAATTCTGGCCTGGTGGCAGACCAGATGCTTTCTGCTCCGAGTGAGGGTTCATTAGACCTCCATCCAGGTTCCATCCAGGATCAGCCCTCAGGTTCTGTCTTTTCCGCGGATCAGAAGGACGCTTTGCTCTCGGTGGAACAAACGAACGATCTTCCTCCGAACCAACAAGCCATGTTGTTACAGCAGGGCCAGCAGAATCGGCCGCTGCTCCTGGAGGAACAGCCGCTTTTGCTGCAAGATCTTCTGGATCAGGAGAGACAAGAACAGCAGCAGCAGAAACAGATGCAGGCTATGATCAGACAGCGGTCCAGCGACTCGTTCTTCCCTAATATAGGTAGAAAAACGGGAGTGGAGATTTTTTGTAAATAATTTTTGGAATGTATCCGTATAAAATAACAGGTTTATGTATAACGATCTTTTTTTTTCTTCTAGATTTTGATTCCATCACCGATCCCATCATGAAAGCGAAGATGGTGGCGTTGAAAGGAATTAATAAAGTGATGGTTCAGAACAATATGGGAATGCCACAAATGGTCATGAACAAGTGAGCGCTTTCTCCTCAAGCCATGGTTATTACAATATCATTTGATACAGTGCAGCGTTTAGCAGGGTTTCCACGGAGTCTTTAAAAGTAAAAAGCAAAAGAAAACGTTCTTAAATCATTTTAAACGGGTCTTAATTTTCCATCAGGGTTCCTACGCTTCTTGGAGGTACTTGAATTCAATGTCGTTTAGCAGAACGGTGCTTTGATCTTCTCAGTAAGTTTGTTAGGAGTGTGTCTAGATACAATGAAACGCTAGTCAGATAGCAAAACATATAGCGAATTAGCAAAAATGCTCATGTCCCCCTTACTGCTAGAATATTTGTTTTGGGATTTTTAAACCTGACATTGTTAGCGGTGTTCGAGTGTTCTTTGTTGCGGTACTACACCGTATTAATAAAGTGTTATATGTACAGTCAAGAAGGAGGAGCCCAAAATATGAGCATGCTTTGAGTACATATTATAGCGTGTATAAAATGTTTCAACGATTATTTATATTTATTATTTTTAGTTTCTGGGTATTTTGTGCTCGTTATTCGAATTCAGTATTTTATTAAATTACTTTGAACACGACCATAAAAAAACGGTCGAAATCTATTCAAGAATCTATGCAAATGAGACCCACAGGCAACAGCCAATCAGCTTTCTGCTATTGGCTTGACTCTCTCACGGATTGTACCACAGACAGAAAATGGATTCGATTTTTCGCTTCGCTTGTAAAAACAAACTAAACAGAATTTTACGGTCATAAAAAAAACAAAAACGGTTTGAGGTCTTAAATTTCATTCTTAATGGTTCTAAGAAGGTCTTAAAAAATCTTTAGTGAAACCTGCAGAAACCCTCCCTTTTTACACTTTTTCTTTACAGATTACCAACAAATGCTCCAGCAGGTCAGGGACCACAGGCTTCAGATGGATGTGTTCCTCCTCAGCAAGCATTGCCCCAGGTTCAACATTTTCACTCTCATTTTTACAAACTTTACAAAAAAACAAGAAAACATTTGCACTAACATTGACTTTCTTTGATCCAGGATGGCAAACTGGCGCCGTACATGACCAGACCCAGTCCTCCAAGTTTTGGCCAAGGATTCACCAGTGAGGGTTTTTCCAGACGTACCAATTCATACGTTTGTTTTGTCAGATTGAATCTTGTTACTTATTTGTGCTTTTTTTTAGACGAAGCCCAGAAAATACAGTATGAAGACTGGCTTCGGGAGACGCAAAAGCTTCTCCAGATGCAGCAGAAGTTTCTTGAGGAGCAGATCGGCGCTCACCGGAAGTCTAAGAAGGCTTTGTCGGCTAAGCAGAGAACGGCTAAGAAAGCTGGACGTGAATTTCCCGAGGAGGACGCTGAGCAGCTGCAGCACGTCACCGAGCAGCAGGGCGTGGTGCAGAAACAGCTCGAGCAGGTGACACGTAGATTCGGCTTTTACATTTTTTTTTAAACCAGAAGAAAAACGTAGACGTTTTTTCATCGAACGTTTTTTTTCCCCCCATCCATTAGATTCGCAAACAACAGAAAGAGCATGCTGAGCTGATCGAAGAGTACAGGGTGAAGCAGCAGCAGCAGGGCGCCATGATGCCGATGCCAAATCTTCCAAACATGATGCCACCTGGACCTGTGAACCAACCCGTCATGGGTCCGGCCATGCCCATGCAGATGCATCCGAATATCCAGCCGAATATCTCCAGCGTTCCAGGCTGGCGTCCTGGAGCTTCAGGCCCGGTTCGACCTCAGATGCCGGGTGTAATGCCTCCTCAGATGATCCAAGGCCCTGCTCCTCAGCAAACCTTAGTCAGACCCGGACGAGTCGCCAGCGAGTCTCCTCACGTGAATTTCGACGACACCAATCCTTTCAGTGAAGGCTTCCAGGAGCGAGAGAGAAAAGAGAGGCTTCGGGAGCAGCAGGAAAGGCAGAGGGTGCAGCTGATGAAGGAGGTGGAGAGGCAGCGCATGAAACAGCATATGGAAAGCGAGCATCAGCAGCAAGGCCTCCTCAGCCAGATGCCCTTCTATAACCAGAATTTACCTCAGGAGTTCATTCCACAAATAGAGGGGGCAGGATTTCCCCAGCAGGCAGCCATGCAGCCGGGGATTGGAGCTCCTTCTTCTTCTGGACCGATGATGGGAAATGGCTCTTTCGGACAGGGAGTAAGACCAGGTTTTGCCCCAGATAGCCAAGCACCACATGGATCTCATTTTGTTCAGGGGCAGCTCAGAGCCCCGGATCGTCCTGGACAGAATCTGATACAACATAACAATCCAGGTTTAGAATCATCTCCTCATTTTCCACCGAACTTTCCCGGCTCTGGTCCGTCCCTGATTCAGCTTTATTCAAACATCATCCCAGATGAAAAGGCAAAGAAGAAACGAAACCGCAGGAAGAAGAATGACGAGGACCCTGAATCTTTAAGGGCACCTTCTACACCGCACTCTGACCTCACTGCCCCTTTGACACCCTGCGTATCAGATACTTCCTCCACACCCACCAGGAACCCCTTGGTTTTTGGAGAGCACGAGCTGTGCGAGACCTCCCAGCCTGGTTCTTCAACACCAGGCTCTCAGAGCAGCCAGCACCACTCGGAGCTGGAGCGGCAGCTTTCCGAGGGAAGCTTCTGCGCAGCGTCCGAGGTAGCTGCGTGTCAGCAGGACCTTCACGACAAAATTCTCTCTAACATTAAACTGGAAAGGATTGAAGCTGACTGCCATGGTCCAAAAGTTCCTGAAATGAGCATGGGTATGGGCGTAGTCAAACTAGAAGGGGACAAGGAGGGGATGTCACCACATCCCACAGGCCAGAGTCCGGCCAGAAGCTCGAAGGGAGATGGTGGGAACGAGCTCCTGAAACATCTTCTGAAGAACAAGAAGACCCCTCCGCCGGCATTGCCTCAGCAGAAATCGGAGGACAGCATGAGGTCGGAGGAGGAAAACTCGATGGACAGCAAGGTTCTTCTAAGACAGAGCTCCATAGACAGCAGTGGGGTAAAGATTCCTTTTCATCTCAAAATGTATGTGATGCGCTGGTTTTTTGGGGGGATTTAATTTTTTACATGCTCTTCTACTTTTTCAACAGACCTTCTCAGACAGCCAGCTTTCGTTCAACCCTGACTTCAGCAGCCCTTTAATGTCCGAGGACAAGAAGAAGCAAAGGACCAAGCGTACTCCAAAGAGTGGAGAACGTCCGGCTCCTCGCTCTAAAAAGAGGAAAAAGGAGGAGGATGAGAGACAGGCCATGTATCCCTCAACCGAATCCGTAATGTCTAATCTGAAGCAGGTGAGACACGTGGAACATCTTTGGCCTCCTGGGATCTTCTTGAAAAGTCTCAGGTCCAAGAAAATACCAACTACAGTTATTTGTATTGAGCTTTTTTTTATTTTATGGCCGTCGATTAATTTGGCACAAAATAAATTCATTAAATCAAATGAAATTAATGGAAAAATTCAATGAGTTTTTATTTGTTAGACCCCATTTGGGAAATACAGACGTGTATATAAGTGTGTGTGTGTGTGTGTGTGTGTGTGTGTGTGTGTGTGTGTGTTGGTTACAATATTTTGCAATATTAAATGTTCTAAATTTGAATTGTCAGGATTTTTTCCTTTGAAGTGGAATTTTTGAAGCTGGACATAAAAAAAAAAAAATGCAAAAAAAATCTGTGTCATTGGATTGGATTAAAAACGGTAAAAAATCGTGTTTACGGTACGGCTCGAGTGTGAGGCAGGGACTAAACAAACTTGCGGTACGGACCGAAAGCCCTGTACCGGAAAGGTTTGGTGCAAACACGTGTACCATTACGAGGCCATTTCTTTAGATTTCACATCAGTAGACATCAAGACATCAGCGCTGTGTGTGTTAATTAAACTGAAATAAACCCTCCGGAGCTCGTCTGTCTCTCCAGACTCCTCACCAGCTTTCTAATTTCTCACACTTCTCTCTTTCCCTGTCTAACAGCAGCAACCCTCTCTCTTGCCCCTGATGGAGCCTCTAGTGGGTGTCAATTTTGCCCATTTCGTGCCCTACGGAAGCGGGCAGCTAGACGGGGAAAGCCGTCTTTCGGGCACTTTCGGAAGCGCCTCGTTGGACGGGATGTCTGATTATTACTCCCAGCTCATATACAAAGTACGTCAGAGAAGCAGCGGGTCAGAACCCGGGTTTTTAGAATGTATTCGACTTGGCACGTGATGTTTATCGGTTCTGTCTTTCAACAGCAGAACAACCTGAGTAACCCTCCGACGCCTCCTGCCTCCCTGCCCCCCACTCCTCCACCTGTGGCTCGTCAGAAGTTGCTCAATGGCTTCGCCACCACTGAGGAACTGTCCAGTAAACCTGCTGTTGTGGGCGGCCATGATGGTGAGACTCAAACACCAAACCCTCAAACAGGCTTTTTGAAATGCACATGTACCGATTTTTTACGTATAATGTTTTCACTTAGTGACTAAAGGGCTGCCTTCAAGACCACTTCATGTACCTTTTAAGACTGAGGAGGATCTTATCGCCAGAGCTCTCGCTCACGGCCCCAAAACAGTGGACGTACCTGCCTCGTTGCCCACACCCCCTCACAACAACCAGGAGGAGCTGAGGTAAAGCTCAAACACAACAAATTTAGCACCAGTGCTTTGGAATCTACGCTACAAAGATATGATTCAGTCTCATTAACTTAAAAACGAGCTCCCTAATTATGTTTTTAAACAGTTTGCGTTGAAGTCGTAAGTCTTGAATTGATCAGGAGTTTTTGCAGTGTAAGCAGATTTTCCCGATCCTGTTTTTTTTCCCGTGCAGGGGACAGGAGCACTGTGAGGACAGGGACACGCCGGACAGTTTCGTTCCCTCCTCGTCTCCGGAGAGCGTGGTCGGCATGGAAATCAGCCGCTATCCGGATCTGTCTCTGGTCAAACAGGAGCCTCCATCTCCGTCCCTCTCTCCAGTCATGCCCATGTTCCAGAAATCCAGGGCGAGAGGTAGTTACATCTCACTCCCAGCACAAACCACGCGCACATTTATACCGGCCCTAAAACTCACACTGGTCTCTTTAGACTCTGAGACGAAGCTGAGGGAGATCAAAACCGAGCCCTCGTCCATGTTCTTCGGCTCTCCGTACGGAACGCCGCAGAACGGCCCGGGCCTGGTCTCCATAGCGATCACGCTGAAGCCCTCTGCCGCTGAGGTGAGGACGCACGTCTAAAGGACGCAATGAGGGATGGGTGGAAAAAAGGTTCACGCGTTTGATTAGATCCTTTTCCCGTTTCAGAACATCACCGACGTGGTGGCGGCCATCGCCGACCTCATCCGGGTGAAGATCCCGAGCAGCTATGAAGTGAGCGGCGGACCGTGGCCCCACGGCAGCCTGGGTACCCATAAGGCCATGATACACGGTCTCGATCTGCGTCCGGCTCAGGGTCACGCTGCAGTACGAATAAACTCACAAGCAGGAGCCCAACATCAGAATCAGCACCTGGATAAGAGTGAGTTCTGTTCAGCTTCTTTATCAGATGATTATAGAGACGCTTTTGATTTGCTAGCGTCTCTCTGATTAGCCTTTAGAAAGTACTTCAAAAATTCTCCAGTTCAGTCTTTGAGCGACAACCGGATTTGCATTATAAAATGGGTTTTTTTTTGTTTTTTTTGCCCGCAGTATTTCCAACTGTGAAATCCAATAATCACAAAACCTTTTTACTAGAATCACCGGAGGTGGGAAACGGGGGGGGTGCAGTCTGTCTCTAATTGTTTTCCCATCATCTTTCACACAGATGATTATCCGCTTTAATGATGTTTGCTAACTCGGGTGCCTCGTTATTTCTGGGTCTGAGCGCTCCTTGTGGATCAGGTGATGATAGAGAGAGACGCTGATGGCTCTATGATTACAGACGCTAATGAAACGTGACCTTCCTGGCTTTCTCCAGTCTGTTTATCTGTCGCAAAACGTTGGGTATTTGCTCAAACGCTATCGGATCAAAATCTGGGCGTAAGTGGGAATTTTAGCGTGGAGGCCATGCGGTCGTTACATGACCTCTGTTCCCAAGACGATCCGAAATCAAGTCAAATTAATCGATGACTCAATTTAATCAATATAATACATTTTTATAGATTTTGATATATTATATAAACCCAGCAGGCATTTTATTTTCAATTGTTTTACAACTGTTGATGTTCACACACGCTAATAATAATAAACTGCATTAATAAAAAAAACGACATGCAATTTGATTTGATTTTGCACTTCTTCCCCCCTAAACGTATTGAAACCGAGCCAAGCCTTGAATTCTCTGTAACACATCTGACCGTGATTTTGCGGTGCTTGCAGGTCCACTGAGAAGCAGAGAGCAGTACCGGGACAGTTCGAGCAGCCCAGGTCCGAAGCCACAGTGGTGCCGGCATTGTAAAGTGGTAATCCTGGGGAGCGGTGTCAGGAAAACCAGCAAAACGCAGGTAAGAAGGCTTTTAAACGCCTTCAGAATTCTCTCTGATGGAATATAACTGGAGTTGAACAGTGATTGGCTTTCAGGATTGCGCGGCTGCAACTTAGCGGCGGAAGTCAAATTTGCGATTCATTACATAGACCTTGTATGGTGTTTGGTAAAACAGCAGGTATGATGGATTTCTTCCCTCCGTTTGCTCTGCAGGACTTTCAGCTAAGCTCTGATGGAGATCTGGTGTTCTGCAGCCGCAGTTGCCTCATACTGCACTTCTCTTCAAAGTCCAAAGCCAGTGGTGACACCAAGGTTCGTTTCTAGACGTTAAATTTGCAATCCAACAAATCGGTTTAGAATCAATGAAATGAAAGCCACACACACTTCTGTTGGAAAGTTCATCCTTGGTGTTTTTGTGTCTCCAGAATTCTGTGGCCCTGCTTCCGGATGGGTCGGTGAAAGAAAGTCCTTCCAAAGCACAGCACCAGTACAACAACAACATGTCATCTTTAGATGTCCACTGTTTGGCGCAGCTTCAGCCCAAGACCTTGCCTTCTTCGCCCTCTCAGCCTGGTCTCCATGTCCGTCTTGCTCCACCAGAGCCTCTGAAAACGCTGCCCAAGCTAGAGCCGAGCGTTCCCGAAAGCCAGAACCTTAAAGTGACCGTGAAACTCAAGCCTCGTTCCCAGAACCAGTCCGATGAGAAGCCTTGGCACCAAGGGAAACGCTGGAAAGGCTTGCATTGGCGCAAGTGGACGATGCAAATCGTGGTGCCGAAGACCGAATCTCCGGCACCAGAGAAGGCGGTGGAGGATCTCCTGCTTCAGCTGAACTCCTCTCTGCGTCCTTGCTCGTCTCTCCGAGACCGGCGCCGCTGCTGCTTCTGCCACCAGGAGGGGGACGGGGTGACGGACGGTGCCGCCCGCCTTCTCAACCTGGACCTGGACACCTGGGTTCACCTGAACTGCGCCCTGTGGTCCTCTGAGGTTTACGAAACCCAAGCGGGAGCCCTGATCAACGTGGAGCAGGCGCGACAGCGGGGCCGGACCATTTCCTGCGCCTTCTGCCAACGCCTGGGCGCCACCAGCGGGTGCCACCGACTGCGATGCCTCAACGTCTACCACTTTACTTGCGCTTTGCAAGCAGGATGCACCTTTTTCAAAGACAAAACCATGCTGTGCCACCAGCACCGGCCCAGAATCTCCGGAACCGGTGCCCTTCTTCACCTCGAGGACCAGCAGTTGCGCTGCTTTTCGGTTTTCCGGCGCGTCTACGTCCAGCGCGACGAACTATGCCAGCTGGCGGGTGCTGTCCAGCGCCCTGAGCTTGGGCACACCTTCCGCATAGGCAGCCTGCTGTTTCACACTATGGGCCAACTTCCACCTGCCCTGATGCCCCACTTCCACTCGTTCAACACCATTTTCCCGCCCGGGTACGAGGCTAGTCGCCTGTACTGGAGCATGAGGCATGGGCGCCGCCGCTGCCGCTACATGTGCACAGTTGAGGAGCGCCAAGGCCGGCCGGAGTTCTGTATCCGGGTCCTGGAGAAGGGCTACGAAGACCTTCTGCTCACCGACACCTCGGCTAAAGGTGCGTAGTGTGTTCCGTCTGCCATAGATATCAAATTATTGACTAGCATAGCTAACACTAGCTCTGTGTGTGTGTGTGTGTGTGTGTGTGTGTGTGTGTAGGAGTGTGGGATAAAGTCCTGGGCTCTGTAGCAGAACGGAGATCAGAAACGGGAATGCTGCGCCTCTTTCCCATCTACCTGAAAGGAGAAGATCTGTTCGGTCTCACCGTATCCGCGGTGACACGTATCGCCGAATCGGTGAGCAATCCTAGACAACAAGTCTCGATTTTGCCTTTACATGAGTCACATGTTTGACTTTTTTGGTGCTGGTAGCTCCCGGGGGTTCAGTCCTGCTCGAGGTACCGCTTTCGTTACGGACGCAACCCGATGCTGGAGCTTCCTCTATCCATCAATTCATCAGGCAGCGCCCGATCTGAGCTCAGGAGCTACCCACAGTGTCGGAGGTGAGTTTGTGGATGAGGTGGGAAAAAAAAAAACATAGTATGTATCTGGCTGAGATGAACATCTCCTGAAATTCCTTTCCCACACCCAGATTGGAGATCCTGTCCTTATGGAACCGGACGTCTTCAGCGATCCAGAACTCGGCTCCTCCGGAGGCCGGCTCGGCCCACAGCAAACACTTCGTTCACTCGAAGTCGTCTCAGTACCGGCGACTGAGCAGCGAGTGGAAGAGCAACGTTTATCTCGCGCACTCGCGCATCCAGGTCAACATCTGCTTCGACTTCTCTTCTTCCAACGGTTTAGCGGAGTGAGAACTTGCCTATACAAAGAATTGTGTGTGTGTGTGTGTTTGTAGGGTCTGGGACTCTTCGCCGCTCGGGACATCGAGAAGCAGACGATGGTGATCGAGTATCTCGGGAACATCCTGCGTAACGAAGTGGCCATGAGGAAGGAGCTGCACTACAAGGCCAAGGTGCGTTTCACAGTGTATCAGATAACATCATTTCTGTCCCTTTTATTTTCATCGACGGCTACGACGACGCAAAAACACCCGCTAGCGATATTTCCGTTATTGGTTAAAGCTAGCAAGCCCTGCGCTGGTCCACGTCTGGATTCTGATTGGTCGACCGGTTTTGTATGAGGTGGTATCAGACAGTTTTGAGAGTAACGGTGTAACCGGTGCTTTTCTGACCCACGAAAAGCGCACGTGAAACTTTGCAAAATCTGCCACGTAGACGTTCGATGTGACGTACGTCCGACACGTTCCAGAAGAACACTGAGCGCTGAGGAGACTGAAGCTCAAGGTGTAAAGAGCACTCTCGCAATATCGGCTGCTCTGCGCGGCGTTCTGGTTCGTTATCGTTTCTATGGCAACAGACATGGAGAAGTTGAACGGAAGGAGTCTCGGGCGTTTTGGTGAGGGAGGAGGACAGAACGTATACTCTGAGGTTCTTTAATGCATAAGCACTTGGAGATGCTGAAGGTAACTCCGCCTCCCAAAACACGGGCTACATTTGTCCCATCGTTTATTTTATTGTTTGTCTCCCAGAACCGAGCTGCGTTCATGTTCCGTATCGACGGCGACTACGTGATCGACGCCACCTGCTGTGGAAGCCCTGCAAGGTCAGATCTAGGGTTATTTGTAACCAGTGCTGATTGGTTGGAACTGGTCATGTGTTTGTGTATTTAGTGTGTGTGTGTGTGTGTGTGTGTGTGTGTGTAGGTACATTAATCACTCGTGCTCACCCAACTGCGTGGCAGAGGTCGTGACCTTCGAGCGTGGCTACAAAATCATCATCAGCTCCAACCGCAGGATCGAGAAAGGAGAAGAGGTAATCCGTTAGCGCGCGCACACACACACAAACACACAGACGTTTACATGTCGTTGCCATGATTACGCGCGCGGTAATGTCCTATTCATTCTCACATGTAGGAATTCCTACACTTCTATTTGATATTAGACCTTTTTTATTTGTTTTTTTTTTGTTTCTTACTTATTCTGTTTTGTTTACCTCCGGCTTCCTCTAATGCTGGTGTGTGTGTGTGTGTGTGTGTGTGTTTCCAGTTGTGCTACGATTACAGACTGGGTCTGGTGGAGAACCAAGGGAAGGTCGCGTGTCTGTGTGGCGCAGCGAACTGCTGCAAGTGGATGAACTAGATCACACACTTGTCTTTTTTTAACAATAACAACAGGAAAAGGAAAAAAAGGACCCAGTGGTTCCTGTCCCTCAGCAGCACCGAGCGGGAGACTGGAGGACGGGAACGGAGGGCAAAAGAAAAGAAGAAACGACGGAGAAGCTGTTTGTGCGAAATCAAGAGGAAAACACACGTTTGTGTTAGAGCCATTTGAATCGTTCTCTGGAGGAGGCGTGCGTGTGCGTGTGTGCGTGTGTGCGTGTGTGCGTGTGTGTGTGTGTGTGTGAAAAGGAGAAAATTTCACCAGCGAATGAGACGAGAAAAAAGACGAGTGCGAGATTGAGAGCGATCACTGTACCGGTTATGCCTTATTGGTTGGGGGTTAAAAATAAAAAAGTGGGCGGAGCTACCCGCGACTGTAACGTAGAACATCACTGAACGAAGAATGTACGGACTTCCGCGAAGGGAAACAAAAAAAAGTAACTTGCACTAAAAAGAAGAAGAAGAAAAAAACCGGAAGAAACTCACGAAAAAAAATACTTGATTCCATGAGTATTTTTTATTTTTTATTTTTTTTCAAATCTTTTCTTTTTTTTTCTTTTTTTTTTTTTTGTGTGTGTGTTTGTGTGTGTTTATTTTTTTTGTTGTTTGTTTTTTTTGTTGTTTTTTTTTATTTATTACCGTGCGAATGGACGAGCACGCCTATTTTTAATGATCATGTGATCGGTTTAAAAAAATTCATTGAAAAATGAATAAATAAAGAAATAAAAATCACGGAAAGAAAGGAAGTAAAAGTGAAAGGAGACGGCGAGCAGTACGGAGAGATCCTGTTACGTCTGTAAATAAAAACGTGTACATAAACGAAAAATATCGGAATGACGATCGACCAAATACTACCTTATTCATATCGATGTTTTTAGATGTACGATGTTTATTTTTTTTTCTTTCTCCTTTTTTTTTTTTTTTTTTTTAAAGAATTATTTAAAGTGGACGGCGTTCCCGCTCTCCGTCTCAGAGGTTATTTTAAATCGACTATCCTGTACAGAATCAGAAACATTTCTTTCCCATATGTATTTTCTTTAAATGCTATTGTAGTGATTTTGTGATTCGTCTCACCTTTTTTTTTTTTTTTTTTTTTTTTTTTAAGCTAACTTCATGACGTCTGGGTAAAAGCGCACGCATCAGCCGCGACTCGAGCGTCAGAAGGATAACGTGGAGCTTTACGTCTCTTACACGTGCACACATGAAGTAACATAGGATTAAAGGGAAAAAAATGGGTGGGAGGGGGCGGGTAATGTTGCTAGGCAACCGTGCCTACCATATATGGGCGTTGTAAATAAGTTAGCTGTCGATTAACGTAAGCAAAAAGCTCTCATTTGAGGCGAGGAATATTTTTGGATTATTTCTTTTTTTTTTTATAGTCCGTAAAGATTCCTGTCGGTTATATATCCTGATTTTATTTTTATTTATTGTATTGTATATAAACGTAACGTAGACGCTCGTACGTTATTCTGTCGCTCTCATTCCACGCTCGCGCATGCGTCACGAAGTCGTTACGTCACCTGTACGCAGCAGTCCACGTGACAAACCCGGTGTTTTTCCTTCGTTTGTTTCGTATCCGATTCATCGCACTAATACGTACGTTTTAAATCCAATACGCTCGAGCCATCATGATTTTTTTATTTATTTTTTTTTTTTTTAATTGTACATACAGAATAATTATCGCGCTCAGAAATATCGTATCGACGTGTCCATTTTTTCTCGTGCGAAGTGTACGTGATGGCGACGCCTAGTATATCACGATGTAATTTATAAGCGATTGTCGGCGCGCACCGGGAAGAGTTTCGTCCTGTTTGCATTTCACACTTCAAAAAAAAAAGCAAAGAAAAAAAACAATTTTTTTAATCTTTCTTTCGTCTCTCGGTTTGTACACAAACTACCCCCGGGGTTTTTCCCTTTCAATTGTACAGGGCATGATTTTTATTTTATTTTTTCTTTCTCCAGAAGGACTCAGTTGTATATATTTTGAACAGCTGTATCAAACAAAAATCGTTTCTTGAATATTTTTCTTGTCTTGTAAAAAAAAAAAAAAGAAAAAAAGAAAAAAAAAAAGATTATGTTTGAAGCTTTTTTCCCCCCGGTGGTGTTTTTCCCCCTCCTTCGCTGTATAGTAGGATCTCAACAGTTTTGGAAAATGAAGCCTTTTGAAGTACACAGAGCGAATATA
Source organism: Silurus aristotelis (assembly GCF_946808225.1). Lineage (NCBI taxonomy): Eukaryota > Metazoa > Chordata > Actinopteri > Siluriformes > Siluridae > Silurus > Silurus aristotelis. Next base: position 947,850 of record NC_139578.1, read on the forward strand.
GGGTTTGGTATTCAAGGACACTGAATTTAGGAACATTTACAGAAAAAAATAAAATATTTTACATCAGTGTCTCGTTTGCTGTCTCTGAATAGGATTCTGTGCTTCTTATTCAACCACTTCTTCCAAATTCAGTCTTCATTTTCTGTTAGAATAAACTTCACTCTTCTGGGAAGATGTTCCACTGGATTTTGTGGAGATTTCTGCTCATTCAGCCACGAAGGTGTTAGTAAAAGTCAGGTACTGATGTAGGTGAGAAGGTGAAGAGTCTTGGAGGTGGAGATCAATAGCAGGAGATCTTCCACTGCAACCCCATGTAAAGCAGATCTTCATGGAGCAGTATCATTCTGGAACAGGTTTTGGGTCTCCTAGTTCAAGTGAAGAGAAAATGTCATGCTTCCAAAGACGTCCTACACAATTGTGTGCCTTCTACTGTTTGTACTGGGAAGAACCACATAGGGAAAAGTCAGGTGTCCAAATACTTTGGGCCAAACCTAAATAACTTCTCTGTACGTCAGAGTGAAAGAGAGACGAGGCCTGACATCATGTTTGGAATCCAGCTGAAATCTGTGCCACCGGTTTGGGCGGTTACTGCTTGTTACTCAGCAGGTTTGTGTGTGTGTGTGTGTGCGCGTGTGAGAGTCTTCCGCATTGGTCTCGAGGCTGATAGGTGTTCCAGGTCAGACTTTGTACACAAACACACAAGCTCACACGGCTGCTGCTCCACCATGCCTTCAGAGACTCGCCCGTGATCACGACATGCGCTGAAATGGAGCCGACTAACTTACAGGTAGGTCTGAAGCGTCCAAAATGAATGATCACACACACACACCTGACATTCTGGAGATCCAGGAGTTTGTTCAATTACATTAACAGTCAAACAAATTCTATCTGTGCATTGGGGATCTTTAGAAAAAATATACGGGACTGGATCTAGCCTCAGACAAAAGGAGATTAAACCAATCCTTCCTTGTTGTTGATACTAGTATTGAATCAGTAACCAGAAAAAGGGCTGTTTAATACTTTCTCCTAGGAGAACTGATTAATCCTGGGTTCAGGGTTGAGGTAATATCTGTGTGCAGAGTGGTATTTCACCCTGGATGCTCCCTGCAATATTGTTTCAGCGATATAGGTACCAATAAACGTACTGCACCTGTCACTTTCACTCTGTATGATCGAGGGTATAAGTAATAAAACGATGCAGGTGGACTTCAGAACTCCTGTGGAATTGTTTCTCCTGGTCTGAGTGGTGGATCTAGATGGAGTCTATCCATAGGAAAAAAAACATAAACAGTTTTTTTGTTGTTTTTTTTGTCCCAGAAAGCCATTGCGATTGCCACCAGAGCCTCGCAAGAGGACGACGCTGGGAATTACGAGGAGGCCATCAAGTCCTACCAACATGCCGTGAAGTACTTTTTGCACATCGTAAAACGTACGTGAATACGTCGCTCATATATCCTCCAGCGAATAGATGAGTCCTGTTCCGTTAAAAACCCAGTGTAGGATTAGAATTGGTAGCATAAAATACGTCCAACTGCTAGGCCGGGTGTACAGACGAAGAGGTTAACGATTTATACAGGGTGTAATGAATAAAGTGCCGCTGCATCGCATCCGCTAACTTGAGTGTTGTTTGAACTGCACTGTGGCATTCTGGGTAATGTAATTTGTTAAAAAATCTATTTGTGGATGGGGTTCAGGGTCACGTTAGTTGTTCAACTCGACATTAAAATTAGTTGCTATTCAGCGAAGGCTTGTGATTGGCCGCAGTAAAAACAACGACATTTAGCGTTTTACCACAAATATCGCGAAAAATTTCAATAATTACAAACTGACTTAATTTATATAATGTGTACCGATTCCACCGTCTTGATACTGAAAAACTAGCTAGCTAAGAACCTTGCTAGTAATGCTACTGGCTAGTTTATACGTTTATACGTAAGATCTGCTAGTGTGAGCATGTTAGTGAGCATCGGTTTAGATACGTTACGGTCATTAAAACAAGTGATTTGAGCCAATCTTTTTATGACTAGATTGATTAATAAGTATTATAGAAACCGTGTGTGTGTGTGTGTGTGTGTGTGTGTGTGTGTGTGTGTGTGTGTGTGTACGTGTACTCAGGTGAGCCTCAGGGGAAAGAAGGAAACCAGAAGATCCGAGACAAGTGCTCCCAGTACCTGGATCGAGCTGAAAAGCTGCAGGAATATCTGGATGAGAAACAGGTTCTTACATTGAAGAAACAAATGTTTCTAATTTGTGTATTTATGCTGTGTGTGTGTGTGTGTATGTGTGTGTCTTTACAGACGTTATGACTGCATCAATGATAAACATCTCAATCGATGTTCAGGTTTAACCTCCTGTGTTAATATATACAATATACGGCCAAAGGTATTGGGACACCCGACCGTGAGATTACAATGTGAACCTTCTCGAGCATCCCATTCCATAAAATAAGCTCTACTCTTCTGGGAAGATGTTCCTCCAGATTTTTGTGGAGATGTGTGGAGCCACAAGGGTGTTAGTAAAGTCAGGCACTGATGTAGGTGAGAAGGTGAGGAGACCTGGGGTGCAGTGAGCGTTCACCTTCAGCATGCTCAGTAGTTCTTTAGCAGGAGATCTTCCACTCCATCCATGAAAAGCAGATGTTCATGGAGCTGGATTTGTGCACAGGAGCATTGTCATGCTGGAACAGGTTTGGGTCTCCCAGTTCAGGTGAAGGGAAAATCTAATGTTATGGAATGCTTTAGTGCATTTTCACGTTCTTTGATTAGATGTTCAGAGAGAGCACTAGTCATAGCTCACAAACTGCACAAGCTCAAATCTGTTCATGTGGATTTAAGAGCTGGTTTTTTTTTTTCATTGCAAAGCAGCTGACAGTAAAAGCTGGACACCGTGAGGAAAAGGTCGACCAAAACAGTTCAAAACAGCTTTATCACTAACCGTTTTTATAATTTTGCTTCACTTTTCTGCACAAAAAAACCCTATTTGCCTTCATTTGAAATCCCCAGCAAAACCGTAATGTAGAGAAAGAATGCAGGAAACCCCGGGGTGATGTGATGAGGTTTAAATCAATGCTTCTGCTAGAGATGATGTATGCAGGAGGTGCAGTTGTGGCTACAGTGAAAGGAGACGTGTTGAATTGTGTTCATTGGGTTTCTTGCTTTATTAATAACATTCAGTCTCACTGTATGAGATTCTTGACTGTGATGCAGCGCTCTGTTCTACTGCACTTCTTTATAATACTGATGGGATTAAAAGGTGGCTTGGTTCAGGTAGAACACCACTGAAGGCCTGGGGGGGTTTATATATATATATATATATATATATATATATATATATATATATATATATATATATTAGTATGCATTCCAACAATGAAATAATAGAATAAAAAAGGTGCTTCCCCAGCTCAGATGGGCGGGGCGCGCTCCGTGACGTCACGCCGTTTTCCATGGACACGTGACTGTTGAAGGCGGAAGTGACATTCGACATTTTTGAACGCGGAAGTTTTCACCTCCATTATCCAGCAGGATTTAAATAACAACGCAGGAGGAAAACAACAGCGCTTCATACCTGCGGCTGTTTGTCTGATTTCTTTTGGGGGGGAAAGAAAAAGAAACTACTTATTTTATTTTTATTTCACAAGTCGAAAAAACGCCGTGTTATAGCAGAACCGCGGTATTTTCTCAGCCCCTATGGCTACCAACAACAACTTGCAGGTAAGTTAATGTGCAGGTTAGCCGTGTTCTCTGGTGAATTCATTATCCGGCACTGGTTTAGTGAGAAGTTTAATAACAACATACAAATAACAGGGAATCTGAGGTGGGATTTCTTTTCGCCTTGTTGAGTTCCAGCGCTGAGGAGTTTTTCCTCTGTCCGTATCCCAAACACAGCGCTGTACATGAGTGAAGTACACTAGGTCCTTATAGCCGATACTATACACTAGGTGACCTATAGAGGGCGTAGGGAGGCGTTTGGGATTCCGCCTATCAAGGGAACGTCACCCATCGGTGGCCTAGCATAAGTGTGTTTTTAGTTACTGTTTGTTGATTAAAAAGGCTCGTGAGCTTTTTCTCCCCTTCGTAAAACAATGTCATAAAAAACCAGAAGGTGTATGTGTTTAAAAGTGTTATTTCTTTAAAATAAGGTGTTATTTGCTATAACTACAGTATGAACTAGCAGCAGGAAGCCGAACTCTGAAATGCTAAATATTACACTGCTTTTGTTTTTTTTGTTGTTTTTTTATTATCGCAGTTTATTATTATTTTTTACATTTGTGAACATCAACAGTTTACTTATTTTCAAAAACAAAATAAAAATAAAAGGCCTGATTGGTTTAATAATATATACATTTATATTGAACAATAAAACAAAATCAAATAAATCAAATGAATGCAATACATGTTTATTTTTATTATATTAATTATATTGTGTAAAAAAAAATTAATTGGCACAAATTAAATTGATTAAATACAATTACCCAAATGGGGTCTTTACACATTTTAGACCCTGTTTGTTTAATCCAGAGGTGTGTGTGTGTGTGTGTGTGTGTGTGTGTGTGTGTGTGTGTGTTTACATTGAATATAAATGTAATTTTAAAGATATGTTCTACTTAATATATACTTAATAAACATATTTTAACAAATGTCCTCATTCCACCCATCCTTCATTCATTCAGTCCCTCGATATTCAGAACTGATATGTTCCTGGTAGTACTTGCGCTAGATAGTCGGTTGGGGCCCCAGTTGAAGTTGAAGTTGGTCTCAGTTCCCCAAATAATCGCTATAGGAAAGGAAACGACGAGCAGGTTGTTGTTCAGATTAAACAGGAGTATAAACTACAATGTACAGGAGTATAAACTACAATATGCAGGAGTATAAACTACAATGTACAGGAGTATAAACTACAATGTACAGGAGTATAAACTATTCTAATACGTCCGATATGAGCGCTTTCTAAAAAAACCAAAAACAACTTGAAGCAGTGGCTCGCTTTTCTTCTTTTTCTGAAGAGGGTATTATTTTTGCAGAAAGCTATAGATCTGGCCAGCAAGGCGGCGCTGGAGGACAAGGCGCAGAACTACGATGAGGCCCTGAGGCTCTACCAACACGCCGTTCAGTACTTCCTACATGTCATCAAATGTAAGTCTGGTGTTCGAGCAGCACCAAAAATAAACCTTTTGTTTGGGTGTTAGGTTTCCTGTTTTACGACGTGTGTGTGTGTGTGTGTGTGTGTGTGTGAGATTAGATGAAGCTCAGGGGGAAAAAGCCAAACAGAGCATCAGAGCCAAGTGTGCGGAGTACCTGGACCGAGCCGAGAAGCTGAAGGAGTACCTCAAGAAGAAGGAGAAGGCTCCGGCTAAACCTGTCAAGGAGTCGCAGTCCGATGAGAAAGGGTGTGTGTGTGTGTGTGTGTGTGTGTGTGTGTGTGTGTGTGTGTGTGTGTGTGTGCGCGATTTCACACCACTAACTTGGTCAGAAGTGTGAGATTTTAATTCCTTGTTCTTACAGAAATGAGAGTGATGAGGGAGAAGATCCAGAGAAGAAGAAATTCCAGAACCAACTCTCAGGTTTGCTGTTTAAACTCTGCTCCTGGGGGGGGACGACGCAGGAACGTGACCATGTGTGACTGTTTATATCTGGATATAGAGCTGGATAGAGGATCAGAAGATGATTGGACAGTCAAAGAAAAGGGAATAGGCAGGTGGATGAACTGATCAATCAGGTGGACTTGGTGATGGATGCAGGGATCGATGTTTTCTATTAGAAAGATGGATGGCAGGTAGAAGGATAAATAAATCGCTGCATCACTAAATAAACGGATTGATCGATAGATTTGTTGATTGACGAGGAACAGATCACCTGGCTGAATGAGAGGAGAATGATAGATCAATGAACTGAAAGATGGATGGAATGGGTAATGGACAATCAGCTGAAAGAAGAGATGTATAGGTAGAAGGATAGACATGTAGACTGGTGAATGGATGGATGGGTGGACATGTAGACTGGTGGATGCATGGATGGACAGGTAGACTGGTGGATGGATAGGTGGACATGTGGATGGCTGGATGGATGATGGATGGACAGAGACTGGTGGATGGATGGATGGACAGAGACTGGTGGATGGATGGATGGACAGAGACTGGTGGATGGATGGATGGATGGATGGATGGACAGGTAGACTGGTGAATGGATGGATGGATGGACAGGTAGACTGGTGGATGGATGGATGGATGGATGGATGGATGGATGGATGGATGGATAGACTGGTGGATGGATGGATGGATGGACAGGTAGACTGGTGGATGGATGGATGGATGGATGGATGGATAGACTGGTGGATGGATGGACAGGTAGACGGATGGATGGATGGATGGATGGATGGATGGACAGGTAGACTGGTGGATGGATGGATGGACAGGTAGACTGGTGGATGGATGGACGGACAGGTAGACTGGTGGATGGATGGATGGACGGACAGGTAGACTGGTGGATGGATGGATGGACGGACAGGTAGACTGGTGGATGGATGGATGGACGGACAGGTAGACTGGTGGATGGATGGATGGACGGACAGGTAGACTGGTGGATGGATGGATGGACGGACAGGTAGACTGGTGGATGGATGGATGGACGGACAGGTAGACTGGTGGATGGATGGATGGACGGACAGGTAGACTGGTGGATGGATGGATGGACGGACAGGTAGACTGGTGGATGGATGGATGGACGGACAGGTAGACTGGTGGATGGATGGATGGACGGACAGGTAGACTGGTGGATGGATGGATGGACGGACAGGTAGACTGGTGGATGGATGGATGGACGGACAGGTAGACTGGTGGATGGATGGATGGACGGACAGGTAGACTGGTGGATGGATGGATGGACGGACAGGTAGACTGGTGGATGGATGGATGGACGGACAGGTAGACTGGTGGATGGATGGATGGACGGACAGGTAGACTGGTGGATGGATGGATGGACGGACAGGTAGACTGGTGGATGGATGGATGGACGGACAGGTAGACTGGTGGATGGATGGATGGACGGACAGGTAGACTGGTGGATGGATGGATGGACGGACAGGTAGACTGGTGGATGGATGGATGGACGGACAGGTAGACTGGTGGATGGATGGATGGACGGACAGGTAGACTGGTGGATGGATGGATGGACGGACAGGTAGACTGGTGGATGGATGGATGGACGGACAGGTAGACTGGTGGATGGATGGATGGACGGACAGGTAGACTGGTGGATGGATGGATGGACGGACAGGTAGACTGGTGGATGGATGGATGGACGGACAGGTAGACTGGTGGATGGATGGATGGACGGACAGGTAGACTGGTGGATGGATGGAAAGGATCTGAACAGACAGACAGGTACTGATGATGGTGATTAATGTGAGATGTTGGTGTTTAGGGGCCATCGTCATGGAGAAACCGAACATCCAGTGGAACGACGTTGCTGGACTCGAAGGAGCCAAAGAAGCTCTAAAGGAAGCCGTCATTCTGCCCATTAAGTTCCCACACCTGTTCACAGGTCAGTGAATTTGATCACCACTAGATTCCTGGAGTTTCACAGGAAGCTGAGGGTCACAAAAGAGTAACGGTGGTTCTCTCCATGCTCTCAGGTAAACGCACTCCGTGGAGAGGGATCCTGCTCTTCGGCCCCCCGGGAACTGGAAAGTCTTACCTGGCCAAGGCCGTGGCTACTGAGGCCAACAACTCCACCTTCTTCTCCATCTCCTCCTCAGACCTGGTGTCCAAGTGGCTGGGAGAAAGTGAGAAGTGAGTGAGGACCCCCACATCCCCAAGCTTACAGCCTGGACACTTAAAATAGCTTCCGTTTCAAACGCTGTTTTTTCTTCACCTCAGGCTGGTGAAGAACTTGTTTGAGCTGGCCAGGGAGCACAATCCGTCCATCATCTTCATAGACGAGATCGACTCCCTGTGCGGCTCCAGAAGTGAGAATGAGAGCGAGGCAGCTCGCAGGATCAAGACCGAGTTCCTGGTGCAGATGCAGGGTGAGGATAAAATCATGTAAATGAAATGAAAAAAAAAGTCACACCCACCAGAGATTTTACGCTTCCGGATCTTTTCTCAGGTGTCGGGAACGACAACAAGGGAATTCTGGTGCTCGGAGCCACCAACATCCCATGGACGCTCGACTCAGCCATCAGGAGACGGTGAGCAGACCCATAATCCAGAGTTTCGTTCGCCAAGTGGGCGGAGTCGCAGCAGGTCGCGTTGGTGTTTATCGCCTTCACTTCATTCAGGTGTTCGTGCTGCTCGCTTGGGCGTGGCCCCGTCTCGCACGTGTCTTCTGAGCGTTTAATCACATATAGTCTCGACTCCCAAAATTGGAAACAAATGACGTGTGCTCTTTTCAGGTTTCCCGCAGAACAGGTTATTCACCTGGTCATGACTCACTGAAGTTACTGTTACCTGTGTCATGCTTTAAAATCTTTTTTTAGTCCAGTATGTGGAGGGAAATCCAGCGAGCAGGCGGAGCTCGCCGAGTCACTGCTGACGTTTTCATTTCACGTTTTGCTCTTTGTCCATGATGAAAATGTAGAGAATAGCACCTGTTAGCACGGCTCCTGGCGTACACAGGAACGATGTCTTTTGGCACAGTGACTTATGAAAGTCGGTGCTCCATGTGACTGTGCGTGCAGCCTAGAAAACTAGTCCCAAAAAAAAGTTTTTATACCATGTTAAAGACCTGAACGAGGAGAGATTTGAGTCATGTTCGCTCCTGTGTGTGTGTGTGTGTGTGTGTGTGTGTGTGTGTGTGTGTGTGTGTGTGTGTGTGTGTGTGTGTGTGTGTGTGTGTGTGTGTGTGTGTGTGTGTGTGTGTGTGTAGATTCGAGAAGCGTATCTACATCCCGCTGCCGGAGGAACACGCGCGCTCCTTCATGTTCAAGCTGCACCTGGGCACCACCCCCAACAGCCTGAGCGACGCCGACTACGTCACTCTGGGCAAGAAGACCGAGGGCTACTCAGGCGCCGACATCAGCGTCATAGTGCGCGACGCTCTCATGCAGCCTGTGAGGAAAGTGCAGTCCTCCACGCACTTCAAACGAGTACGTGCCCCCGACACGCCTGAAACGTGCAGCACCCACGTGTGATCGTACCGCAGCCTTACCCGAGTCACCTCACGTGTTTTTTTTTTTTAAGGTACGAGGACCTTCCAGAGACGACCCCAACGTGATTCTGGATGACCTCCTAACCCCGTGCTCTCCTGGAGATCCTCAAGCCGTTGAGATGACGTGGATGGAGGTTCCCGGAGATAAACTCCTGGAGCCTGTGGTTAGCATGGTGAGATGTTCTGGATCAGTATTTTAAAGAGAAATGTGAAGGAGCAAAACTGAGCCTAGATCAGCAGTTTCATTTTCTATTAGTGTGAAGAGCACCAACGCTGATCCCTGATCAGTCTTTAGAGGGACCGAACCGATCCCTGATCAGTCTTTAGAGGGACCGAACCGATCCCTGATCAGTCTTTAGAGGGACCGAACCGATCCCTGATCAGTCTTTAGAGGGACCGAACCGATCCCTGATCAGTCTTTAGAGGGACCGAACCGATCCCTGATCAGTCTTTAGAGGGACCGAACCGATCCCTGATCAGTCTTTAGAGGGACCGAACCGATCCCTGATCAGTCTTTAGAGGGACCGAACCGATCCCTGATCAGTCTTTAGAGGGACCGAACCGATCCCTGATCAGTCTTTAGAGGGACCGAACCGATCCCTGATCAGTCTTTAGAGGGACCGAACCGATCCCTGATCAGTCTTTAGAGGGACCGAACCGATCCCTGATCAGTCTTTAGAGGGACCGAACCGATCCCTGATCAGTCTTTAGAGGGACCGAACCGATCCCTGATCAGTAATTTAATATTTATTAGTGTATCGAGTGTAAAACTGACCCCAGATCAGCTTTTATCCTCCAGCTTTTCTTATTTCGTCCAAAAACTACTGTTTTTCTATTCGCAGCCGGACATGTTGCGATCGCTGGCCAGCACGAAGCCCACCGTGAACGAGCACGATCTGGAGAAGCTCAAGAAGTTCACAGAGGATTTTGGTCAGGAGGGTTGAGGAAGGAACCCGAGAGCAGCAGGATCCAGGATTTGTAAAGTCTTCTCCCTTATCTTCCATTTTTTTCCCCGCTTTTCTTTCCTTCCTGGACTTCCTGTTGGACTGGCGAGTAGATGGACAGCTAAAGGCCAGTCTGGATCCCACATGGAACTGGATTTACATTTGTGTTTCATTTTTCCATCTTTACTTATCCTTTTTTTTTTTTTTTTTTTTTTCTGTTCTGATGTTATTTGGATTCACTACGTCAGTGCTCGTGAAAAAGAAATCAAACAGTCGTGTAAACTGGGCTGATGTTGAGAATTTTCCTGTCATGATAATCGCCAGAAACTTTATATCGCCGTTTACGATATTATAAAAAGGCTTCACGCTTGCAAGCACATGAGACGTAACGACGTCGTGCACGCTGATTATCGCGAATTGTCACGTTTACGACCGGCGATCAGCCTTCTTTGGACGCCGTCAATGTGTGGGCTGTGTTCCAATCTCTTCCATGATGAAGCTTTAAAATCTGGCTGTAGAGGGTTTTTTTTCTCTCCTCCATCCAAGAACTGCTTAAAGAGTCACGTGAAAAAGAAAAAACGCACAGGAAGCGTTATTTAAACGTTTTACACAACGCATCATTAAATTTTGAAAATATATAAATGCACCCTGGTCGACTTCCTCCTACAACTCGGGTGTGTGCGCAACATCGGCATCGCGTAGCTACCTCTGGCTGCATCGTGTAGCTGGTTTCCATGGCGATTTCAGCTGTAGCTCTCCTTAGCAAAAAAACGACATGCAGTCGGTTTCCATGGCGGTTTTTACCGGCTAACGCTTGAAATAAAAAAAAAATACATTGCAGACTATTGTAGCTGTTTTGATCACTATTTTTTATTTTTTTCGCTTTATCTAGCTAGCATGCTAATCCGTTAACGTTTTTTTTTAGCTAACGCAGTTTCTTATTGGCTACATGAAATTTGTATAAATATTTAGTTCCTGTTCAGATGCAGCGCTTTTTAGGGCTTTATGATGCCACCCGAGTGGGAAATCCGAGTAGGAAGTCGACGCATTGTTCTCCTGATTTGATTTGGCGTAAGTCACATGACTGCGTCAGCGGCGTGAGTTAACTTAACGATGTTTTGTTCTGTTACAGAACTGGAAACCTTCAGGTAGAATATCTCTCGCACGTTCCTAAAAAAAAAGATTTACACGTGTTACCATTATGGGATGTAACAGGAAGGCGTTCCATGATCATGTGACACAAGGCCAACTGTTTGTTTTTGCTGCAGAAAACTCGTGCCTTCGATACGTTTTTCTCGAATTTCACATGGAAAAAATCAGAACCATATCTTATAGATGTTCTACGTTTATGCACGACAAAAAAATAAAAACCAACACAACAACATTTGCACATTTCCCTTCGTTCTCTTCTCCCTGTGTGCGATCATGTCGATCTCTATCCCTGTACACGCCCGGTGTTGGGTTTCCTGTAGAGCAGATCTCACGTTTTATCCTTCATAACCTTGGTTTTTTTGTTGTTGTTGTTGAAACCTGGACTGGTTTTGTTTTCTGGACTCTTCATGAGGTTCCTGGTGTTGCCCATGTACTCCTTTTATCTTACACGTGTAAATAAAAAAGCTAAAATTGCAATAAAATCAATAAAAGATCACTGGTTTGTGAGTCGGCGGAGTCGCTCGGATCGGCAGAAGGAGTCTCCAGTGTCAGCGCAGGTAACGTCGTGAACATCTTCAGGAACGAGGAGTTTGTGTGCGTCATGAACAATCGGTGGGTTTCGTTTATTTGGGTTTTTTTTTTTTTTTTTTTAAATAAATTAAAAAACTATTAGAGTTTGAGGGGAAAATTTATCTATAAATCGATACAAATAAAGTGATTTAATGTATATATAAAATATACAGGTTTTTTTATTTATATAAAAAAAAATCATAATTTTAAAGCTATATAAGTATTACAGTCAAACAAACTAAAGAAATTACCACAGAAATGACGCCATTTATATATATATATATATATATATATATATATATATAATTAATTATTTTTTCTTATTAAATTAATTGTTTAAAATACATCATTAATTTTGTGTGTGTGTGTGTGTGTGTGTTTGGCTCGTATTATGGAATAGATTTGACGTGACGGAAGTCCTTCCTTCCTCTCACAAAAAGACAGCGCAAGGTGACGCCCGCATTGAATTCGGGGATTTGTAGTTTGTAATGGGTCGGGGATTAGAGCTATACATTTCTCTAAAGACTGCAAATCCCACAATTCACCTAGAAATCCAGCGTCGGTTCATGGCCGTCGCTTGTGTTTTGGTTTGTATTAGTGAACGGAGTGAGCGAGCTGGGAACAGTTTTTCGTGCTTTTATTCCGTTGCGCTTTTCTAACACAGCAATTTTAATGATATCTGCGTGAAAAGTGGAGATATTTTGATTTCCTGTTTCTCTGAGAGTTGGGGGAAAAATCGTCCGCAGTAGAAAACGTTAGCTTGTTACTAGCGCAGTCGTGTCCTAAATTGAAGCCCATAGGTAGTTCAAGTGCCCTAGGTAGGTCATCAGGCGCTATTATTGTTATAGGACATTAAGGGCACGTATAAAGGGAGTTAGTAGAGATTTGGGATTCAGCCTGAAGGCTCATCCATGCCCACCGAACGCCTGTTCCAAAAAGCTCAATAATACCGGAGTGGTTTCTGTCCCCCTCCAGCTGGTCTTTTCTCCCCTTCATCATGATGATGATTTTAGTTTTTGCTGCTTTTATGGTCGCTTTTGTCCTGTTTCTCTACATGATCTCCCCTTTAATCAGCCCCAAACCGCTTCAACTCAACGGGGCCCATGTTGTGGTGAGTGCACTTTTATTTCACTTCATTCATTTACAACCATAAGACTTTTATAAAGTGTTTAATATCTGTCTCTCTTTTAAATCATGTTTAGCGGCTCATTTGCAGGTTTATCAGCACGATAAAAAAAAAAAACCTCATATTTGTTCGCGTTGTAATTTTAGTTTGCTTTTTGTATTTCACTCGTTTTCTATCAAAAATATAAAGCAGAAAAAAAACACATTTGTACTGAAAAATATTAATAGTTCAAACGAATCCGCCGCGTTTACGTCTATTCTTGCTGCAAATACACTCCGCTATGAATATTTATCAATATGCAAATTGGACACAACACGGAAACGCCCTTCAACGCAAAGCCCCGCCCCCGCCCCTTGGATCGCTGGCGGTGTGACTGTAAACCAGATTAATGATTTCATTGCATTTATTGTTGTTTTTACTATATTATGGCATATAGTTTGCGCCCCACTACACACACACACACACACACACACACACACACACACACACACACACACACACATATGGCATACTAAATGTGATGTATATTTGTTGTGTGTGTGTGTGTGTGTGTGTGTGTTTGGGCTGTACAGGTGACAGGGGGCAGCAGCGGGATTGGAAAGTGCATCGCCATGGAGTGCTACAAGCAAGGAGCCTTCATCACCCTGGTGGCTCGGGACGAGGTGACCTTTATTCCCAAGCCAACGGAGGCGTACAGACCCCCCGATTAGTGCCGTCTGAAAGTGTCTCTGCATTTCTCCAATGCTAATGGAGGGGGCGTGGCAGGGCTTTAGATTAGACTGGGTTCAGGCGAGAAGATTTTATATATATATATATATATTCATTCAGGATTCATCCAAATTCTGAATTAGGGAAGAAAAGAAGAGAAAGAGAAAAAAAAGGGGTGGGGAAAAAAGAGGAAACATCCAAAGTGTTATACAAAAAAAAGATAGCATGAAGGATTAAAAGGGATAGAGAGAGGAAAGGGAGGTAGAAAGACTAATGAAAAAACAAGAAAGAAAGAGAGATAGAATAAAGGTATATAAACGAGGTGGGATCGTAAAGGATAAGAGCGAACGAAGGATGATGGTTTTGAGATGTACAGAGATACAGATGTGTGATGAGTTTCTCTCTCTCTCTCTCTCTCTCTCTCTCTCCAGGGTAAACTGGTGCAGGCGAAGAAGGAGGTGGAGAAGTGTGCCGTGAACGATAAGCAGGTCAGCGACACGCCGATGTTTAGACTCGACCTTCTGGTGTTTAATGAGAGAAGTGGAATAAATGAGTGCAGTAGTGCAGAGTGATAGCAGGGGGGCAGCGTTGAGCCGAAACACTTTTACACCATGTGGAGGGTTTTCACTGTCACACACACACACACACACACACACACACACACACACACACACACACACAGTTATCATCGCATGTGTATTGTGCAGAAAAGAACATCCCATCAATACTGCGATATGAATAAATGTAATACTTATTTGATTGTGTGTGTGTGTGTGTGTGTGTGTGTGTGTAAGGTGGTGCTATGCATCTCAGTGGACGTGTCGAAGGATTACAGCCAGGTGGAGAGCGTTCTCAAACAGGTGACGGACTCCGAAATGTGTGTGTGTCAGAATAAAAACTGTCTTTTAGTACAGCACTAAAAGTGTGTGTGTGTGTGTGTGTGTGTGTGTGTGTGTGTGTGTGTGTGTGTGTGTGTGTGTGTGTGTGTGTGTGTGTCAGGCTCAGGAGAAGCTTGGGCCGGTGGACATGCTGGTGAACTGCGCAGGGACGTCTGTTTCGGGGAAGTTCGAGGAGCTCGGCGTCCAACATTTCCAGGTAACTAACAGCAAGTTGCGAATTATCCAAAAATTCCGAATGTCAAGGAATGTTAGGAATAACATTTAACAGTTTTCACTAACAAATTTCATAAACAACGGAACTCGCAATATATTTATATATATATATATATATATACACCCTTTTCCCCGTGTTACTACATGACTTTGTGTAACGTGTGTGTGTGTGTGTGTGTGTGTGTGTGTGTGTGTGTGTGTGTGTGTTAGCGTCTGATGGAGGTGAACTACCTGGGCAGTGTGTACGCCACGCGGGCTGTGATCAGTAACATGAAGGAGCGGAGGATGGGCCGCGTGGTGTTCGTGTGTTCCCAGGCCGGGCAGCTCGGACTCTTCGGATACACTGCCTACTCCGCCTCCAAGTTCGCCCTCCGCGGCCTCGCCGAAGCTCTGCAGATGGAGGTGCGTGAGAAAGTGTGACACGCTGAACGCTGGTGAAAAATTTTGAAGCTGTGTTATAGGAGCTATAAATGTCCTGTACCTCAACACCTTCTTCCGGTAGTCATAGAAATAAAAATGCACTTTTTCATGTTGGATAGAAACGAACAACTCCGTGTTTCACCTCTGACACCGGAGACTCTGTACTCTAGGACGAGCTGTTGCTATGGAGACGAGAAAATGCTTGACCAATCAGAATGCATAATAACTCCCATCGTTTCCCCTCCCCCAGGTGAAGCCGTATAACATCTACGTCACGATGTCGTACCCCCCAGACACGGACACGCCGTCTCTGGCTGAGGAGAACAAGATGAAGGTAAATAAGCCACGCCCACACACGCATGCACATCTGGGCTGATGTTATTGACTGAGGTTTTGACTGTATCTCTTTATCCCTCATCATCATTGTTTGTGTTCTCTCATGCAGCCTTTAGAGACGAAGCTGATCTCTGAGACGTCTGGAGTCTATCAGCCTGAGCAGGTGGCTAAAGTCATCGTTAAAGACGCCGTGGTGAGCGCACACACACACACACACACACACACACACACACACACACCCCTTAATGCTGTAGGAAAATCACGTCGGAATGCGGACAGTAAAAGAAATCTGATGGATTCTGCGTTCTGATTCGATACAGTAGCACAGGTTTACTATTAATTAGGTTTCAGTTTCCATAGCGACAGATCCTCCGTAGCTCATTAATCAGAATCGGCGCTTTTTTTTATCCGTACAGGAAAATATTTAATTAACGTGCTCGGTTTGATACGTCACCGTTCCCATAGCAACAGTTTGACAGGGACGTACAGTGCGTTCGCTAAAAGAGGTGACGGCTCAACTTACGTTTTCCAACGTCTTCAGGAACGAGAAGGTTTTTTTTTATTAAGAGAGAGAAAAATGGAGAGTCTGATGAGGGACCAGACGTTTATCGCTGTTATTACCGAGTCTCACCGAGTCTCCGGGGTCAAACAAACGTCTAGAAGAAACATGTCCCTGTGAAAGAAGCAGTTGCCATGGAATGATGCCATGCAGGAGACAGAACTCACCTGTGTGTGTGTGTGTGTGTGTGTTTTGTGTGGTACAGCAGGGGAACTTCAGCAGTTCAGTAGGTCCTGATGGATACATGCTGTCTGCACTGACCTGCGGCATGTCCCCCGTCACGTCCATCACCGAGGGACTGCAGCAGGTACACACCTGTGTCTCTCACACTTGTCCTCTCACACCTGTTTAGTCTCAGAGTTTAAGTGGTCAGGACACTGGTGTAGGCTGAGTAACGTACGAGGTGTGTGTGTGTGTGTGTGTGTGTGTGTGTGTTTTCAGATCGTCACCATGGGTTTGTTCCGCACGATCGCGCTCTTTTACCTGAGCAGTTTCGACAGCATCGTACGCCGCTGCATGATCCAGAGGGAGCAGAACAAAACGGCGAGCGACAAGACCGAGTAACACGATTTCTGCCGTCGCTGCTCCACGTCCTCGACACACACACACACACATCTCAAATTTGTCAACAAGGGCGGAGCTTAAGCTACATTTGATCAGCCAATGAGCCTCTTAGTTTACCCATGATTAGCGTTTACCTCTCCCTCAGTAACTACAGGACAGTAACTAGCTTGCTAACTTTAACTCAAACCCAGTTAGCAGGCTAACACCTTGTTGAGGTAAAAGCTTTATACATTCAGCTAGTTCTCTAACGTCAGCTAGCTGCTACAGTGCGTGACTACAGTTTAGTAAAGTTAGCAGAGCTAGCTAGTTCGTTGTGCATTGTTGCTGCTAGTGTTAATCACACAATGAAAGAGCTAGCCGCATTTTAAATGTCTTTAAGTGCACACAGTGTTTGCTAGCATCATTAAAAACATTCGCTTTACCTGACTAGCTTTTTCAAGAGCGAATAAAACCTGCCCTTGTTTCCTGGCAAGATTGCTAGCGCTGATTGCTAGCGAGCGATACAACTTTCAGCCCACTGGTTGGCTTTAGCTCCGCCCCTTATTAACGTCCGTAATAGTTTTTTTCTTCATGCACGGATTATCTTCGCAGGCGAGGATAAACAATTCCTCTGTGTGATGACGCGCTCACGTTTCTCATCAACCTCCTGAACTGCGTCCGCCATCTTGCCTTATTCACGGTTCCCCGTCCTGTAGGAGACTCGCCGGTTCGAGTACCTCACTAGCCCTTTGCTAACAGGAAGAGCTAGCATGTTAACCCCGACTTAAGGGGAGAACCAGATGTTTAGTGTGTGTTTTAGCATCCATGCTAGCTGTTAATTCAGGACGGCGTCACGTGGGCCGAACCTTCTTACCTGGAACAGAGCGTCTCATTCTTTTAGGGTTAGCTAGTGTTGGTGCTTAAAACACTCAACATTTGAGGCGACTTCTTTCAGTAATTATTCTTTTTCATTGTCATTCCGACTACGTAACCTGCTTACCAGCTAGAAAACACGCATCAAAGCATATTTCTAGCATTTAGCCAAATAACTGGCTAGCATGCTGGAGTAGCATAGCTATAGTACAAGCAAACAAACGAGATGTTTTCTTTGAAGACGCCACACTCCGTATATGTTAGTCATATCGGCCTAGCTAGCATGCTGTCTGGACAGCATTGCTAAAATTTTAATTAGCAAAGAAGCCGGCCAAAGAAATCTTTACTGGATCGATCCTCAACAGCCATGCCATACTGGCTTGCTAACCCGTTAGCTAGCTGGCCACACGGTTATTAGCATATTAGTAACTAGCATAAAAACCAGCTTGGTAGCTGGACCAAATAAATTTCACCAGGTAAAACGAGCAAACAGTAGACGCCGCCACCCAGAATCTCTTCTTCAGCTACGCTATTTTCTGAATTCGGGGCGCCTCAAGTATGAAAGTGAGGACACGTGAGTTGTCATAGCGACGATGTTCTCATTTGATGTTGGCTCCAGGCTAATTAGCTCTCGTTCCGGTCCACACTAGCTCAGTGTAGTTAGCGAACGAGTTATCCCACGACAATCAGCATTCGCACCATTCCCAGCGTACACGCTCCTGAGGACCTCGAAGGAGGCCGCGCAGGTGGGTGTCGCCCAGACCACTCCCCCAAACTCCGCCCCATGATGTCGGTTACCGCGGTTACCGCGCGCCTACTCAAGCAACGATCTTTCGTTTCCATTTTACAGCTATGCAAACGAAGCATGTGCATCAAAGCCACCCGAGTTTCACCCACGTGCTGGACTTCGCTCTTTTCTCTCCTGGTCCCGTCTTTAGGTTCGTTTTAATTTAATTTAACGCTAATTTAAAAAAAAAAAACAAGAAAACCAGCTTGATAACATTCCATTTGTCGTCTCATCGTTTCTTTAACAAACTTGTAAAAATAAGACATGATTTACACGTGTGCCATAAAACTGTTGCTTTGTGTTGATTTCTAACATCATCCAATAAAATGTTGGAGAGTCGCTTCCATCATTTATTTCGTTTATTTTTATTCAATGGTCCGTTTTTCAGATTTTGTCATATCACCATGGAAACACAACCAGCGACGACTTCGTCACAGACACTGAAGACCACTGCTTCCAAAACCTTTTGTGTTTCATTCCTTCACAGATTAAAGAGCTAAAAGGTCTGGATTGTTCGGTAGATGTTTGTGGTGACTCTCACTACATGGTCTAATGAAGTGGTGTTGAAAGTGAAGGAAGGCACAAAAAAGCCTGAGAGATTAAAGAGCTTTAGCAGGAGCCAAATCAACAATTTTGGTGGCTTTTTTTTTAAAGAAGGAAGAAACATAACTGGTGGATGATCACAGAATTCTTCTTCCATGGTCTTCAAAAAACACTTATTAAAGTTGAGAAGCTTTGGAGGAGGGACGCTCCAGAGCCATACAGTCCATCTGAGGAACAAGATTAAAATGAAACCAAGCACCAGTTCTAGCAGAGTTAAAGGAAGTGTGTGGAGGATGAAAGGAGCTCATGGATGCATGGTCTACAGAGTCCAGAATGAAACTTATGATATGAGGCATCGTGAAACAGACCCGGTAGAGCAACCAGAGGACTTCTGAACAGAAATGAGTTGTCACCTGACCTCAATCCACCAACAAGCTGCTGCTGAAGGTCTGCTGAAGTTCAGGTGATGCCCATGAGTGAGTGAGAAGCAGAACTGCAGAAACACATCACTGACGATCAGTATCACACTCATCATTGTGAAACATTTTAACAAGGATCCTCGTGATGTTTCCCGTAAGTAAGACGACAACGTGCTTTCTACGTTGTACTGTTTTACAGAGTGAGTTGTGTGCTAAACTTTTGGCACCCACGAACAAGCTATACGTGTGCTTTGTTTATACCTTTTGATCTTCACTTCAGTTTGATCTGTAAAGCGCTTTTAACAGATACAAACCTGATAATGGTGCTGCACACACACACACACACACACACACACACACACACACACACACACACACACACACACACACACACACACACACTGAATGCAACGGATCCGCACTGCTCGGTAACCTGACGCGTCCCGATAGTGCAACCCCCCCCGCCCCCCAAAAAATATCGGCAGATAACGATTCTTTAATAGAATGAACACCCACACCCACATATATATATATATACACACACACACACACACACACACAGACACTCACTCGCTCACTCCCCTCACGGAGGCAAGTGGGCGTGTGCTCTCCCCCCCCCCCTAAAGCTCGCAGAAACTCGGGGCAGTGGAACTACACACTCCAGCGCGAGACCGCACCGCACCGGTCCGCACGCACGCGCTGTCCGTTTTTCCGCCCCCCTACTTCAAAGATATGCGCGTGAACACACACCCCCGAGTCCGTCGTGCTGCTACTCCTCGCGGGGAGGGAGGCTGCTGTGCTCCACCAATCCGAACGCAGTGAGTTGTAAGAGCCGCAGTCGCTGAGACGTTTCCCGGGAGCGGAACCCCATGGCGAACGGAAACCTTTACGACAACCGGCGCATCGTGGAAAAGTACCTGAGCCACAAGCTGTCTAAATACGGGCACGCGGGCGAGCTCCACGTGTGCGGCGCGAGCAGCCCGGACGCGCCGGAGACGCAGACGGAGGAAGAGGAGCGCGGGAGGGACGGCGCGCGCCGCGCCAACCTGCACCGGGCTCTGCGCGAGGCGGGCGACGAGCTGGAGAGTCTGTTCCGACCCGACCTGGCGGACTTGACCAAGCAGCTGTGCGCGGCCACCCCGGCGGGATCGGAGCAGCGGCGCTTCGCGGCAGTGGCGGACGAGCTGTTCCGCGAGGGGGTCAACTGGGGCCGCGTGGTCGCTTTCTTCGAGTTCGGCGCCACGATGTGCGTGCAGTGCGCGCCCGAAACCGAGCGGAGCGCGCGCGCCGAGAACATCGCGCGCTGGATGGCCGAGTACCTGAACGGCCCGCTGAGCGGATGGATCCAGGAGAACGGGGGATGGGTAGGTCTCCATCACCATGACTCAAACCCTGACCCTAACTTATATAATATATTTAATATAATATAATATATATAATAATAGCAGTGGAACATCAGTAGGTGATGATGATTTTTTCTTTCTAAATGAAAATTAAATCTTATTCCAGACAACTGGTAAAACATCTGACATCCTTGAAAACCAAGATTTCTCTTAAATGATGATCACGTCTTCTTATCACTTACGTTATGGCAGCTATAAATTGTCCTTCAGAAATTACACAGTAAAAAGAATGCGTCATTCCTCTGTCCCGTGTCAGAACATCCTGAATTCTTGCCCTCAGCTTCAATCTACACTACAATCCACTGACACTGGAGCCTCATGGAAACACATCCTAACAGAACCTGTACACCTTCACACAAGTCCCTGTGAATGAGGTTTAATCCTGACTCATCAATCAAAACAACTAACTGATAAAAACCTGTATTTAATGTAAATATCAAATAGATATAAGATATAAAACTCAGTCCATGCTGCTGTTGTGTTCTGGATTCTGATTGGTCAGGAGGCTTCGATTTGTTTCCTATAAAAGAAACTGTAATATGTTCTAATAGAAGAACAAAAACCACTTCAGGACACAACGAATCGTCTTCACGTCCTGTCATGTTTGTTGTTTTTATTCTCCGTACATGGTTTAATTAGTGCAGATAAACAGGAGAAGAAAAACGAAGACTTTTATCCTGAGGTGTATCTCCGTAGCGTATCATGTTAAAGGAAAGCGTGATGAGGAACCACAGCTTCAGGTCCCGGCCTCACAAAACCCTGTGTTTCATATCAAAGTGTCGCAGCCCGAAGGTGAAGAAATGAGATCGGATTAGATTTATATCGTCTTCCTTTCACATCTTTGAACTCGAGCTTTTTCCCCCTGACCACAGCGTTCACGTGTGAGGGATTTCCAGATCGATTTAAACCGTCACGCGCCGCTTTGAAGTCGGAAACGTGACCCTTTAGTGAACCGAGGAAAGAAGACAGAATGTAAAACAGGGGGAAGCCGTGTTGTTTTAATGCAAATGAAACATCCTGATAAAAAAAAACTGAAGAAACGGATCAGAACCGACCCGAAACTCAAACTGAGTGGTACATTTCGCTCGCACTACAGCGACATCTGAGCAGGTAGTCTTTTACGGAGATAAGCGAGGAACTGGAGTCGGCTGGACGGTTTGTGAGGTCAGGCGGGTTTAGAAACAGCTTTGAGTCATGAAGGGAAGTTGACGTGTCTTTAAAATGTGCTGAAGTCTACAATTTCCTCTTCTGCTTGTCTTTTAACGGCATTTTCTGAATGAGTTCGCTGTAAAAAAAAAAAAAAACCTTCTCTAAGCACTTCCTGTCTGTTAGAGGAAAATGTCTGAGATCCGAGACAGAGCTCTGGAGATTAGTGGACTTTTCAAACAGAACGGTACAGAAACCAGGCCTGGTGGTGTATAAAAGTGCTGGACAGCAGACGAGCTTCGTTTTACAGGAGCAACGTTCCATAAACGTCACAAACGATTTTTCCATACAGGAAAAACAAAGCGTTCCTAGTGTTCCTAACACACTTTGAATAAGAGGTTACTATTTTCCTGTAGGTGTTGGAACCATTCAGGAGTTACACCACCCTAATCCAGAGCGACTTACAGTTATCTCAGTTATACAGCTGAGGGTTAAGGGCCTCGCTTAAGGGCCCAGCTTGGTGTTGCTGGAATGTGAACCCATGACCTTCCAATCAGAAGTCCAACATCTTGTCCACTGAGCTAAAGGTTCTCTACAAAATCATCTCTATATGATACCTAAAAGCACTGCACCAACCGTGAACACTCAGGGCTTGATGTTCTCCACCCCCTGTGTTTAACTGTAATATAACCACGGCAACAAAAACGAATTTAACAAAGACCTCGATCATTTGACCCCTCTTTCACTCCATGTTCCTAATTTCGCAACTTTCACTGGAATCAGGACATTTGGATCAAGAATCCAAAAATCGTCTCTAAAAGTCTCATCCCTCTAAAAGCTTTCCAAACACGATCACGTTGTAAACGTATGTATAAACGTAAACGTTCCGATTCGCAGCTACAATAAGCAGCAGTGAAGCTACGACTTCAAACACTCGTCATTGTTAGGAAGTGTCTAAGATGTTGGACTTCTGATCAGAAGGTCATGCTTTTAAATCCCAGCTCCACCAAGCTGCCCCCTGTTTGGCACTTGACCTTCAATTACTCCACTGTATAATGGAGATAAATGTTAGTCGCATCTGCCGTATACCAGAAATGTAAATTGTAGGTCTCTGTTAGCAACAAACATAAAAAACACAAAACAACGAGATAAGAAGCTGACAGAAGATTCGACTTAACTTTATTTCACACCAAAGAAGTTTTGTATGGTCATAATCGATTTACATCCAAATAAGGTCTCATCACTGGTGGCTCTTCAGGGATGCAATGGGTAAGGCGGGGGGGCCAAAACTTTCTGCAGATGTCTTCATGATCTGTGATAAATGGATTTTATTAAAGATTATTGTGTACAGAATTCAAATCTTACAATATCATAAGCCTCAGAATGAAAGCGTGATCTTTTCCTACACGAGGTGATATCCTGAAGCTCGGTATCGTTTTTATGCCTTGTGTTCAGTCTTGTGTTCAGTCTTGTGTTCAGTCTTGTGTTCTTTCGACGCTCTTGGAATGCTGAAACTTATTCCGAAGGCGGATTATCCAAGCTGCAACAATAACAAGAACTATTTGTTTGTTCCTCGTCGTGGTTGCGACATTGTTAGCGGTTTGGTGTCGGAAAACAGCTAAGACACGTTTTTTTCCTCACAGTCTCAGAGTCGGATGGGGAATCTATTCAACTCTTTCCATGGCAGCACCGTTTTCCTCCAAAATCCCTGGAAGGAAAAACCCAGAGGAGTGCTTCTGACAGTTCCTCGACCCCAGCATCATCTCTCATCATCTCTCATCTCTCTTAGCAATAAAGAATAGCATGAGATCCTGATCCGGCAGCGAGGGAGGCATCACGTCGTCACACCGGACTGCTCACACGCAGTATTGGAGAGTGTCACGTTTTGATACATATTACACGTTTGTTTCGAATACGATCTTTGTATCACATTTCATACAAATTCCCAAACTGTAGCTGTAGAAGCTTCTCTATCATTTTCCCCCCTGATCTCGTGCCCTAGAGTCATCTCAGGGCAATAGTTCAAAAACAGAAGGTACTTGCACCTGTGTTTACTTTTGCAACATTACTCGATGATTGGTTGCGTGTGGGAGCCTCTTAAATTACACACTTACCCCTGGTGATTTCAGGCTGAGGGCGTGGCACATGTCAGACAGCTCTGAGGTCTGAAGCTACTCACACTCTGTTGTATCAGGCACCTTCAGTACCTGGACAGAGATAGCTTTAAGTGTAATGATGTGTGTGTGTGTGTGTGTGTGTGTGTGTGTGTGGCCTTGGTTTTCGCCGGGTTCTGACTGAAGCACACACACCTGTAGGGCTGGTATGAGGAGAAACAGAAAGGCAAAGAGGGAGAATTTGAGACCTGACAGAGGGAGATGGTTAGATATTACACACACACACACACACACACACACACACACACACA
Organism: Silurus aristotelis; assembly: GCF_946808225.1. Taxonomy (NCBI): domain Eukaryota; kingdom Metazoa; phylum Chordata; class Actinopteri; order Siluriformes; family Siluridae; genus Silurus; species Silurus aristotelis. The sequence continues at coordinate 972,062 of NC_139578.1, forward strand.
CACTGTTCTTTGTAGCCCTTCTGTGGAAACTATGATAATGAGCGAACTTGCACATGCACGCCGCCGTCCACAAGCTAGCATCAAACCAAGTAACGAACTAGCATATCGGCACGCATGATAATCCCGGCTGAACTAGCGTAATTGGAAAGATGCTAACCAGGCTAGCTGGAATGCAAAGAGGCATGAAAAAAATAACTAGTGTTAACAGGCTAATCATCAAATCCACAAGCTAGCTTCATAAGTAACTCGGTAAGCTAACGTTAGCATTATAATAAACAGTCTGAAACAAACAAGATCACTGTAAACAGTCTAAAGTATATTAATAAAGTAAATTACTAGCATTGTAATAGTGATGCTAATTAGAAACTAACCTTTATAAACGCTAGTTTTCATATATAACTTGTGCAATAGTATGCATGCTTATCTGAACTAGCATTGTAGCAAAATAGTTTAAAAACTAGCATCGCTAAAAATGAAACGAATGTTATTGTAAACAGGCTAAAAATGACTTACATCCTGGATATAGTGAGTAAACAAAACACACCCTGTTTTCTTTTCTTTATTTACAGCGCTAGCATGAGATTAGCCTGCTAATCACCTTGTTCTCTGTTCAAACGTGACAAACCAACCGATAGAAGTATATCATTTTGCGTATGTTCTCATGAAACACACACACACACACACACACACACACACACACACACACACATATGACATTTAAACTCGAGTGTGTGTGTTTTGAAGTTGTGCGTCCAGGCCAAGTTTCCCCCGCCAGGGTCCTCTGACTGCAGCTTTTCTCCACCACTTTCCATCTGTGTGTGTGTGTGTGTGTGTGTGTTTCCAGTCATCGGCCTTTAGTCTTGGAAATCTTTCCTTCTGACGCAGTTTGAGCCTGAAGAAAGCAAGGCCTTGACGCTGGTGTGTGTGTGTGTGTGTGTGTGTGTGTGTGTGTGTGTGTGTCTGTTTCCTCGCTACCTTTGGAGCTTCACGTGTAAAGAGCCTCAGCAGGGTTTATTGATTTCAAGTCAAAAAGCAGAAACACTATGTTTGATTTAAGGTCAAACCCGAAAGCTGCTTGAAATGTTCTGAAATAATTCTTCAAATACAAATTTCATTCACGACTGCGACATGGTGCCTGTAAGAACGAGGATATTGAGCTGGCTATCGTGCAGGTTATATAACTGCTGCTGTAAAGACCTAGCTACAGTTAAGGTTTAATAGCTTTATTCCATAGCACTAGAAAACTCCAGCAGGTAATTTGTCTACACATATTTTTGTCCCTATTTTCCACCAGCACGTGGTGGGCCCTGGTGGTCCGAGGCTCTTTGGAGCCATTGTTCTGCCACCCCTCCGTTCAATTGGTCCAGCGTTTAACACCAAGGCTGCGCTAATCCCACGCACGGTTCTCCCACAAGCCGTCCACACCCTTCCCTTGTCCCTTATTTCTGGGACTTGTCTCCGGAGGCCACGGCTTGTTTCAGGAGCTGAATAAATAAAGCAGACGAGTGGGGTGTTGCTTTCCTGCGAGAGTCCCATCATGGGGGTGGGTGACGTTATTTAAATGTATTCTTTCTCTGGAAAATGATCAGAGACAGGAATAACTACCAGGCTCGAAACACACATGTTGTTTGATGGTCCATGGTGAATGCTGCAGGTTTTCTGTGTCTCCTTAGAACCCAGAGTGAACAAACCAAGAGTAGAACTTGAATACCCCCTTTTTTTTTTGAAAGCCTGCAGTGAAAATGGATCGTTGAGTGGTTTATCAGTTCGCACATCTCATAACTGTGTCATTCAACCATGAAAGGAATGTAGGTTTCAGTTTGACCATGACAGGCATCATTCCTTCTTGATGTTGATTAGCAGGGGAGGTTCCTTACAGGTTCCTTGGGAGGATTTCTTCGTTTACCTTAATTTGGTGTGGGATTTATTGTTTACGTAGGGATTTCAGCAATCCATTACTTGTTGGCAGATGTTCCGCATAGCTGAAACCTAGTATTGATGAAGAAGATACAGTGAACGTTTTCAGATGAGATGTTTATTTCACTTTTTTTTTGGAATGAGTCTCCAGTATCGGAATTTCTAAACTAAAGTCACAACGTTTCTGTTGTCTCACGACATGTTGTCAAGTTGATTATTTCCTATAACAGCGTCATAGCCGTGAGTCCTTGGGCTCGTTAACCCATGCGAGATCACGTTTCTTGTAAAAATGACCTGACATGAATTACGTCCTCGTGCGGTGGATAAAACCAGGATAGGACACATGTTAGTGTTGTGAAAGATGCATGAGCTGAGTAATTGCCCGACACAAGTGGCCATCTCTCACGCACCGTCCATCAGTCACGGCTGTCTGCTCAACCCTTAGCTCGTGTAGCTCAGTGTCACGTGACCACCATTGAAATATTCAGGGTTATGTGAGACAGCCTGGAAATAGACCTGCCGTGACCGTGGACCCTTAAAAAGTCTAGTCCGCCTGGCTCCTCGGGACGTGATGAGGACATTTCCCCCAGTCCCTGGTGCATCGTGGGTTCACACCTGCGGGAACGAGATGCTGGTGCGAGAAATACGAGAAAGGCTGAGATAATGCCTTTCATCAGCCCTCGGAGCCCACCCAGTTTAGCTCCAGTTAAGGGAAAGGTCATGATCGAGGCTGCCGCTGCTGCTATATTTGGAGCCATCAGCCTTCATCCTGTGTCGTTGCATTGTTAGAGGTGGAGCAGCGGACGGCCATGGCGTGTGAATAAGCCGTGGGAATTCCTGCTTGTGAGATAAAAATGGCTTGCAGATTGTCCACTTAATTTGTATGGTTTATTGTACATGTAAAATGTAGGATCTAGTTCTTTAAATGCTTGTACAGATGAAAAGTAGTCTACATGAATAGACACCGAAAGCTTGAAAGCTAGAAAATGTATCCTTCCTCCCCAGCAAAACCGTTTTTTTTTTTTTTTTTTTTTAGAAAATTACTTCTTCCAGACACTTCTGAAACAGCAGACTGTCCTGGGAAAGAGACAGACATTGAAATCTTTCCTGACGAAGTATTGAGGCATGAGAAGCTCAGTAATGCACTTTTTTATCACATCAGGTGACACATCAAGCTGTGGTGTGACACAAATGGCCTTTGGGGCATTAAGCTTCTTGTGTGATGTCTGGTGGACTGAACAGCATGTCCCCATGCTGGAGCCTCGTTCAAAAAAAATCCTATCTAAAGATCCACGTTTGGTTGGACAATGCTGTTCATTAGTATAATTCTGGTGAAGGATGGCTCCACCTGAGTCCAGATGTACAGCATTACATCAGTGTTTCTGACTAAATGTTAGCATAATGTTAGGGTTTATATTTAATTGTAAAAATTCTAAGCATTAAGCCACTTTTGCTCCAGTGAGCACCCCCTGCCCTCCACCCTCACCCTTGGCCATTTCAATTATTTACCTGTTTTTCTGATGAAGTTTAATATACAGTGAATGTTTGCAACAATTATTAAATGTGTTTTTTAGCTTTTCTATGGAAGGTTTCGAATAATTTGTACAGTGTGGGGGTGGAGCATTGTGGTTTTAGGGTGGAGCCATTGGGGTTGGGTGGGGGCTTAATAATAGGAATTTTGCCTTGGGGCCAAAAATGCTAGAAACGGCCCTGGCGCTAGTACATTCTTAGATTGTTAATCGGTTAAATACATCGAGTGGGTGTCTTTATTTTTCTGCCATGTTCAACCACGTCTAGACATGTTGTTGTTGTTTTTTACAACTGAATGATATAAACTTTTTTTTTTAAAGCACCAATAAAATGTTTGTACTGAAAGTCAACATGTAAAGATGAATTACATCAGTCACTGCAGTGAAAAGTTATTAGAGTTATTTGGCTAAATGAATGTTTGAGTAGAAGAGACAGAAAACACTATTATCCATGAAATGTCTGTACACACACCATGGATTAATCCCTACAGCCCCTGTTTTAGAGAACCTTTAGCTAATCCAGGCAGATACCATACTGGTCACACCTTCTCTTGTTACAAAAGGGTTTTAAAGGGCAGCCAATAGCACAGCGCACCACAGCAGTAGCATGGATTATCGCTCTGTGATCTCGTGGAGATGTTAATCGTAAGAAGGGTGATGGGTGGTGTTTCATGAGAAGTACAGGCGCCTCGTTTAATGGACGTCAGAGGGTGGCTACAAAAACAGCCAGACCACATCATACAAAAAAGGGGCACAAAATAGATGATCAACAGGGTTGTAGGGTGCCAGGCTTGTCAGGTTGCCAGGTCTTCAGGAATATTGCACTTTATAGCACAAATCAAGGTGTGCATCAGAAAAGCAAGGAAACATGAATCCTAATTTACAACAAGAGAATGGAAAGACTTTCCGTTAAACATTTAAAGGTTGATCTTAATAATCATCCATAGTCTTAATACCTACAGTAAGACTCTCAATTTACTATTTTACCTTCGCATTTGTCTTCTCGATTCTGTTTTGGTTTGTCTGTCCTTTGTTTATCCCTTATTCAAGATCAGCTCTACGAAAGACACTTTCCTCTTCTACACCTGTATACAGTAATGACTCATATTCCCTGTATCTGGTGTCACTCAGAAGAGACATGCTCCCTTTCAGCTCCTCAAGGTTTCTTCCTGATGTCACCTCACCACTGTCGCCTCTGGCTTGCTCATTAGAGATGCCTTCTGCCTCTTTTATGGATTCATAGCTGTTTTCAGCAAGAGAAAACATGAAAGATGTTTTCAGAACCTAGGAGTTGTCCAGAATACCAGTGGTCAGCCATCTTGAAAATATTGTCCATGGTGCAGCCTGTTTTGTGAGTTGAAGCACTTGATTGATGACCCTAGTATTCTCTAGTAAGCCCAAAATCGACATCTGGATGTCTATAAAGCTGCTCACTGACAGCGTCTGTCGTTAAGATTCTGTCCAAAACAGATCGAATATGAACCTGTCAACTTGTATTTAGTTTTTTAATGGCAACCCAACAACAGAACCCACAATGACCACAGCTGACATTCTTGCTCTTGCCCTCTGCTCTGTTTATCTTTCCTGAGGCGAGGAATTTGGTATTCACATTTTTTTTCCCATTTCCCCTAACTGACCAGTCCTGTCTCCAACCCTGTCCTGTCTGTGGCTCGCAACTGGATGGTGCAACAAATTTTAGCCACAAGGAATATTTTCTTTCTGTGAATATCTCCATGAATGTCCTCTTTGTAACTGTACTCCACTCGTGTCCTGACAGTCTGTATCTACTATCTGTTTGCTACACAAGAGGCTCAGCAGGATCACAGTCCAAGTTAGCCAGGTTCAAACACAGAGCAGGCATCACACAGCAATGAATGAAAAGACTTTGCATTATATAACTAAAAAACATTTGTGTATATCAAATAAACCAAGAAATTATTGTCAAATCACCACCTCCCCTACTGGGTCCTGGACAACCCCCAAATACACAAACAACCACCAACTTCACCCCCCCAAGCTGTACATACTCATTATCCTGCTCTCTGCCCTTTGATGTAAATATTCCTTAACACAGAAGCACAAACAGGCCTTTACGTCTTCACATCGTGAATCGCAGAAGGTGCTTCGTAAAGAAGACTTCCAGTACACATTCCAGAAGTGGCAGGAACGCTGGGAACGCTGTATTGCTGTTCAATGGGACTATTTTTAAGATGATTTTGAAGATGATAGAAAACTTTTGATACCCGCTCGTAAAAAATTAATTCTTCAAGGGCAGCAGTTGTAAGCCACTAACCAGGCTTAGTCTATTCTACAAATCCTTTTAGGATTCACTCAAACCTTTTCATTAAGAACGTGGAGTAAATGACAAAGCACAAAACCTCATAGCAAAATCATCTCATGTTTGTCTCATCTATATTTTGCCCTCTGTTTGCCAAATGAGAACGTCTGATGTTGAAAACTCCCTCCTTTTCTTTTTCAGCCAAATTTCTGTACTGTGGCCTTCACCCATGACTAAACTCCGGATGATTTAATGCATAGTTTTTAAAATGAAAAGACGCCTGTAATTGCTGACCATTTACATGCGGCAACTATCAGGGATTTAAGTGCCTGCTGTCTTCGACGACCTTGACAGAAATGGTATCGACCTTCAGAGCTGTCAGTGGTGCTTGCAATCTAATATTATCCTCGCTTGGGAGGAGAGGGCGTACAGTGGAGTACAGTTTATTAGCATCCCCTGTGGTCCGTTTGGTCCTTTCTGCGTGTTATAGTATAACAATGGCTTTATTTGCGTCCTTTTTTTCTTTCAACGAAGCAGGAATGTCAGTTCAGCTGGTTCTATTGTAACTTATTCCCAACCAGTTCCCAATGCAGTAACAAGCATTTACATAGTTTCCTGCCATGCATGAAGACCGTCTGTTTACAATGATGCGGCTTAGCGATTGTTGAACGGAACTACATGCTGGCATTCGCCACCTTCATGAATCTTTATTTCGACTCGCCCAAATAAACTCACTAGCTAATTATCAATGATCGTTAGGATCTGTAGGAAATGTGTCAGAGCAGGTGAAATAATAATTCAACATGCTTCGGTTGCCAGGTCTAACACCTTGAACATTTAAATATGTCACAGAGGTTAGAACAAGTACAAAACATAGTGGTTCCTGTGAAGAGTTAATTATCCGGCATGGGGGAGTAGCTGTGATCCTTTATAGAGGCTCTCTAAACTCTGTATTTGCATCCGTTTAGAACTCATTATCATTATCATTTTGAATAATTTATTGGTATTTAGTTACAACATCCTTATTATATATTTATTTGGACCATCTCTCACACACACACATGATCAACTCTATTCAACGCTATTAAATATGCAAACAGTGTCAATAATCACTGACTTTTTGGAATCATCTTCACTTGTTGACTTAGATTTTTGACTGAATATTAGATTCTTTCTTATATTTGACAAAATCGGGTTGCCAGAACTTTTGAGCTCATTTTACATCCCAGTGAGATTCACAGCAGCATTGAAATCAATTATCTTTCCCATGTTATAATAGCCTGGTCAATGGCCAGGTAGTTAGCGTAGGTTTGGATTGAAACTCTTAGAATTTGCCCTCCTTAGGCATTTTTAACTCACAGGAATCTTTTGTAGATTTTTTTTTTTTCCATCTTTCGTCTCTAATACTTAAACACGATAATGCGCTCATGTGGGAGCCAAAATACATCTTAGCTAAATCCAAAACAAGAGCAGTTTGTTTTTACTGCGCAACGACGGTGAATGTTAGTCTTTGTGAAGCCGTCTCTCTTTTCAGAGCACTCGCATTCCTCCTGTATCAGAGCAAGCAGGAAACAAAGTGGGGTTGTTTGTCTCGAAACACCAGCACATTCCTTTAATTCCTCCTCCCAGCTTTTTGGAAGGAAATCAGCTGGTTGCCGGGTGGATTGAACTTTTCCCTGCTTTCCTTGTTGCCCACAGACGAAGGCAAGAAGGAGGAGAAAAGTGGACTTACAGAAAAAAGGCCCTTGTTTTGGTCCGCCAAAAGGATCATGACTTAATGTATTATGAGTATGTATGCAGAGTACAGGCTCATGTACACACTCAGGGCTGTGGACCTTCAAACAAACGTCCTCACTCAATTTAAACCTGAGAAGTCTTTATCTCTATTAACACAATGTTTCATTTGAACACAATAAGAACTTCAAAAATCCACCCACCCACGCCACCCCATTGTGCTCCTGCAGCTTAGTCAAACCGACTTTGTTGCCAAAACTGTCAAGATTTCATTACTGCGTTTCTCAAGAAGCTCTCACGATGAAAGAAGAACCCTGACCTGAGGAGGAGGGGGATGATGTTCACTAAAGCTTAGAGAAGTTTTTTATTATTTTAACTTTGATGATTTCATTATCTAACAGATATTTTGCCCCCTCTGAATACACCCCGAGATGAAGGGCAGGACAATGTAGCATGACTGAGGCACGGAACCTGAGCTTGTGTGCCGACACACCATTGTCTCTAAATTATGCTATTATGTGTCATCTTTTTTCTTTTCTTTTTTAAATAAAAGAACAGTAGGTTGTATGATCTCCAAGCATGATGAAAAAAGCACGGCTTGCGAACCGAGAAACTTCCCAGAAGCATTAACGATTTGCATTTTAAACAAATGCATGTAAAGTAGATCTTTTATAGAACAGTTTTTTTCCCACCAAGTAAGAAAAGCGTGCTCTCTTAAGTGGTATATTGGTTCGAGTTTTCCTTCTGTAGGTTCTGTATCTTGAGGTTTTTTTTTACATTTCCAGCCTTCTCCTGTTAAAGCTTACACCAATTTTACATAACATCTTTTTTTTTTCTACAAATATCTTCCACATGGGTGTGACTTGTTTGGGCTCATTCTGCTCTTCACTTATCACCCTGGCTAGACATTTGGCGTCGCTTAGCAAGATGTTCCTCGGTAATGAAAGCCCACGTGTCTGGTATTCACTGGGTTCACCATGGAAAAGTTAGCTCATCTCCAGACACCAAGGAGTGTTCCACACACACACTCTGGTCTCTTGTTTCGCTCAGTAATCCGACCAGCTGGCAGCATTAAACACTACAAGAAGGGAAAGTTCTTCGGTGCTGGTCTTATAAGCGTCGCTTATTTCTTCTAACCGGAGAAAACTAGGGACAAGTGCAAGACCTTGCTGTTGGCCCTGATAACCTGCACCATGTAGAGCAAAGTGCTCAGTGCTCGCTGAATGTAACTGCTCTCGCTTTCTTTTCCCATGATGGCTCGAAGGTGTAGTAAGTTCTCCGGTTCTCTGAGGGGTTTTCCTGAAGAAAGGTCTCCTTACCCTGCGTTGCTCGTGCGTGTTCAGTAGAAAATGAACGAATCACTCTTTGAGACAACTCGTTCTTCTGGGTCGCATTAAAGACTCGTTCAAAATGAATGAATGGTTCATGAACAACCATCACCACTAACTAGATATTAGAGTGTCAACAAGGCGAGCTCCTGAAGATAATCCATTCACTATATATTTTTGTTCATGAGAAGGTCTGGAAAACTGGTAGTAGAGATTTTATCATGCTGCACATACACTGATTTGAGAACGAACTTGGGGTATGATGTCTCAGCGGAAGGGAAAGAACGCAATGAGAAAATGGTGAGGAGAAACAAGAAACAGCAGCAGAATCAAGATCACATCTTGTGAACATTCACGTCTTTATTCAGATACTGATTTTTGTTTTTCTCGCCATTTTTGTCTCCTCGTTCCTTTCGGTGAGGATTTTTTCTTCAACCTGAGCTTTAGAAAGGTGTTGGGTGACTTCTGTAAAAGGGCATTTGGGGAAAATGAGTGTGAGTGTGAGTGTGAGTGTGAGTGTGAGTGTGAGTGTGTGTGTGTGTGTGTGTGTGTGTGTGTGAGATGATTCAGCAAACCCTTCTTGTTCATCTTCGTGCACGTCATCGTGGCCTTTTCACTCAGCAGATACAATAAGCGGGTTTTTATTAGATTCTCTGACCAAGCTGGTCTGGTTTATTTACAGCACACTGAGTTTCAACCACACACACACCAAATTTTCTATGTATGGTGTTGCCAAAAGTATTCAGACACCTGGCTTTTCCAGCCATATGCGGTTCTTCCCCAAAATGTTCCCACAAAGTTGGTGGCACGCGATTGTGTAGGACATCTTTGGATGCAGGAGCGTGAAATTTCAGCCTTGGTGCTTAATGAAATCTCCACAAAATCTAGTGGAACATCTTCCCAGAAGATTGGAAGTTCTTATAAGAGCAAATGAGGACTACATGCGGAATGGAATGTTCAAAAAGAAGCACAAACCACAAATCTTATACTCAGATATCAGGTATCAGATCAGAATAGCACTTGATCCAGCATATCAGAAGCCACAAACGGCTACATGGGAGAAATTCAACCGGTTTAAAATTTCACATGATGAAAAGGTTTGTGAAATAACAAAGCAATATATCATAGAAATCTTCAAACCTACTGCTGTTTTGTTCACTGTAAGTGTTATTACACTGTAACTGTAAATCCGGGATTTACAGGATTTCGTAATTACAGACAGAAATCGCAGCGATAACCATGTGTTCCTGTTTTCACCATGTCACATGATCACCGGTTTATCCAAAATTCATCGGAGATCCTTTCAAGTCTCAGACACGCCGATAAACAAGCTGGTGGACGCTCAAGCGTTTGGTCTTGTGGCCGTCGGGGTTGTGTGTGTTGTCTAGCGTCAGTGTGTAATTTGTTAGGTGTTATGAGGATGCGAGTTTGCCTGATGCAAGCGTTTGTGTATAAAACGTTCACGGTGTTTACGCTGGAGACATTCCCACCTTTTTAACGTGATAATTACACCACTGGGTTTGTGTGCTGCTTCTTCACACCATCCACTTTAGCTCCTAAAGTGTGTGTGTGTGTGTGTGTTGGCATGTTCCCATGGGCTCGATGTAGTGCCTTGAGGCGGCCGAGAGACGATACACAGCACTCTACACACTTATATACTGCATGTCCAAACTGATCAGCGTTATGAGGAAATAAAAAAGTTCTGAAATGATATTAAAATGTCGGTTATGACACAAAGTTTGCGTACGCGCACTCATACCATGTCATAAGAGTCTGCCTGTATCCGAGTGACTCCTGGGGACTCCCCTCCCTGTACCACCCCTCCAACCCCCTGCAAGTGGTGAGAAAAGCAAATGGATCACGTTGCGGTAACCATGGCGACAACTCGACCCCTTTGAGAAAGAATCCCACGTTTGTTTTTCGTTATGCTTCCAGGCTTTTTTCCTGTCCACCGAGGTAAAATAGTGTGTTGCCTAGGAGACGCCTGAGGGACATTCGCTGACCTTATTAAACACTTCTGCTGATGAAGCGGTTCGGCTAAACACTCACCTGCGTCTCTCAGGCGATCTCGACACGAGGCCGTTATCCGCTTTGCGTAAAAGGGAACACAATAAGGGACTCGAAACGTTTGACCTCACACAAGATAAAAACGCGCAAAACTCACTTGAAATACAGCAAGTGCTCGTTCTGGATTTCAATGAATTTGGGGAAACTAATTGCTCATGTGGCCCTGTACTCGTACTCTGCACAAAGACAATAAAGTTAAATCTAATCCTATCTAAGATATCCCTTGTCCGATCCGCTAGCTAGTTAAGTGTTTGTAAATTTAGACCTCGCTAGATAAGTGGACTAGGTTTGCTTCTGGTGCATTCGTTCGATCATGTGGTAAATCGTGTTCTGATGAACAACAAAAACGTGATCGGCGCTTCCTGTTTCTGTGGCTGATCTGGTGACGTCAGCTCTTTACTCACCTACGTTACCCATGAAGCTCCATCGGAGGAGAAACTAAAGAAGCAATTATAAGTCGTGAATCGTTACTGTTCAGTCCGGCTCAGATTTTGCTAGCCTGAGATTCACAGGTGTCCGATCTCAGCATGGCTCGAACAGCTGGGTGTTAACTCACAGCTAGTCATAATGTTGGATTTGTTGGAATTGTCCTGACAGGATAAAATTTACAGGAAAAACGATCAAAGCACAATCTCAGCCTGCGTCATCTGCGCTGGATGCTTAATCTCAAATCAGATCTCAGTTTATCGTTCTTTCCGCTTTTCACTTTTATATAGGAGCTTTATAAAGATCTGAAATCACAGAGTCAAAGTTTACGTCAATGCTAGGACATGTAGAAAGTTCAGGCTGGTTTGTTATTAGAAAAACATCCACATACATGTGGACGGGAACATTAGGAGAAGTGTGTAAGAGATCACAGTGAGGGATCACGACACCTCGAGGTGTTCGCCATGTGACATGCGATGCCGTAAAAGCGTATTTATCCAACAACAGGAGACAGAAAGACGTGTAATGGAAAACAGGCATGCTTCACTTCATCCCACCAGTGCAGAGAGAGGTCACGTGTGTGTGTGTGTGTGTGTGTGTGTGTGTGGGTGAAATGATGAAACAGAGCATGATGTTCCCCATCCGCCGTCCCATGATGCTCAGCCGATTCCCTTTTCCACCCATTCGGTCTCTTATGACTCGTCTCTCTGCCTGCATTTGCTGAGAAAACATGGAAAAGGAGTAGATGGAGAAGTTGTTTCGAGCTGAGAAAAGCTGCAGAGCATTTCCATAACTCCTCCCCTTCACCACTACATATGGTCCTGCAAGTGTTCTGTACTTTAATCAGGGAGAAAAAAGCGAACTCCAGTAGATTTGGGATGAAGCGCGATCATGCCTGGGTGATGAGAGTGTAACAGAAATTTCCACACGTGACATCACGAGCCTTCTGATTCATTTAGATCAAAGTCAGCTGCTGTTTTCTCAGAGAAACGCCATCGATAACTACGTAGCTCCAAAGAAATCCTGCTTTACTTACAGTAGCAGTGGTTCTTTAGATCACTCACACACACACACAGTGTCTATGCTAATACTTGCGAATAGGGGCAGCATGATTCCCACCCCGATGGGCCTAATAATATAATGCTTGTTTACAATAATGCTAATTGATGAGTTGGGCTGTTTGCCTGTTTAATGCTAGTTTGTTTTAGTCTATTTTGTAGACTGTTTATTATAATGTATTATAATAATCCTGTTGTTTTTGTCTGCTAATTGCTAGTTTGTCCTTTATGTTCATCTTTGCAAATACTAATTATGATTCATCATGTTCTAGTGCTAGCCTGTTGCTTAGCCTGTTTAGTGCTGTAGATCCAGCAGAGCTCTGAACTGAACCAAACAGGATGCAGTAACCTGTTAATAATAATAATAATAATAATAATAATAATAATAAAACACTAGAATTTACTGTGTTAGCATGTTTACCTGACGAACTAGTGAACTGGTCCAGCATGTTAGCATCAGACACATCGAGCATGTGATCCGCGCCAGCGTTTTCGTACCCTCAGAGTACGTTGAGGGCAGGAAAATATTCACCATGTCAGTTCTTGAACACTCAGAACACTTCCTCCTATTCTTACTTTGGGACTTTCCTTGGTATTAAAGGCAGATCTTACGACAATAACAGGCTTAAGCAGGAGGATTTTATTTTAGTTGCTCTGAGTAAGAGAAGGTACAGATTAGGAAACGCGAGACCACGAGAGCAGGAAACAACGACCAATCACACACCACCATTATAATTCCCAATGACTAATCCCTGCACACCGCCATTAGAATTCCCAACGACCAATCACACACCACCATTATAATTCCCAATGACTAATCCCTGCACACCGCCATTAGAATTCCCAACGACCAATCACACACCACCATTATAATTCCCAATGACTAATCCCTGCACACCGCCATTAGAATTCCCAACGACCAATCACACACCACCATTATAATTCCCAATGACTAATCCCTGCACACCGCCATTAGAATTCCCAACGACCAATCACACACCACCATTATAATTCCCAATGACTAATCCCTGCACACCGCCATTAGAATTCCCAACGACCAATCACACACCACCATTATAATTCCTAACGACCAATCATTGACCTCTGTTATTATTCCCAATCACCAATCCCTAACCACCAGCATTATCATTCCCAATTTTCCAGAAGTGATGCTAAATATAATAAAGCTTGAATTTGTTTCTGTTGTTTTGCAGGAAATCCAGAGATGTTGAACGCGTCCTGGTGGATTGACGACGTTTAGATTTTTGTGCCATAATTGTTACTTTATACAGTTTGAATGTGTGCTCTAAAATCATATCAAACCTCAGCTGAGCTTTGTGTAAATAGAGGCCATGATGTACTGCCGCTTGTTCTCTCTGCCCGTAGCGCTGAAGCAGAGAGATTATGTAAGGCATGAGGTAATGCTGTCACACTCATCTTCCCGAACAAACCACCAAGAGGAACAAACCCCCTCCCCCAAACCATTCCTCCCACCCCATGCCCCCTTCATCCGCATGACTTCAGCCAGGCCTTTTAGACTTCCTGCTATGAACAAAGCCTCGGGTCTGCGATGGGAGCAGCTGTGTCTTACCGGACATCCTCTTTTCCTCTGTGCACTTTAAAGAACTTTCAATTTCTCATTTAATGCCCATAAGGTGGAGATACTCAACTCTGTGTATGGAGTCTGTGGTCATGTGTGTGTGTGTGTGTTTGAAGATAAACCGTCTGTTTTTAATCAGGCATGTTTGGTCTCCTGCATGTGTTGGCATGCAGATGGATCTTCAATCTCTCGACCCCCCAGATCGCCCGGCACACACCAGTACACTCAGAGGAGGCCGTGTGCGTGTCTGTGTGTTGACGCTCAGATCGGGGTGCGACTCACATTCCCACCACTAGGGAGACGCAAAGTAGCACAACATTGGCAAAATGGTTCTCTCATATACCATCATATATGATAATCTCAGGTTGGATCTGATTGGCCAGGACAAAAACGCTGACATCACATCCTTGAGGGGGGTCTGTGATAAACACATTTCAACTAGAACCTAATGGCAAAAAAATAAACCTTCCGTGTCAAATGCTCTCATCAAACCCATACTCTACAGAATTTTTCTTTATGCCCAAATTGTTTTGAATACATTTTTTTTTATAAAATTCATTTCTACACCTGCATAACAGCCGAAAACCTCTGGATCACCTGGACAACATATTTGCTCTATATATTTTATAGAAAATATATAAAAAACAGCTGATATTAGTACAAAAATTATATATGTATATTTTAAAACAATGTAGTACATCAAAAAGTAGTGAACTTCCCGTCCTATTGCGACCCCTGGTGGTAATAAATATTCAGGAACAATAAACCACATATGGTTGGGAAAACATGCATATTTTTGGTAATAAAAATATTGGTTTTGAAAACTGAAATGTTATAATATAAATTATATATATATATATATTATACGTATTAAGGGGGAATTTGTGGTGAAACACGTTTGCTGTTGTTTTGAATAGTTATCGGGTCATAAAAATACAAGAGCCAACCAGGTTCCAGTATGCAAATACAGAATGTACAAATTTGCATATTCATAGAAAACAGGCCTTGGATTTCTTGATGAATAATAGAAGTTTCCAGAGCACATATCTGTTGTTTTATATCAATCTATTAGTTGTGTAATGTTTATTAAACATGCTCTATCCTGTTCTGAGGGATTCTCTTCATCATTTATTCATTCTTCAGAATTTTTTTCTCATTTTTTCCCTAAGGATGCCTTTGTGGAGCTGTACACGAGGAAGAAGGACACGGTGTTCAGCAGCTCGTGGCCGTCTCTAACCACGTCCGTGTTCAGTTTGGCGGCGCTGGGGGCAGTCGGTCTGACTATCGGGGCGTTTCTCACTCAGAAATGAAGAACTCCAACCGTCCTCCTCTTTCTCCTCCTCCTTTACTCCCTCGTTCCTTTAGAAGATCGTAAGAGGACGTGGAGATGATGTGTTCCAGTGACGTCCTCAAGTCCTTCCTCATTCGTCCCTTAGGAAACCGATTAAGCGTCCATTCTGGGAAAAAAAGAAACATCCGCTTCTCCGCGTCCTGAGGATTCCCAGCTCATGATCATTCTTCCGTTTTACATGCAAAGTTTATTCGAGTTTTCTTGATGATGACAGATTTTCAAATAATACGACGCCTGATGAGCAGCTTTTCGTCTGCTCCATCACCGCTGCTGCTCCAAACAACGCTAGTAGATCGAGATCATGAGAGCACCAAGATTTAACAGATAGTAAGGAACCGGAAGCTTCCTGAAAATTGCTGGATTTAAAAAATAAATAAATAAATAAATAAACAAATAAAAAAAAAAGAGAACACTGTTGCTAGGCAACCGGGCGGAAAAAAATGGCCAAAGGTCTCTGTTATTCGATTGTACATGAGGATATTAGCTACATCTTAGCCATGACGTAAAGGGGAAACAGCGCAGAAGGATCCAGAACGTCAACGTTTTCACAGAAGTGGTGAGAAAACTAGGAAGAAAAGACTAAAACAAGCCTCGATCAACATTCAGGCGCTGATCAGACGCCCGGCAGACGTGCGTTGACGTGATCGTGGAAAAAGTGCGTCTGGAATCGTCTCAGGAGCGTTTGAAAAGTACGGTACTCCTGTGAGTGAAATCAAACGGTCGATAAAGGAGAAGCAATGCGACTGGAGTCTCGGAGCTCCAACCCAGATGGAATTCTGTGGCATCATCAGTGTGAAACTTCACAGTGGACATGACGTCATTATGATTTATAAAGTACCAAAAAAACATCTTTTTTTTAAAAGTTCCAAACTTGTGCTTTGTGCGAATAAAAAAACGTCCCACAGGTTTTCCTTTATGGAATTGTGCTGCTCACCTCGAACACGGATCCTCTTCAACTAATGGCTCTCCATAACCTTGAGAAGATACACTTTAATGGCAAAAGTTTGTGGACACCTGACCATAAGATATGTGCCTCCGTTTATAACAAGCTCCATTTTTCTGGGAAGATGTTCCACAAGATTTTGTGGAGCTACAAACGTGTTAGTAAAGTCAGGTCGTGATGGAGGTGAGGTGAGGTGCAGATGCTCCAGTCCGACCCGTGTAGAGCAGATCTTCATGCGAACATAAACAGAGGAGCAGTTTTGGGTCTCGTAGTTCAAGTCAAGGCAAAATTTTATGCTCCTGCATCCAAAGATGTCACATTTTTGTGTGTCTCCATTTTTGTATAAAGAACCATGAAAGGTGAGAACTTTTTGATGGAACTTCACAGTTCAGCTGCGCTTCCAAATATCCACAATGGCCGCCGCATCCAAGCTACCTGTCTTTCTTTAACGATTACAGGCAGAGAGGATTCCCAATGTTTTTTTTTCCAAATTGTTGTGTCTAAGGCAAGTGTGTGTGTGTGTGTGTGTGTGTGTGTGAAAGAAAAGTGATTGCGAGACTGACTGAGGTATTGAGAGTTGGTTAATGTCTGACAAATGGCAGATCAAACTTCGAAAAAAAAAAAAAAGCCCAAAGAAAACAAACAAAAAAACCCTGTTACTTATAAATGATAGTAATATCACATATAAAATGTTCCTGTAAAATCAAACAAGCAGGAATGTTCACATGAATCACCGTCTGACTTTCATTTCATTTTAATTTATGGTAATAAATTATTGTTATATTATCATACAGTATGTAGCTACTTGTTTGTTTTTTTATTTACAGGAAAACACATTCTCATGAATTCCTGATGTAAAATTTTAATCTGATTGGGTGTAATATTGAGTTTTAGTTCACTGACGACCTCGTTTCATTTTACAAACCTTACAATATATTAAAAAAACATTTCACAGAATTAATTTTTGATTCCCATCAGATTTCTTTCCTGCTAAAATTCAGTGTTTTTGAAGAAACCAGACGTGGAAATTCATGATGGAGTTGATGTTAAAATGTTCTTATATTTGTTCGTTCACAATTTTGCAGTGAGGTGAATCTTTGGACACAGATTTCCTTTCGTGGAATGAACATATTGTCGTTTTTTGTTTTTTTCCGACTAAATGAATGGAGGGATGAATACGGAGGCTGAATGTGTACACGAGCAGGATGGAAAGAAAATGCAGGTCAGAAAGAGAATGAGAAGAATGAACCTGATACAGTGAGAGTTCAGATATGTGTGTGTTCAGTGTGTGTGTGTGTGTGCGTGTTACACTTACAGATTTCCTCTAAAACCCCATTCTTTGCATTATTTATTTATGAGGTACATTAAAGAGTGAATCCTGAACCATTTAAATGAAATCATTTTTCTTACATTTTATTTTCTATCTCACGTCCAGATCGTGTTTTTTTTTTTTTTTTTTTAATTTCAAATTACATCTAATATATAAAGCTTTTATAATTTTTTATTATTAGGATCTTATTTTGCTTCATGAGATGCTGCTTTTTGTTATCATTCAAACTGATTATTGAATTAATCCGAAGAAAAAAAAAAAAAGAGGATATTTATTGAACATTAACGTGTCATCACCGGTTACCATAGCGATGTACAGCGGCTGTGGAATGTTTGGAGACACGTAGTCTTTAATGGTTTTTGAGATGTTCCTTTGGTTTTGCTGAGAGAGAAAAAGAAAGAATTGGACAGTGAAGGAGAGGAAGAACGTTTAAAGTCCAAACAGGACAGTTTTGTCTCTAAGAGAAGAACTTGTGTAAGACGGTGAACAGGAGAGAAGATGTGATCCCCTCAACCCCCACACTGACACATGGAGGTGGAGTTTAATGGTTTGGGCTTGTTTTGGAGCAGGGAAGGTTGGAGACTTATTCTGGGTGAAAAGTGCCAACATGGCAACCATTCCATACTTCAACACCATGCAGTTCCGTCTGGACTGTGGCTCATTGGAAGCGACTTCACTGTACAACAAGACGATGAGCCGAAGAGCACGTCTGAATTCTGCACGTGTTATTTAGAGTGAACAGACGTCTGCAGCACAAGAACTGAATCAAACACCAAGAAGCACAGCAAAGTATTTCAGCTGAATGTTTGGAGAAATGTGTGAAAAGTGTCTGGATGCTGAAAGTGTGGCTGAGTGAGAGACTGTTCTTCATGACAGAGTTCTGGACATTGACATTTAAACTCAATCTTCAGATCGTTACATTGCAGATTTTGTTGCATAGAAACCAAAGGAACATGCACGTGTCTCAAACACCATGAAACACTTTCCAGACGTCTCACAGCCACTGCACTGTCACACAATCATAACACAAACATATTCAACCTTTCATTAGTATTTTTTTTGTGTAGTTTTATTTTAATTTTATCAGCTGAAAGTGTGTGAAATAAAATCTGTTTATTTTGTCTGGTGATGGAAATAAAGACTTTTTCTTTTAAACTCTCACTTCTGATTCTCTTAAAACCTTCATCTCACTCGTCTTTCCTCTCGATCTCTATCACTCTCTTTCTCTCAATAGTTTACATTTTGTAAAGAATGTTAGAGATGATATTGAATAATACATACCTCTCTCTCTCTCTCTCTCTCTCTCTCTCTCTCTCTCTCTCTCTCTCTCATTCTCATGTCTTTGATGCGTCACATTTTTATTATTCCCTCCCAATCGAATATCTGAGTGTTTTTGAGATTTCCATATCAGAGGTCAAAAACAGTTTTATAGCGCTATATTGGCACCTAGTGGACACATCTGTAATTACAACAGGGGTAGTGTTTAATCGTTCTCAAGACACTTTATAAACAACAAAACCTCTCTATAATCGGGGTTGGGTTAAAAAAAAATAAATCCTCAAGGCAGCATGAAATTTCTTCACAAACCTTCCATCAATTGGTCTGTTTGTTCTGTTCCTTCACATCACACACCGACTCAGTTGATTAAGTAAACAATGTTTGAGAGCAACAGCTTTTCTCAGGCCGAATCAGCAATAAATCTGACACATGCAACCAGTCAACAGATCAAATATTCACATACAATATCCCTGTCATATTCATAATTCTATCCAAATTTAGTTATTTTGTGTCCGACTGATGGCACCTGCATTCATATCGACTAGTTTATAACTACCGAATCATTTGATTGTTGATCATTAATATAATCATATTTAATGTGTCAGGCAGTCGTTCATGCAGTGGTCTGCAAAATTATGATCCTATCAAACAGCTACTTCAATTAGGGTTCGATATTCAGCAATTAAATATTTATTTATCAATCATTGGACGTCTATTTGAAAGCTGGCGGCCTGCAGGTTTCTGACCTTCACCACCTTCTTCTATATGGATAAATTTTCTGTTCTGATCTCAACAAGTCTGAGCAAAATACTGAGACGCACCAATCAGAGGCTGCATTTTTATGATGTCATCATGTGGAACTTCTTACAAAGTATTTTACAGTGTTTTAAAACTACAAAAATGCAAAACACGTATTTTGCTGAAAAAATATGAAGCCATTTTCATTAAAACTGTCAAATACAAATCACACACAAAAAAAAAACGTATATGAAATCCACGTATCATATATACTGCACATCTCTGTCTATAATCTCGCTATAAATCCATTGTTATTGTAAAATGATGGTTGTTATGATTATGTTCTGATGTATTTGTATTGAGAAGGAAACAGGCCGAGGAACTCGAGGGCAGCGTGCGAGTATTTAAAGTCACGACTGCAGCATTAGTGTCTGATTCTTAGGCTGATTTAGTTTTTTAAGAAAGCGAGAGAAAAATATAACAACTTTAGGAAAAAAAATAGAAATACAATCAGAGTATAAAAATAGAGCTCTTTTATAGAAAAAAAGTAAAAAAAATAAAAAACCGTGGATGCAAAAGTGCAGTTCAATAATATAAACTTTATCCTGTTTAATCGTTCAGTTAAAGATCACGTCGGTTCCTGATGAGCTCGAACAAATGCGTTTCTGATGGTTTCTGATGTTCTGCTTATTAAATTGTGCGTTTTTACACGCCAAGGCCATGAAAAATTAAGGCCTTTGGGGTTCTGGTTTAAAAGCAACCGTAAAATTCCTGATGGAAAGCTGAAGGTGTGTGATGGAAACCATTACGCTTTAATCGTATAACAAGCAAACAGTGATGTGCGCTTAATTACGAGCTCGTAGCTGGACAAACGATTCTGTACATTCAGTTGTCGCTTTGCGATAAAAGCAACCGTCCACCGTATGACTTTTAATTCCGCTTTCATGACGGAATTTTGCCGTAAAAAAACATTCGAGAAAAAAGAACCGTAAAAAAATGTCCTCGTTCGCTTATTTCCCGCCGGAACTCCGTGCTTGGACCCGTATATTTACCGCGCTGTTTCATCATTCTGACCAATCATGGATCCCAATCTCATGGATCGAGAGAGAAAAAATAATCATGACATGGAGGACAGAGAAATAATTTTCGATTTACGCCAGAGAGATTTCAGCGAAATAATTTGCGAACAAAACACGAAAACTGAAGATTTTTTATATTTGTTGGTACAAATCAGAAGCCTGGAGACGTGATTGACCCCAACGGGTGAAGCAGCTTCAGGTGTTAACGTGGTTTTGTCCGAAGTTTGATTGAGGTACCGCCTGAACTTTCGAGCCGAGACGAGCATGAGATGATCTCCCTGTAGTGAGACACGGTGAAGTGGAGCAGCAGCAGAGCCCATAATACAGAGCGGAGTACAGTACAGCAGGACCAAAATTAAACAGCGTATCCCAGCGACGGTCGTCCATAACGAACACGTGTCAAAGCCACGCCTCTTTTTCACACTCAAGTGACACTCGCTATGTGTTCGCTGCGGTTTGTGTTTCCGTTTTATCCTCCTCCCTGCTTAAACCTGTAAAAAGAAACGCAAACACGAGTCGTTTATTCAGACTTTTTTGTGTTAGTTTGTGTAAACCTGCTAAAAAACAGACTTTTGCATATTTAGTATGGACGGAAAGATTTCTACCTGCAGGAGCGAGAACCAGAGCCTGGAGGATGTCAGATAGAGAAATGATGCCCTCGATTTTGGAGTTTTCATCCACCACCACCAACCTGTGCACCTGCAACATCATGAGTGAAAAAATCTATCATAAAATAAAAAAACAGATCCATCAAGACAGACCGTTCCTTTAAATTGTGGGCGGAACCTAGACAGGGGGCGTGACATCAAAATTCGAAAAGAGAAAATCCAACATGGCCACTCCAATAACATTGTATCTTTAATCCTGTAATGTGATGCTGTGTTTGTAGTTGACGAAAATTGTGCCGTGTCCAGAAGTGGGCGTGGCTTAAAGCTGGCCAGCCAATCAGAACGCTTGGAACGTTTTGTACCTCAGCCTTGACGATCCGGTCCACGATGGTGTTGAGGGTCTCGTGTCTCCCGCACTTCATCACTCCCTCAAAGTACTGCGAGCGGTGTCTCAGTGCCTCCGTCACGCTTGTGTCCAGGTTGTTGTACGTTTTCTCCGCCGCCAGGTTCTGCGCACGAGCACAACGCTAACGCTAACGATCGCACTCAAATAAGGCTTTAGCGCCAAAACACTGATAGCTAGTCATGCTCACACGATTCTAAGTAGCTAGCTGACATGACAGTTAATAAACACAGAAACGAAACTTACGATGACATCAAATTTGGAATAAATATCCACGACTTTTCCTGCGTGGAAAGAAAAAAATAAAATTAGTAAGCAAATAAAGCAACGGAAATTTAGCAAATTGCAAAATTGTGACTAAAATAACGTAACGTTCAGTACCACACAATGCTAACTATTGTTTAATGTGTACCTTTGAAAATCTTGCCACCAGTCGTTCCCATGATTACATATATCTAGCTATAGCTAGCACGTGCATAGTTTAGCATTTAGCACACTTCTTGTCTGTGTTATTTGTAACCCATAACGAAGTGAAAACTGGTTCGTACCGGCGTTGTCGACGACAGGCAGCGCCGACACTCTCCTGTCTACAAACACGCTTAGCGCTTTGATAATGGGCGTGTCCGGCTGGATGAATGCAATGTTGTCGTACGTGCCGATGCCGAGCTCGCTCAGTGTTTTCTTCATGAAGGCCGGCTTGGGCATCTCACACACCTTAAAGAGCAGGAAAGAGCATCGCTGAGGAACCACCTGTCTCGTATGCTAGCTCTTTTTTAGCTTACACTTTAATGCTAATTCATTCATTAAACACGTTTTAGTTTTACACGTGCATTTATAAACCACTGCGCTTACAAACAGCTGCAGGAACTTGAGGATCCTTTTGTGTGTGAGGATGTAGAGGACGTTTCCTGACACCGGGTCGATCACGGGCAAGCGGTGGATCTTGTTTTTGATGAGGGAGTAAACCGCGTCATATATGCTGCAACAAATAACATTTCATTAGCTGGTGATTGGATGGTGTGTATGAGGCCTTTGTAGTAACAGGGTGTGGTGAACAGCGTGTTGGTTTGTACCTTGCGTTGGGGGAGATGTTCACCAAGGGCCTGAAGGTTTCCTGCAGGTAGAGTTCTGTGGATGAAAAAAAGACAAACGTTTGCTGCTACTGCGATAGCGAAACAAAAGCTAGGGCTAATTCTGAATGTGGACAGTGACCTCGCCACGTCTCGATCTTGTGCTCCTCCAGCTCGTATATCTGCACCTGTGAGGGCAAAATCGGATTCGATCAGCAAACGATCAGCTCCACAGTGTGTGAAAACCAGTTGCAGAAGATACTCACGAGAGGCGACTTGTAGTATCTGTGCAGGATTCGGATGAAGTCGGTGATGGTCAGCATTCCTGACACCAGAACAAAACATTAGCCATTGACTCACAGTCATTTATTAGCAACTAATTTCTCACAGAAAATAAAAACAAAGTCAAAATAAATTCACATTTTCCAATGCTAAAGCTCTATTTTCTGTGTTAGCTTGTTTACTATAATGCTAGTTTGTCTTTTTACTAATGCTAATAAGGAATAAGCATGTTTAAGGCTAGTTTGTGAGGTAAAATTTTATCTCCTCACCCACGAAGCTCTGCTGTCTGGTGTCCCACAGCGGAGCAGCTCTCACTCCGTTAGCGACCAAAGCGAAGAATGCTTTCTTGACCTAAAGTGCAGCATTAGCGTTACACGATCTGTGTCGCCATGGCCATCATCTTTGACATATAAGCTGCTATATGATGTCTCTTTCTTTTGTCCTTCTTACCTGTAGTGTCGTATCGAAGACCACTAGCTTGGAGCTGGTTGGGACGAGGTCGTAGCACGTGTGGCCCCTCATGAAGCGAGTGTAAATATCACAGCCCGGCTCTGAAACACCACAAAAACTTCACATTCGTCTTTTATCTCTGTTGTGCGAGTTTATATTTATAAGGATTTAAATTCATTAATTGTTCTCCCACCGCCATCACTGAGATCCAGCTTCTCCAACATGCGTTCAGCTGAACCGTACGCCTGAGGAGAGAAATGGATAGTCACTACAAGCGACCGAGACTAGCGCAACAAGTCTGTGTACAACCTACACGCAGAACAAAAACTGTGATTGAGACACGCCCATAGTGGATTAATGATGGTGTTCATAAGGCCTACAAGAGTGTGTGATTTGGGACACGCCCACAATTTACTAATCTACTTCTTCTTCTTTCGGCTGGTCCCATTAGGGGTCGCCACAGCGGATCATCCGTCTCCATACCACCCTGTCCTCTACATCTGCCTCTTTCACACCAACTACCTGCATGTCTTCCCTCACCACATCCATGAACCTCCTCCTTGGCCTTCCTCTTTTCCTCCTACCTGGTGGCTTCATCCTCAGCATTCTTCTACCAATATAATTCATGTCCCTCCTCTGCACATGTCCAAACCATCTCAATCTCACCTCCCTCACCTTGACTCCAAAACGTCCTACATGTGCTGTCCCACTAATAAACTCATTACTAATCTTGTCCATCGTCGTCACTCCCAACGAACATCTCAACATCTTCAGCTCTGCTCCCTCCAGCTCCACCTCCTGTCTTTTACTCAATGCCACTGTCTCTAATCCATACAACATCTCAGGTCTCACCACAGTCCTATAAACTTTCCCTTTCACTCTCACAGATACTCTTCTATCACAAATCACTCCTGCTATCACTCTTCTCCACCCACTCCACCCTGCCTGCACTCTTTTCTTTACTTCCCTAACACACTCTCCATTATTTTGCACTGTTGAATCCAGATACCTGAACTCCTCCACCTTCTCCACCTCTTCTCCCTGCAACCGCATCACTCCACTGCCCTCCCTCTCATTCACACACATGTACTCTGTCTTACTCCTAATGACTTTCATTCCCCTTCTCTCCAGCGCATATCTCCACCGCTCCAAGATCTTCTCCACCTGCTCCCTACTCTCACCACAAATCACAATCATCTGCAAACATCATAGTCCAGGGAGACTCCCGTCTGACCTCGTCCGTCAACCTGTCCATCACCACTGCAAACAGGAAAGGGCTCAGGGCCGATCCTTGATGCAGTCCAACCTTCACGCTGAACCAGTCTGTCGTACCTACTGCACACTTCACTGCCGTCACCCTGACTTCCTCATACAATACCACAACTCCTCTCTTGGCACTCTGTCGTACACTTTCTCTAAATCCATAAATACACAATGCAAATACTTCTGTCCTTCTCTATACTTCTCCATCAACATCCTCAAAGCAAATAAGGCGTCTGTGGTGCTCTTCCTCAGCACCAAACCATACTGCTGCTCACAGATGGTCACCTCTTCTCTCAGCCTGGCTTCCACTACTCTTTCCCATAACTTCATGGTGTGACTGATCAACTTAATTCCCCTGTAGTTACTGCAGGTCTGCACATCTCCCTTATGCTTAAAGATCGGTACCAGCACACTCCTTCTCCATTCCTCATGCATCCTCTCCCCTTCCAGAATCCTGTTAAACAATCTGGTTAAAAACTCCACTGCATCTCTCCTAAACATCTCCACGCTTCTACCGGTATGTCATCTGGTCCAACCGACTTTCCATTCTTCATCCTCTTAATCGCTGCTCTCACTTTCTCCTTACTAATCCTATCTACATCCTGCTTCACCAACTCCACATCATCCAACCTTCTCTCTCTGATTTTCCTCATTCATCAGCTGCTCAAAATCCTCCCTTCACCTTCTCAACACACTCTCCTCACTAGTCAACACATTTCCATCTCCATCCTTTACTGCTCTAACTTGCAGTACATCCTTCCCAGCTCGGTCCCTCTGCCTGGCCATTTGGTATAAATCCTTTTCTCCTTCCTTAGTGTCCAACTTCTCCTACAGCTCCTCATATGCCTTTTTCTTGGCTTTCGCCACATCCATTTTTACCTACTGCTGCATCTCCTTGTTCTCCTGCCTACTTTTCTCATCACTCTGTCGATCCCACTTCTGTTTTGCCAATCTCTTTCTCGTTATGCTTTCCTGCACTTCCTCATTCCACCACCACGTCTCCTTGTCTTGCTTTCTATTTCCAGATGTCACACCAAGTAATTTTCTAGCTGCCTCCCTCATCACTCCTGCAGTAGTTGCCCAATCATCCAGCACCTCTTCACCACCACCAAGCCCGTCTGACCTCTTCCCTGAACCTCACACTACACTCTTCCTCCTTCAGTTTCCACCATCTTATTCTTCTTTCAAACCTTACTTTCCTCCTCTTCTTCTTCGCCTCCAAAACCATCCTACAGACCACCATCCGATGCTGTCTAGCCACAATTGACTAATGATGAGGCCTATATAGTAAACAGGGTGTGTGATTTGGGACACGCCCACAGTTGAATAATGATGGGAATATACAGTAAATCTTGTGTGTGATTTGAGACACACCCACAGTGGATTAATGATGGTGTTTATGAAGCCTATATAGTGAACAGTGTGTGTGGTTTGAGACACGCCCGCCGCAGTGTTTGTGTATGGTACCACTCACCGGTTGAGAGGCGGACCTGAAGTGTAAAGGGGAGGGGCTAAATTGGACAGAGCTGGGGCTGGAGGAGGCGGAGCTTGTGAAGCGCTGAAGTCCCGTGTCAGGTGGAGACGAGAGCGAGCGCAGGCGTCTCTCATCCGGCGAGAAAAGAGGATAGTTGGAGCTGTGACTGGGAGTGGTAGGCGGAGACAAAGGGCCTGACGCTACAACACACACACACACACACACACACACACACACACACACACACACACACACAGAAACAGGTATGGAATATGACCAGCATATGAGTAAATTCTGTACAGCACATTGTGCAACCTCGAATATTTCCATCCTAAGAGATTGAACATCTGTACAGGTGTTTCAGGGAACTGATCTGGCAACACACAGAGCCCTCAGAGCCCGTTAGCATTGTGCAGCTCATGCTAGTTGAAGGGTTTTATTTGTATTATTTATTTATTTCCTCTTCCAAAGCCCTTAAAAGTACATCCATGAAGCAAAGCGTGACCCTCGACTGGGGTAAAAATAGCCCGGGCTGAAATTTCTCCCCAGAAACCTTTGAAATCCGATCAACATTAACAGCATCCCAAGTATTATTCCATGAATCAGGCAACATGATGCAATGCTTTCTGGGAAACGCCACTCTGGGAACCGGCATCTCCGACTTCGGGGAAAGTAAACACATCAGTGTGGGCGATCTTCAAACACCTGTTCACACTGAGAGCGAGAAGACGCACGCGGACCAGCGTCTGATTAGCAACGCGTGTCTGATCTTTCACACGTAACAAGTGCCAAAGGTTTTGTTAGCAAGACGTTTTTGCTCAGCACTTTTCAACATAGCTAAGAATCTTCATGGTCATACTGAGGATTAGTGTTGGATTTGAGTTTATTACCAATAAAGAAGGAGAATGACTGTTTACGCAGCGAGAGCATCATGTTAACGCTCGATTCTTAATTCTTAATTATTCCATCAAGCTAGCCAGTGCTGGATTTAGTCAGATTTGATCTGAGAACACCTCCTGTCTCCGCTGGGACTTTGTTCTAGCAGACCCGAGTGAAGTGCGTATCACACAGCCGCATGCAAACTGTTAGCATGATGTGAAATAGGGCACTGAAATGTCATAAAAAAAACTTCCTGGAATAAAGATTGTTCAACTGAAACCAGAGCAGAGCATGGAAACGTTTACAGAGACAAATCCATTTCAGAAGGAAGTGAGGAAAAGGGAAAACGTCTTTCAACCCAAAATCCTGCGCACTCTTTCTCTGGCCTAAACTTCGGAATATTCCTCTCACCGAGACCAAACAGAGCCTCGACTCACGAGCAGGGAAGAGTGAGTCATCACAGTGTCTCGGCAGGAACACAATGTACACCACTGCATCCCAAAACGTCTTAGTATTAATGAGTGTTGATGAAAATCAGGAAAAAGCGTGGGATTTGAGTATGTTGACAAGTCGGAGTTTTACACTGGATCTCAGCTGCTTTGGAGGGTTTCTAAGATCAGAAATCAAATTCTCTAAACTCATTTTTGGTGGTAATAATAATAATAATAATGATGATATACTGTATATTCGGTAATTCTGCAGTTATTTTACTCGTACACGTGTGGGAGGAACCATAACGAACGCATTCTCTGCGTAACCTGGACCACAATCCACCTGTACAACATCCAGTAATATAAAATGCCCCTCTCCTTCCTCTCTTGGTGTCTCTCCACATGCTGCATCAGCTATTGAACAAATCAAAGGCTTGCAAAACCTTAGCCTTTATCAGGGTACTTCCTGTTTGAAGTTTCGAACCTCTGTTACAAAAACAGGAAGTTACTGAACCAGAGCAAAATCAAGGCCTATGGGCGCGACAAACCATGAACCGACAAAGCGGTGTGTGTGCGTGATCAATATTGAATAAAGCGTTATTACACTCACATTTTCGAGTTCTGGAGAAGATCTTGATGCTGGAGGGGTTGGATGGCGAGCGGAAGATACCACTGAAGCTGAGACGATGGGGGGATTTGGGAGGAGAGTCCTGGTGGGAGGCGATGGGTTTAGAGGAATTGGGAGATGTTCGGGGGCTCGAGGGCTGAGGGAGAGGAGATCTCAGGGAGAAGCCTTTAGATGTATTTGATGAGGTGAGCTCTTCACCCTTGACCAAGAAAACAAAAACAAAATCCAATTCAGAATCTGAGAAGCTTTTAGGCAATAAATATGTCAAAGTGAGAAAAAAAAGTTTCCAAAAGAGCTCAAAAATGAATTTCTTACATTTAAAAATGTAACATAATATATATAATGTTCAAATGTGACTTTTTTTTTAACTCTACTTGATTGGCAGATTCCTATATCATTTTTTGTAGCAGCTTTTTTTTTTATTATTCAAAACTGATTCGAGGGGGCGGAGCTACATCAATGCATTTTGTGACATCACAAAACATGAAACGCTTTTTTCGACCCAACCTTGTAAGACATGGCCTTTTTTTTTTGGATGTGATGAACTCTGTGGTTGTCACAGTAACGGTATGTCCTGATGTTTAGAAAGAACGATGTGAAAAGGGAACGAGTGTTCGTTAGAATAGGGCTTGAGGGCGTGTCTTAATTTGCATATTTATGCAGTTTAAAACTGATCTTTTTTTTAGCATTCCGGGTCAATCGGAGTAAATTCTTGAGCCCAAATCTTGTGTGTTACTGAATTGTGAAATTCAGTCTGTTTAAAGCTGCTGTTTGTATCAGAGGGTAAATATGTAGTGATGCTTTCAGCTGTTTCTGTTACAAATCCCGGCTGTTTGTTTTGTTTTGTTTTAATCAGTGTGGCATTTCAGTGCGACCTTCAGACGTTTGTGGCGCGTGTTCAGGGACTTTATTCCCACAGCCTCAAAGCTTTTACAGTCCGGACATCAATTCCATTTTTTTAAAGGCTGTTTTCATTGGACTGGATTTTATTTACCTTATGATTACAAGATCATTTTGACGTCAGGACTCAGTAAACATGCGCGCGCACACACACACACACACACACACACACACACACACACACACACACACACACACACACACACACACACACACAGTCACTGGGTTAAATGGTGCATCAAACTAAAAATCTGATCAGCCCCCCAAAAAATCTATAATTTCTATTAGACAGTCTCGAGTTTGGAGGACATGAAGGTCAGAAAATCTGCATCACTTGAGGGAACTGTTTCGGTTTTAAAAACTGGAGCGTCAAATCACACATCTTTACTAAAACAAAAACTCTAATCCAAAACACTGAGGATGTTGACTGAAAGCAACACCACTATGATGTTCAGAACATGATGACAACATGATGAGAAACCACTTCTTGGTAGTGGGACTCTGGTGTAGATCTGCAGGGTGAAGACGTGAGGGTGAGAACGTAAGAAGTGGCTTTAAGGTCAATATCATTCACAGTAGACTTTCATTGAGGTTCCTGAAAGTTCTACAGAGAAGACGACGAATCAGTCCATTAGACTCCAGTAGAAGCTGGAATACAGTCTGGAACTGAGGAGCTTCATAGTGTGTACATCACTGTCTATCTGTCAATCCATTTATCAACTTATCCATCCATCCATCCACCTATTCATTCATTCCTGTGAGGAAACCCGTCTCTGAGTAAACACTGGTACTGCAGCTGAAGCTCCTGTCACTGCAAGTGTGGAGTTACTGCTGAAGACTGGACCTTATTCAGGCTGTAAACTCCAAAAACGCCTCTGTTTCTCCAAACACTGATCCAAACAGGAAGAAGTGCTTCAGAGAAGTGTGTACTCTTTCGACAGGCGCTGTAATTCCACGCGGAACGTTAACGCAGCTCCTGTAGGTTCCTCAAACAGGAAGTGAGAGCGGCTGTACACAGCAGTCTCAATCTGACCAGAACGTGGCTTAACGGCGTAGCAGGAAGAATTTTCCCTTCGCTTGAAATTGAAGATCCAGACCTGTTCCAACATGATGCCCCTGTGCAGAAATCCAGCTCCATGAAGATCTGCTTTACATGGGTTGGAAGATGTGGAAGTTTTCCTGCTATACTGAACCCATTCGGGATAAACTTTCACACACCTCAGGACGGACCACTGGCGTCGGAACAAAAGCCTCTGACTGCCAGTGATTACAAGGTATGATAGGAATCTGATACGGTAACACACACACACACACACACACACACACACACACACACACACAAACACACACACACACGATACCTCACGTAGTAATGAACAATTTTTCTTTCCGTAATTATTCGATCTCGACTTCAATCGATTTTACCTTCACATTCAACATTTGTTGCCATAGAAACGACAACGTACCAGAATGTAAACCTGGTTTTTTTTTGGTGGCTACAATACGAGCAACCTGTCAACAACCAATCAGAATCCAGAATTACTGTGATGCTGTGATCTTCTCTGTTTAGCTTCAACATCTCTGATTACCTTGGACGTTCCAGCTTTAGAGGATTTCTCCTTTTGTCCCTCCAGATGAGGAGACGTGTAGGAGCTCAGGTCCTGTGGAGGGAAAAAAAAAAAAAACAGATAAGAAAAACATGACGGTCACAAATGTCCCACGCTCGTCGCTTCATCTCGGATCGATCGCAGAGGCAACCAGTGTTTTGTCTGTATGTTTTGTGATTATGTCTTCAGCAGAGTGTCCTTGGGTACAAGCTGGAGTTTTCCCAGCGCTGGTCATTTCCTCTCCCACACACACACTCATATACACTCAGGAGAGAGATCGCTGAAGGTGTGGCAGGTCTGGGTTGCCAGGTTGGTCTGCGTTAAATAAACGCACAGAGGAGACACTTCACTCGACATCTTTAAATTCTCTGGATATCTTTCGTCTCGATGTCTGACTCCTGTTTCAGCCGAGCGTTCCATCAAACATCTACCAGCCTAAGATCTGTCTGTGTGGGCGTGGCCTATTCGTCTAGCAGGAACGCTTGATTGACAGCAGTTAACTTCAGAAAAAAATACGCAATCTTTATTAGACAAAACTGCTAAATATCCTGAAGCACTGAGAGGGTTCATGTGGAACGTCCTGCTTTATTACTGAGGACAGGAATAATCTGATCTTATCAGGCTGTACAGATATCGGCGCACAATCCTGGAGAAGAAGAAACCTCATGAACATGAATTATTTTGCTGGTGGTCTTTTATTTTTGGGGTCTTTTTTAAAGGAGGGCTACAGAAATGTCGATTTAAATATCACTGGACAAAAATGTGAAATGGAAATAAAGAAAGAAATGGGATTTTCTCTTCATTGAGCGAATGCCAGTAGTTTTTTATGGTTTTGCTGATTACTATATGTTTATTATCTGTGAACGGGGGTAAAGGCTGCGCAGGTCAACTGCAGGCTGTTAATAAACAAATCACTTCATACCAATATTCGGTTCTTCCTCAAAACTGTTACCACAAACTTGAAGGCAAACGAGAAAAGAACGAAGTTTTCTCCATATACTTGAACTAGGAGACCCAAACGTGCACACAAAGCCATCTTCATGAAGATCTGTTTTCTGTGGGATGGAGTGGAAGATCTCCTGCTATATAAACTCTATTGTAACATGATGGCTCTAGACCTCTTGCTGGTTTAACCCACACCCAGTGTGTTGATAATCTCACTGTCAGCTGTATAATAGGAGACGTCAGGAAACTGCAGTAATAAAGTTCTCCTCCATCCTTACCAGGAATGTGTATCTGATAGGAAGGAGGACAGAAAAACAAACATCCATCTGTCCGTCATCCCTCACTCCTACTTGCGTCCTATATTTCCTCTTTTATTCGAGGGTCGATTTAAAGCAGGAGTTTTAGGTGAAACTCGTGGATGTTTCCCAGAGGACTCCAAACACAAACGCACAAATACTCACGCTGTTCCACGATTCGCTCATAAGGGTTATGAAGCCGTTATTAAGCCCGGATGGATCAACTGATGGTTCTTAATAGGAACGCGCGCTCCCGCGAACTCCAACTGGCACTGCGTCAGCGGCTCACTGTGACGCGTGCGCCCGAACCCTGAACTCGAACCGAACGCGCCGAAAACTTCCGAAAACTCCCGAACCCATCCCACACACACACACACACACACACACACACACACACACACACCCCAAACCGGACCCCGAGCCGAACTCACGGGCATGTGGAGCCGCAGCGCGTGCCTCTTCTTCGGGCTCTTCCTGGAGGAGTCGCGCTCCTGCGCGTCCGCCGCTGTGCTGCCCATTCTCTCTCTCTCTCTCTCTCTCTCTCTCTCTTTCTCTCTCTCTCTGTTTATCCTTCACCTCCTTCTTTCACTCTGCAAACTTATTAAAGTGCACACGCGCGTGTGTAGAAAGTGCAGCTGTGGGTGACGCCGCGCTCGCGGAAGCGTGAGGAGGAAAATGGCACCAGACACCAGTTCCTATAACGCTGTTTCCGCGGGTTGCCAGATCAAACCCGGTTCCATCGCACCTTCGGCTCCGAGACCACGCCCACTTTGTCATGATGATGATGATGATGATGATGATGATGATGATGATTATTGTTATTACTATTATTATAGGGGTTTTTTTTATGAAAGGTTGCCAGTTCAGAGGATTTTACACATTCTGGTTTCAGCGACTGTTTATAGCTGCTATAACGTGTTGAGGGGGACATTCTAACACACTTAACGACCACAGTGGCCACGTCACGTTAAGCGTTTAATTTTTCACGTTAAGCGTTTTAAAATGTGCCTGTGGTGAGAGTGGGACACGTTCTTGATTAGTTTGTTATCTATTCTTTATTATTTTATTTATTTTTAAGGTAAACTTTTTCAGACTGAAATGACAGTACTGTGGGTGTACATTAATGACTTTATCCATATTAAGATCAGGGATAATCTGATCTAATAAGGCACACAATTCTGGAGAGGAAGAAACCCCAGAGAGCAAAAAGTGATCATTTTATTATCCTTTTTTTTTTTATATATATATAAAAACTGTGAAATGGAAATAAAGATTTTAGAAAGAATTTTTTTTATTCTTTATCAAACAGGCAAATTGCAGGGGTTTTTCTGATTGCTATTAATTATCTGTAATAAATTAATTGAGAAAAGTTGAACCTGCAGACTGTTATGACGTCATGAGTCCTAACATCAGATTATTGATATGTTCAAAGTCGAAAACAAAACCTCATTAAAAAAAAACTACTTTGCACATTCATGCAGAATTTTCACTTATTAGTTTTCGGTGTTTGTTGTTGTTGTTGACTGTGTTTTGGTGAGCTAGCTAGATTAGACAAATCAGATCAAAAATATTGAGTCTAATAAAACCGACAAAAATATAAATGATTGATATTATAGATAAGAAATACAACACAATCTGGCAACCCCAAGCAGCACCATTTATGTGACTCGGTTGCCAGATCAACAAATGTTTTCAGAATGTTTTCTCTGTGTTAGAAAAGAAAGATCCCCTTTAAGAGACACAAATACAATCACAAACCCCTTACCATCATCATCACCACCATCATCATCATCATCATCATCATTATCTTAGAGAAATTATACTCACTGTTAAGACCAAGCCAAGCAAAGCAACATTAAGCATCAAGATGGGATTTATGGCAATATGGCAACCCCGAACGCTTTCCTGTTATAGACCTGTCAAAACACAACTGCAAAACATATCAGTGCTGATAAAGCACTGCAGGAAGTGTATAGTTTCTACATTCACACACACACACACACACACACACACACACACACACACACACAGCTGCCATATTGGAAAGAAATGTCCCTTGTACAGACTCACTTTAGCTAGTTGACGCATGACATTGTGAGAAGGATCTGGAGAAGCTCAAGCTCACACTTACACGGAGAAAACTCAGATTCGGATTTTTTTAGATGTGAAAACATTCTACATGAGGATCCGCTTCAGTAATAAACACTGATGAAGAGGAAGTTCCGAGTATTCAGAAGCGGGTTATGCGCCTACAGGATTTGATACACTGGTGCCTGTAGAGTTTTTCCTGAGTTTTTTTCTAGAGAGTATTTGCCACCAGAGGGCGCTACAGGTTGGGTCCTACATGTAGCATTGTGCACTGAAACCCCACTCCTGGACCTAACTCCATTAACAAAAGCTTTATGGAAGGAGTCTCCAGTGTCAGTCACAACAACATTATGCTTCATCGCACCTCCTTCGGCTGATTGTTTTTCTTAACAGCATCACACACTTTGTTTTTCTTTCCAGTACTCATACATAGTTATTTATTTATATTTATATTTTTATATATATATAGTTTCTTCAGGAATTGTGTTATTTCTTCTTCTGCTTCTTCTTATTATAGTGCATCATATAAACAGGGAGGACCTTTGACCTTTCACTATCAAAAGCTGAGATGTAGAAAAAAAGCAGAGGGTTCGAAAGAACAGAGTAAACACATTTAATGAGTGTTTAGAAAAGAGAGAGAGAGAGATGGAGAGAGAAAGAGAAAGATGGAGGGAAATGGGGAGGAGAGTCAGACAACTCAAGTAAGATATCATGATTTGTAGAACTGGTGGAAAATGCTGCGCACACACACACACACACACACACACACACACACACACACACACACACACACACACACACACACACACGTAGACCTGCCGAAAGCACTTAATCACACACACACACACATCAACATCTTATACAGGCACCCTGATCGTGTGTGTGCCCACTGCGGGAGCTCTGGACGCCAAGGTCAGTCGTGTTTAATATAATAATAATAATAATAATAATAATAATAATAATAATAATAATATTTAACAGAAGAATTTATCACCTAAACGTCTCAGAGACCCACCAAAAAAAGCTTTTCCTTCTTTAGTTAAAATGGAAAAATTTCTGTGTGATATTATATATATTTATAAAGTGTTTATATACATTATATTATCATTTTATTATTCAAATATCTGAATATTTATCTCATTTAATTCAGTTCATCAACTAGGAGTCGCTCTTTCGGTCGACCCTCAAACAATTAACTGGTAGATCAACAAATCAATCAGCAAATCAATAATAAATCAACCTATTTATGGTAATGAACATGTTATCGATGCTCTACAGCATATTGGCAAAATATTTAACAATCTTGCTCATTGTATATGTCGCTAGTCACCAATTATTATTATTATTATTTCTTTTTTATTTTTATGTTTATTGTTTGCATTTTAGTTACAGTTCACATTATAGCAGCTTTATAGCGTATTAATATAATCAACCTAAACGCTACCTTTTTTTCGATTTCTTCTCGACTTGCTTCACTGCTCTGGGCATTACACTGTCATTTATTCATATATACGTTTTGTAGAAAAATTCACGCATTCTCTGAATATTCATTACATTCTTATATGAATAAAAGATGACAACATTTAGAAGATGCTCAGATTCAGGATGCATTTTTTTCACTGTGGTTGTTTTTTTCCTGAACTGACTAATTAAATTTGTGCAAAAAAAAAAAAAAGAAGAAGAAGAAGATAATAACCTCAGTGTTGCAGAAAATGCATTAATCACTCGGCTGTTCCATCACGCAGCTTCGTTTCAGCAAATCCTCCGTCACGTCAAGCTTTTAAGAGATCAACAGGGTTCAAATAAAACACTAATTAGCACAACTTTTTATGGATTTATTGAAAAAGCGTTATGCTAAAAGACACGACGATCCTCACTGAGGATTAAGAGCCAGGATTTCATTTAAAATGTCCAGCTGCATGTCTCAAAACACATACAGCTTTATTGCTAACTAAACAAATGAGGTAGCTAAAAACTAACTAACTAACTAACTAGCTAAGCGAAGAAACTCTATTCCTGTATCTTCTAGCTAGTTAGCGACACAATATGCCACAAACAGCATCAAATCCTTCCCTAATATAAGATCTTGTTATATATGAGTTTTTAGTAAACTAACCAACGCTGGCAGTTTTATGAATTTCCTGTCACTGCTAGTTAGTCAGCAAGCTTTTAACTGTACCTCACAAAAACTTCATTTATTATTTAAGTTCTAGTAAAAATATAGTTAATTAACTAGAAAGCTATACAAGTATGAAATCTTATACTATCAAGCAAACCTGGATATTTACTTTACAAGTTAAGCACTTTGTAGCTTACGAAGCTAGCATGAACGCTTGCAATTTTGACAGCAGTCCTTCCAGCTAGCATTACTGACCCTGAGCTAGCATGAACGCTGTGTAAAACGCTCTGCTAGTTTTATTTAAATAAAATACGTTTTATTTTATAATATTAGGATTTGTAAAAAGTAAAAAAAAAAATTATTCTGAGCTTGAAGTATTTCTGGAATCAGATTGGCGATCGTGATTGTGCCATTAACGCTGTGTTTGGGTTTGTTGGAGAGTTTAATGCTGCTACTGAAGTAAACGTGGGTCTCCTGAGAGAGAGAGAGAGAGAGAGAGAGAGAGAGAGAGAGAGAGAGAGAGAGAGAGAGAGAGAGAGAGAATGCGCTACATAAACACTGTGTCAGCTTCACTTTACAATATTGGGATAAACACTTGGGACGGTTAGCAGGAACGAGGGAATTTATTATGCAGTACGGAGAGAATGAAGCGCCACTGTGACGAGGGTAAATGGAAAGCATTCTTTTTCGACCATCACTCAAACTATGGGCGGTGGTGTATATTTTCCAGCCCAGAGTAAAGTGAAATGCCTGAAGTAGCTGCACTTGTCTAAAATCCACCAACAGAACGACACCAGCGTTTGTGGAACAGCTCCAAAACATAAACATGGGGTTCGGAACAGAACTTGTAGAAACATATTACCTCAGGACTTCATCTCTCTTGCACTTTGGGAGTCAAAGGTTTCCCATAGCATGTTTATGTTTTAGTTATTTTTGAAAGGACACCCATGTTAGACCGAGTGTCACCATGTTAGCTGTCATGATGGAGCCCTGGGAATCCACCAGCAATTCAATTCTCACATCCTCCCTATGGGTTACATCCTGGTTTAGATTCACTAGTTTGCGCCTTCCAACCTCCCAAAAAACCTAAATTGCCCCATGAGCTAACAAGCATGCCAGACCCTGCCCCCACCATGTTCCTGAGCTTGCTCAAGATTTGATCTTTTGTATTTGTCCCATCTTTTCTACAGGATGCTTGAGTATAACTGCAGCTCATCATCCCAAGGCTTGTACCTGATCCCAGACCCCTCCTGGTGCCCTGAGGCTGGTGAGTGCATTATGTGGAACGTGAGTTCAGAGGATGTGCCGGATTTGTGCGAGAGCCGGAGTTCGTACGTGGAAAACCATTTAGGACCCCGACGTTCTCCGCAGTTTCTAACAATCTGCATCTCGTACATGCTCATTTTCTGTGTAGGGTTGCTGGGCAATGCATTAACGTGCACCGTGATCATGCGCCACCGCTCCATGCGCACGCCGACCAACTACTACCTGCTCAGCCTGGCCACTTCAGACCTTCTCGTGCTCCTCTTGGGTTTGCCGTTGGAGCTCTACGAGTTGTGGTCCAACTATCCCTTCCTGTTAGGAACCGGAGGCTGCTACTTCAAAACGTGCCTGTTCGAGACGGTGTGTTTCGCCTCGGTGCTCAACGTCACGGCCGTAAGCGGCGAGCGATACCTCGCTGTCGTCCACCCTCTGCGCGTTAAACACGTAATGACTCATGGCCACGTCAGACGGATCATTGTAGCGTTGTGGATTGTGTCGTTTCTCTGCGCTTTGCCCAACACTAGCTTGCACGGCATGACCATGCTGCCGCCGAAGTTCGGCTGGAGCTTTCCGGAGTCAGCCGTGTGCGGCCTGGTGAAGCCGGCGTGGATCTACGGGCTGCTCGTCCAGCTCACTGCCCTCTTCTTTTTTCTCATTCCCATGATAATCATCGGCGCCCTCTACCTGCTCATCGCCCTCCAGCTGCACCAGGAAACGCGGTTACTGCAGAACGATGCCAAAACCTCGAACCCAGGAGTGCAGAGCAAACTGCAGACAACACGGCATCGCCAAGTTACCAAAATGCTCTGTGAGTTGTCTCTTTTAACATGTGATCTTACTGAGATGGAAACCATTATCGTGTTTGGCTTCAAAAATATTTTTCCTTCTTTAAATCTCTTATGTATATTATGCAGTTTGGGATTGTTTTTCATGTGTTTCTCTAAGCACTTGTCTGATTAACATACTATTGGCGGAGCATGACCCACAATTTGCCAAGTTCTTCCCACAACTCTAAAAAGGTCCTTCTTCAAGGTCGTTAATTTTTTACATATTTCTGCATTGCAGTTGTGTTGGTGGTGGTGTTCGGTGTCTGCTGGGCGCCATTTCACATCGACCGTGTCATGTGGAGCTACATCGAGGAATGGAGCAAAGAGCAGCACCTGGCCTTCGAGTCCATTCACCTAATCTCAGGTGTGTTCTTCTACCTGAGTTCCGCCGTTAACCCCGTCCTGTACAGCCTCATGTCTTCGCGTTTCAGAGAGCTGTTCCGGGAGGTGGCGTGCCGGAAGAACGAGCAGAAATTCAACGTCACACAGAACACCTTCCGCACTACGGTGTGAGAGGAATGAGGCCGTGTTAACTGGAGGGTTTGATTGGAGACTGAATTTCTAGCTAGAGGAAAATACATATGTGTATTTAGCTCTTTGACCTTCATCAACACATACCTCATATTTTCAAAGGCAGGAAAACGACTTACAAGTTTCCACACAATAACTACACTTTAATCAGTAATATTAAAAAACGAATGCCACAGCTAGCGACCGTATGCTGCTAGCAAGATTTAGTGTACTGTCGCGGCGCCAAACTAGGTTTGTTTTTACTGTTTTGTTTGTTTTTAGTGTTTACTGTCGCGCCGCTAAACTAGGTTTGCTAGCTACAAACAGCGGTTTAAATAGCAAAAACAGAACAATCGCCATCATCTCATAAAACAGAGTATTATGTTCTACTCAATTTAATGATCTGAACTAGCACTCATGGTGATACATTAGCATAATATTAGATACTAGGTGTTAGGTATTAAATAGACATGTCAACAAATGTTTGTTAGATTTGGGGTCTTGGGAAGATGTTCTACTAGATTTTGTGGAGATTCATTCAGCCACAAGGGTGTTATTAAAGTCAGGTACTGACGTAGTTGCAGTTTTCTCATTACTTTTACTGTGTTGTACTGTAGAAACAACAAATGTTTTTCACTTGTTTTTATTTTTGTTTGTGGTCATTTATGACGTTTCAGATGCGTCTTCATAAATAAAAATGTAAATGTTTTACCTCAGAATCATGGATTTTCAGGAGCTAGCAAGACACAAACCTTCCGAAATCTTAATCTTTCGCTTCTTCTATCTGAATTGTATTTCTGGAATGTTCCTAGCAGCTCAGCTTGGCATTTTAGTCTTCTAGTTTCGATCTTCTCTCTGTAGATTGTGTGTTATAGGTTTTAGTTTCCAGCATTTAAATATTTTTATTTATGGTGCTGGTTGTTACTGCTAGGTATAACAGTTAAAGCTAGCATGATGAAGATGATGATGATGATGATGCAGTTTGGAATTTTGAGGTGCCAGTAAACTCTTCTGAGTGGAACTCGACACTGAAGGAACACAGAGATTTGTAATGCCGCTCTAAACACAAACCACTGAGAGACTCGTCCATACATGGCGAAAGCTGGTACCCAGTAGACAAACAGACTGATTT
This sequence comes from Silurus aristotelis, assembly GCF_946808225.1. NCBI lineage: Eukaryota > Metazoa > Chordata > Actinopteri > Siluriformes > Siluridae > Silurus > Silurus aristotelis. The sequence goes on from NC_139578.1 coordinate 1,011,893, forward strand.
AAGTGTTTATGTCTCCAGATGCTCAGATGTGTTTCACTGTCTTGTGATGTAACGCCAATAAATGCCCCAGAATGGAATGACACCTGATTTCAAGTGACAAGTTCTCAGGGCATAAAATGCAGGCCACGGTCATGAAATAAAACTTGTAGAAGATAATGGTCATGGTAATCAGTTGGTCAGTCTGGATAGCAGTTTGTAGAGCATCAGACTTTTAATTTGAGGGTCCAGGGTTCTAATCCTTGTTCGGGTTTAAAAGTCAACCCCATCAAGCTGCCACTCCTGGGCCCCTGAGCATGGCCCTTAAACTCAAAGCTGCTCAGTTTTGTAAATGAGATACGAGGAGATATCAAAAGGTTTCGTGACTAACTCGGTTTACAAGAAAGTACTTCATTTCCGCAATCGTGTCAAAACCGTGACCTTTGATCTTCATCTTTGGGAAGAGGGGGAAGTCCACAGGAGACAAATGAGGCGATGGTAGGTGCGGAAGTGAGATCACGTTGTTTTCGGCGAGAAACTCACGTGTGAGGAGAAGCATGGTGACAGGCTGCGCACGTGCTCAGAATAGCAGCAGCTCTCATTGTTCACAGGAAGACGTCTTTTTGCACGCTTATGACTTAAAGTCGGTGCTCCCTCTGACTGTGCATGCAGCCTTGTGCTGCCATCTATTGGTGTGTTACAACACTAATCTCGAAACCTTCTAAAACCACCTCAGGCATCTGCCAAATAGGAGTCTGACACACAGCAAAATACACAGCAGTAAGAAAGTGTTTATTTCAAAAAGACAAAAACATTTGGGTGATTTTACAGTTAATTACCATCAAAAGCCAGAGATTTTACTGCTTACTCATTTTACACTCCCCTCTATCATCTACTAAACAAAAAATAAATAAAAACTATTGTACAGTTTCAATAACAACTGAAAGGAAATATATCTCTCACGTAGATGTTTCCAGAGGAATTCACCTGAACGTCTTCCTGAAGTGTAAAAAATATTAACGGAAAAATGTATAGGAAATGACCGAAAGCAGCGTCCAGAGAAAACGAGACAAAAGACTCTAACGAATATATAAAAACCAGCGTGTGTGTGTGCGCCTCAGGCCTTCTTCACGGCGTATCTCTTCTCAAACTGAGCCACATCAAACTTACGCTTGCAGCCTGCGTAGTTCATGTAGCGCACTTTCCCAAAAACAGGACGTTCGGCCCAGCCCTGATCATGAATCCCACACACAGACCACATGCAGCCTGCGTACACACACACACACACACACGTTACAGCTTCCAATCAGAGTAAAAAAAAATAGAAAGCAACAACTAAAACTTAAACACTGAGTCGCATCCTATTGAATATTTCTTAAAAAAAAACAGAAACTCCTGCTCTCAAGATATCATGAGAAATAAAGCGAGACTCACCCACGTATCCGTTCGGGTCACATCCGTCCATCGAGTAGCGGTCGTTCAGGTAGATGGAGATGTTTACCGCCTCCTCAGGGGAAGACGTCCACTCCAGGATCTTCTTCGCCCAGTACATGCGCATGAACCCGTGTATCTTCCCCTCCAACAAGAGCTGCCTCTGGGTGGTGTCACACACACACACACACACACACACACACACACACAGACACACACACAGACACACACACAGACACACACACAGACACACACACACACACAGACACACACACAGACACACACACAGACACACACACAGACACACACACAGACACACACACAGACACACACACAGACACACACACAGACACACACACAGACACACACACAGACACACACACGTGTATTTAAGGAATAAAGCTAACGTAGCAAACGCCCTACATGCTAAACTGGTGGACAGAGACGTTCGGTGCAGCACTGCTTCATGTACCTGTGCAGCGTTCCACAGAGGGTCGTGCGTTTCTGCGTTCTCCAGTTGCTCTCGTGAGTACACGTACGACCGGCGGTCTTTAGTGTGATCCTGCAGCGTCTTCTTTGCCCAATCGTACGCACCTGAGAAAACACCACAACACACTAAACACTCCTCCACCATTTATCCCTCCATCACTGTTATTCATCACTGCTCATGCTGAGGTCTGTCCTCCTCCAATATTTTATTACAAATAAACTTCAAATGAAGAAAATAAACCAACACAATCAGTCTGAAGTGAAGAAAAGAGGCCACGCCTCCTTCACTGAGACACAGAGGCCACGCCTCCTTCACTGAGACACAGAGGCCACGCCTCCTTCACTGAGACACAGAGGCCACGCCTCCTTCACTGAGACACAGAGGCCACGCCTCCTTCACTGAGACACTTAACCCACTCTGTCTGCAGTGTGTACTGACCGCTGAAGTTGTCGTAGTTCTCGTTGTAGAAGCAGAAGTTATCACAGAGCTCCCTGCGCACCAGCAGCTCCTCGGTGAAGGAGGACACGGATTCAGGAGAACGTTTCCCCCAACGCCGCACCTCTAACAGCGCACGCTGGGCAGATATCTGACCTGCGCCAGAAAAAGCAGAGGGATGGTCTCCAGTTTATAATCCGTTAACATCTTACTCACACACACACACACACACACACACACACACACACACCTGAGTGGATCCATGGTGAGAGCTGACTGAGAGCGTTGGAGTTCGGGTTGTTCCTCTCGGTGGCGAAAATACGCAGCCGCTGTTCTATAAACGACTCGAGCATGGCCACGCCTCCAGCCGTCCCTGGCACCGCCCACTGAATCTCGCCGACGCTGCGGTCTACCACCAGTGATGACATCACTTCCTCCCAATCAACCTTCTAAAAAGAGCAAACACGTCAGAAAACACTATAAAACACCATATCAGGACGAACAGCGAAACCTTCGTGGTCCTGCCTTTGGTGTTTTGGTGGACGTGTAGGGGTGAGCCTCCACCAGAGGAAACTCGGACAGGAACTCGGGGAGGAGTTTGGTGATCTTCCCTCTGATGGTCCTCGCGGCGTACTCCAGTTTACTCGATGCCTCCCAGCACGGCACCACGTTATGGGCGTCGACCTGCGGGACGGACGGACGAACGTAAAGCCGTGAGCACCACCTGAAACGTGAGATCGGATGTACAGAGACGCTAACGAACCTGAATGAAAGGGACGTCGGACGGAAGCTGCTTCTTCACACGTTCGGTCCACTGCAGCGGAAGTCTGAGGGGGTTAAAATCGGTCACCACTGCACCCACGTCCCAGTGTTTCACAAACTCGGGCAGGGTCAACTCGGGCTCGCCTCGCAGGAGGTGGAACTGAACGTTCAGACTCGTGCACTCCTACAGAGAAACACTCCGATGATCAAAATAATAACGTAACTTCAAACGTCTCACGTGCACACACAGTTCAGTGTTTATAGACCAGTGAAACGTTCACCTTGGCCACTTCCTGCAGTCCCCTGAGCATGAAGGCGTACTGGCGATAAGTCGACTCTAAATATCGTGGCACGAGGCAGAAACACACGTGTAGAGGCAACTTCTCTTCCAGAGCCAACTCCTGAGCGTAGATCAGCGCCCAGTTATCTACAGGAACATACCAATCAGAACCCAGTACCAGAACTTCCAGTTACATGTTATAACTCACCAAAATCTGCTTTTTTTTTTTCTTCCTTCCTCATTTTCTCATATTTACTGCTTAAAAATAATAGTACTGTATTCAAACTAGTTGAACAAAGCGAGTAATATCGCCACCTTGTGGTGAAAACTAAGTAACTGTTTTCCTTCCTTTCTTTCTCTTATTTCTTGCATAGTAAAGATAGAAATAGTATTATTATATAATAGCAATTACATTATATTAATTCTTTATTAATTCATCATTATTATTATTGTTGTTAATAGTACTATTAGAGGTATTTTTGTCGTCTAACGCGTTATGAAAAGCAGGGTTAACCCAGCAGCGCCATCTTGTGGCAAAAGAAAATTGATTCCGTTTTTCCTTTGTCTTTATTTATTTACTACTACTTCTTAAAATAATAATAATTATAATAATAAATCAATGCTCATTATTATTAGTAAAGGTATTCTTCTTCTAAAGCGTTATGCAAAGTGGGGAAATCCCAGCAGCGCCATCTTGTGACAAAAAACTAAATCGATTCTCTTATTACTTTGTTCTTATTCATTTACTTCTAATTAAAATAATAAAAAATAGTAATAATAATAATAAAAATGCATAACGTAATTATATTAGTAGTAGTTGTAGTAGTATTTTTTCTAACGCGTTGTGTAACGCGGGAATAATCCAGCAGCGCCATCTTGTGGCGAAACATTGTTTTCATTGCTTCCTTCCATTTTTCTTTCTTCTATCAATTTATAGCACAAACAGTTTCAAATAAACTGTATTATTATTATTATTTTTATTATTATTATGTTGATAAATGATGAGCAGTTGGTTTAATAATAAGTTTTGATTACATTAAAGCGGCGGGATGTACAGTAACCCCGCAGCGCCCTCTTGTGGTGACCACAAAACTTTTCCGCATCCTCTTTTCTTTTTCTTTCTCTTCTTTGTATCTTCATTTCCATTCTTAATTTTTAATTTCCCGTTATCTTTATTACATTATATCCTTTGACTTTTGTGCATGTTATAATTGTTATTTGTGCATTACTTTTATATAAAAGTTTTAAATGATTACCCTGCACTCTCTGGTCCCGGGCCATCCAGTAAAGCACTGCCCCGCAGCCCTGCCTCACTTTCTGGGCTTCAGACAGGAACCGAAGTCGCTTCGTGTTGAATTTACACTCAAATGAGTTCCGGATCTCCGCTACTGTGTCCTGCAGCCACCCCGCTTCTCTCTCCGCTCCCCGGGGCGCTGAGAGCTTCTCCGGGCTTTTCATCGGCTCTGCTTTGCGCTTCAGGTTCTTCTTCTTCTTGTTCTCGGACATGATCACTGCAAACCTTCTCACTTCTAAAACACGGCGGAGATAAAAGAAATCCCTGAAACCCGCGTACATGCGCCTCGGGACACGTGCCAAAACAATGTTTTATAACAGAAGCACGTGATTGGTCAACGCCTTCCTGGAGGCGGGGACTGATTTCCGTGTAACACCGTTAAACGCGGAAGTGCCGTGAATTAACATCTTTATTTAAAAAAAACATAATTATTAAGAAAAATTATTAGCGCGTATAAGAGTAATTAAAAATCAGATTAATTTGATTATAATGTATTTATCTGTTTATAGTCAGCATTTTTTTTTGTGTTTTGTAGTTTGAAACAAAAAGTTACATTTTGCACAAAAATAAAGTTTATTTAATTAGTAATTTTCCTGACTTTTTTTTACTTTTAAAATCGTATTTGTATAAACGTTACTTTTTATTATTACACGTTTTAAAATGTTCATTTTATAAAAAAAAAAAAAAAGGCACAACGTCGCAAAAGCGCGCATGCGCAGTACAATAAAACTCGCGCAGAGACGAACGCTAGCATAGCGTTTAGCCGAAGTGAATCGGTAGAAGCGCTTGTGACTGTTGTTTTTATTATTGTTATTCAATTATTACCCACACACACAAATTAAGCACAATTTAACTGAAGGATGAATAAATCAGGTTTTAAACCAGGCGTTAGTGCAGAAGGACCCGATAAAGTGGACATGTCTCTGGGTAAGAACAGCTTTGTTAGCTAATGCTGGTTATTATGGCTCGGACGTGTCCCAAACGACCGCGTGTTTTACCTTCGAGGGCACTTGCAAAGATGTGAAAACGCGCTGTTTTCTTACACAAGTAGTGCACTAGAGTAGTAGACAGAGAGTGATTTAGGAGTGAACCTCGTATCCGCTTTTTTTGGAGTCTGTAAAACTACTGCGTTTTATTTATAATTACATTTTCTTTTTCTCTTTTTCTTTGACGCAGATGTTTTTATTTATTTAATTTGTTGCCATGAAAAAAAAGGTGTTTGTGGAATCTGGACACCTTAAACGTAAAGATATTTTTTAATAATAATATTTATTTATTTATATATATAAAGGCCCCTAATTTACTCCAGTGTAGGTTTATAATTTAGTGTAAACATTATGGAGTGAAAGAGGGTTTTGTATATATTTCTGATTTATTTAAAGGGAAACACCTGTCCAATCCCTGATACTGATCCTGAGGATGTTTGGAGTGTATTTTGATTCCCAATGAGGTGTTTGGATGTCAGTATTAAAACACTGGAGTCTGTGTGAAAGGTGCAGACGGTTGATCTGGACAGAAACCAACTCCAGACACTAACATGCCTCAAACTATTCAGGAAGTTTTGAGGGAAACTGATGTTTTCTCTTCCTCTTTCCTCCTTCATACAGATGACATTATTCGGTTAAATAAGAAGCAGAAGCAGGGCCAGAAGGTGGCGCCGAGGAAGCAGAGGCCCGGCATTACAGGACGGTTAGCGGCAGGGAGACGAGCGGGAGCGCCACTGCACTGGGGTCAGCACATCGTCTTTACTTTCTAACAAGAGGACCATCTTGATGTTCTGTACCTGGTTCTAACGTCCGGGTTGTTTTTTTTTTCCAGGAGCAGGTGTGAATAAGCCGTTCAGACGACGTGCACAGGGGGTCATCACCGGCCTCGCGGCGAGGAAAGCCGCCCTGCTGAAAGGAGTCAGTCCGTTAAACCGACCTGCACTGAACCGTGCCAACCTAAACAAACACGCGGCTAGCCGAGCTCCTACCAAACGCCCCGTCCTCTCCCAGGTATCTGTCCAACGCCAGGAGAAAAGCACTCGGGTCTGATACCTGAATAGAAAAACCCAGTTTTTTTCTTTCCCTGCAGAGAACACGCCCGTTTGTCTCGCAGCGCAGACACCCTTTCGCTCAGACGCAGACGCAGAGACGGCCGTACGCGGACGTCCGCAGAACCCCGGGACACGTCTCTACTAACAGACCCTTCAGGCTGCGCAGGAAATGGTGCGTGTTCACGTTCTCCCCCTTTTTTTTTGTGTCCGTTTAAACTTAATTCGTGTCACTTGTTTTTGTTGACGTCGACAGGAACGCTCCTCCGGGGAACGAGCCGCAGAGGGAGGCCCGGCAGGCCACGTTCCTCTCCAGAAGAGGCCTAAAGGTGACTAAAAAATCCATTCCAATCCTGTTGCTCTCCAGGCCCTGCTAACACGTGCTGATCTTTCAGGTGGTCATGTGCGTTAGTGTCGCGTTCGGCCCGAGGCCTCGTTTCCATCAGGGAAGTAGAAACTCTTCAAAGGTCCATAATTCACATTGCAGAGTTCCAGGAACACAAAAACACATCAGCAGAGTGTGTGTGATAAGAATGACATTGTGTGTGTGTGTGTGTACATGTACCAGGTCCATGCTCACATGCAGAAGACATCGCCGGTCCAAACAGCTCAGAGAACGCAGAGAAGCAGACCGTAAGCCTCGCACCAGCTCCAAAAAAATCTGTAATGAGTATAAATATTATGTATAATGTGTGTAATCTTGTTGTGTATGTGTGACCACCAGGTGGCGCACTCCTCTGAACAACAGCGGCATCCTCACGGTGTCGATCGATAACCCCGGGGCCAGAACTCAGCCCGAGTACGTTCCGTTTTTTTTATTTTTATTTACTCTACTTATTTAAAAATGCAGGTTTTCAGCTGCTCTTGGTTTTAATTCTTATCCCCACCAGACCCGCCCACTCGTGGTCGCTCCACCCACCCACAGTGACTCCACCCACTCAGGACACTCAGGCCCCAGAGCCTGAGAGAAAAACACCGAAGGGAGTAGCGCTGCAGTTCGACATCAACAGCGTAGGAAAGCAGGTATTTTGCTCGTCGTGGCCCGAATTTAAACCCGGCTCTTTGTGACCTCACGTTCACGTGTTTTTGTTTGTTTGTTTGTTTTTTTAAGCAGACGGTCATGACCCTTAACGAGCGCTTCCGCATCCTGAAGATCAAGCGAATGGCGGCGGCGCAGCAGAACGCCAGAGGTGGCCGATTCGTCACCGTGGGCTGACACCCGCCTCGGAGAGAGAGCCAATCACAAGCGCCCGCTGAGGTCACGTGACTCCTCAGCGCCTTTTGATTCGGACGGACGGACGGCTTATTTTTTTTTTCCTCCTCCGGCGCTGTTTAAACAGACTTTCCTGCTCCGGAGAGACTTTTTTGGTTTTTCCTTCCCAAGGTCGGTGTTCTGTATGTCGCCGTTCTCAGTGACGTTGTTTTTTTTCCTTCTTTCCATTCTGGAACCTTGCGCTTTTTTGCGTGTTCGTGTCGTCGGCTAATATTTTTACGTTAACAAAGTTTTATGACCAGAAGGTTCTTTTTTTTTTTTTCTTTTGTTGAACAAAAGTTGGTTGTTTTTAAAATTTTTTTTTTTTTTTTTTTTTATATTTCAAGAAAAAAAATAAACACCTTGCGATTTAAACATCTGTGGTGTTATTAATGTATCAGCATGACAACGTGGTGGATTTCACTACAACGTCTTCATCGTACTACTGAATTTCAGAAAGCAGGAGAATACCGGCTGATTTGACGTCAATCGTCAGCTCGGAAAAACGTCATAAATTACTTTGCTTCGATCGAGCACGTGTTTGAAGGCTTTTGAGGGGAAGACTTATAATAATCCTAAACCTTCTTATCTGGGATTGAAGCTCAACTCGTGGTCCGGGAATGTTTCAGTCCTTTCTTTGAGGGGAAAAAAAATGTGTCTTTTTTGCTGTAGTTATTGATGAGTTTCACCGTTGTACCGACAGGGGGCAGTAAAATGTAAATACTAAACAAGTGCAAAACTGATCAAACAATTTTACTGAAGGAACTGTTGCTTACTGGAATATCAAGTGTTAAAGTAATAAACTATATAATGAGGCAGTATAATAAATGGTCTAATAAAGTAATATTGCTCTAAAGGAGATTGAGGTATTTGTAATACACAATAGGGGGTACTGTAGTGGTCTACTGTAATAGAGCAGAAGGTGTGTGTATCTGAAAGTGCAGTTTGGGGAATAAAAGCACTACAGGGTCCCGGAATTTGAATATTGCATTTATTTAAATACATTAAATTTGTTTTTTTTTTTGCTTTTTTTTTGCAATGTAACAAAACTATTGGCATATGAAACTCCAACACCATTTTAAAGGAACGAGAAAGAGAAAAAAAAAAAAAAAAAAACATGGCTCACTTCATTTTTATTTTTTTTTCTGCGGTCTAGTGCGCAGAAAGAACACTAGTTTTCAAACACCCCCCCCCCCCCCCTTTCAGGACATTGTTCACAGCCTGCTATCTCACAACCAGAATACAAACATGAGGTATGGAAGTGGTTCGACATAGAAAAAAAAAAAAGAAGAAAATACTAGAACATGCAAGAACATGCTAAAAAGCGTCAACAATCGTGGATGATAACAAAATGTGCATAAAATTAAACGAACCAAAAGAAAAAAATTACACTGCATTCTTTGGTTACAAAGTCGGTTGAAACGATTTTTCACAGCTTTTTATTTTTTATCTTTTTTGTGTAAACCCCCATCCCAACCTGAAAAGATCAAAAATAATAATAAATTCAACACCGGAGTCGGATGTGTCTCATTAGAAGAACGTCGTCTATCGAATGAAGAGTTCAGCCACGTGGGCCTGTCAGAAAAAAAGAAACACCTGCTCGTGTCGCACTTCGCCTCTAGAAACGTCTGAATGAGACACAGCCGATGCAGTTTGTTTAAAAGGCTCGGACACGAAGCGATACGTCGGCTGCGTCTTATTTTAGAAATTAAAAACACTTTTTTCCCCCCGGGACACTAATCAGGAGAGAACCTGATCGTTTTATTGGGTGGATGATGAGATCGAGAAATCAGATTGTGCCTCGTTCATATTAAAGGGACGTTGAATTGAAACACAGCCGATTCCTGATCAGATTTATTTTCCGGTGAAAGTTCGAATCTAAGAAAGTGCATGATTTGTGGCGGATGATTTGAACGTGCTGGACTTGCGGTGAAGCGCGTGGGGGTTAACGCTGTACGAGCGTCGGATCAGCGCTCTTCGGCGCCCCCTAGAACTTCTAAACGGCTGCTTGTCGATCATCACCTCGATCAGCTCTTACGGTTCACATCATTTAACATCTCAGCAAACATAATACTTAAAAAAAAAAAAAAAAAACCAACAAGAGCTTAAACACCACCTCCACCTGCTTGAACAGAACTGAGGTCAGGAGCTGCTTGGTGGCAGCACCAACCGCGGATATTTAATCTTTAGGGGGGGTTTTGGCACTCGTTTCATCCTTTTCAAGGCACGCCCTAAAGAATCATGAACGTGAGGAATGAGAGTCGAATCTGAATAAAGATTGAACATGGTTTCGGCGGCGGGAAGCTGGCGAACGAGCGAGCGGATTGAGGAGACGACCGACGTCTTCATGAGTCGAGTGCACCTTCGTTAACGCGCCAACGTGAACATGATCAAATCGTTACGCGCGTTACGTATAATTCGATTTCTAAAATCCTGACGTTTGCTAATTTTCCTCTCGGAGGTTTTGGATCGAAACGAAGCAGCTTCACAGAAAGATTTATGGGCAAAACGTCTGGACACCTGGTCATGAGGTTGGTATTGGGAATCGCTTTCCACATTGAGTCTCCGTTTGTTTGTGTTTAGGAGCTTTTGTGGAGATTCCTCCAGCCACAGGGGTGAGAGTAGTGTCAGGTATTGATGGAGGTGCGGAGGCCTGGGGTGCAGTCCAATCGGGTTGGAGCTCTATAGCGGTGGGATCTTCATGGAGCTGGCTTTGTGCACCGTGCTGGAACAGGTTCAGGTCTCCTTGTCCAGTGATTGGATAATTACACGCCACAGTATCCAAAGACGTCCAACACTTTCGTGGGCCTTTAACTGCATGGGGAATATTACATGTGGCTGAAAAGGTCAGGTGTCCGAATACTTTTGCCATAAAAGCGTGCAAAAAAAAAAGGGTTAGGGTTAAAAAAACGATTCGAGTATCCAGAGCGAAACGAGATCTACAGATCGCTGGATTTTCTAAACAACGGACCATCGTTTATAACTGCTTAAAACCGCCGCGTGTGTGGAAAACGGACGATCCCGATTGGTTCTTCGTTTCTCTCATCGACCAATCGGGATCGTCCGTTTCTCACATCAATTTTTTCCACGTTTCAGATTCAATTTTGAGATCGTAAATCTGCCCTTGCACTTTTATTGCACTAAATTCATACACTAGGCCACGTGCCAACACACTATTACTCCGTCTTTCTGTCCGTCGTACAGCGTAAACCCCAGGGTCGTGTTACCCAACGAACGAGAGGCAAACTAAGCTTTTCGCGTCGATCAGGTACACGTGCCGCACGCCGTATGCATCTCGTGTGGAGGAGACGGGAGAAGGAAGAAAGAAAAAAAAAAAACAATGAGGAAAGAGAGTGTAAGCATGGTAAAAAATAAATTCTTTTTCATCGCATCCTCGAGGAACTGGAGCTCGCGCTTCCGCTTCTTAGACGAGGACGTTCTCTGTACACAGTTTACAAAAAAAAAAAAAGATTTACATGTACATTCACTCACGTGACCCCTTCACATTCGGTAAAAACAAACGGCCGCGTTAGTGTTTCAACCTGCTGCTTCTACATGACGTACGCACGTGTGTGTGTGTGTGTGTGTGTGTGTGTGTCGGTTGAACTTCGGTTCTTTTGTTTTTGTCTTTACACTGGGGTGAGTGGGGGTGGAGGGGTGGCGGGGGGGACGCCTTTTTTCTCTCGGTTCGGGACGTGTGAAACGTAGCAGCCCTCGAATAAATAACTGACTGGTGATTTGACACGAGCGGAAAAAAAAATTAAAATAATAATAATAATAATAATAATAATATATATACACACTATACTTTTTTTTCTTTCAGGACGTACGAGTTTCAGCTCGGAAAAATAGACTCTTGCTCGAAAACGGCTTTTTAAAAAATAAACCCTTCTCATGGCTGTTTTTTATTCTTCTTTAAAAAAAAAAAAAATTATAAAAATAAAAGAAAAAGGAAGAAAGAAAAGGAGAGGAAAAAAATAAAAATAAAAAACACGTCTGTATCGTTCCTGGTCCCCCCCCCACACACACACGTACACATTGATATGTACACACACACACGTACACATTGATATGTACACACACACACGCACACACACGTATACTGAAGCGCTGCTGTTTGAAGCTGGTGCTGAGCCGAGCGAGGACGTTGCTGGTGACGTGACTGTTAAGCGGAGGACACGCTGGGCTGCGGCGGGTTCGAGGCGGGCGGGGGCGTGGCCACGGGCGTCGCCACGGCGCCCGTGTGAGTAGAGAGCTGCGAGAGCTGCTCGTTGTTGGCCAGAGACTTGAGAACGGCGTTCTCGCGCTCCAGCACTGAGTTCCTCTCGCACAGCTCCTTGATCTGCTCCTTCAGCACCTCCACCTCCTCGCGCACCGCGTACATCAGGTGGCTCTTCACCAGATCCTGCACGCCACACACACACACACACACACGCGTCAAGACTGTTCAACCCCTCGCGAATATTTATCCTGATGTAGCTACATCTAATGCACCCTGTCAATCATATAAGCCCCGCCCCCAGAAGTCAAAGAACTCGGAAGTCGCCGCGATCGACGTTTTCCCAGAATGTGCCGAGACGTGTGTGTGTGTGTGTGTGTGTGTGTGTGTGTGTGTGTGAGAGAGTTCTACAGAATAAAGATGACAGTTTGATTCTGTCTTTTTGTCATTTGAATAGAGCAGCTATAGGTTTGGCCTGCAGCGTTTCTCAGCAGTACCTGCGGTCGAGGGTGTGTGTGTGTCTGTGTGTGTGTGTCTGTGTGTGTGTGTTGGGGTGGGGGTGGAGGGCAGCAGGTTTACACTTGACAGTGTGCTTTACTCAGAAGATTGAACACGTATGATCTCAAACGAGAGCACAAACACTAAGCTTGTGAATAAGATCTTGCCTCAGGAGTAAATAAATTTTTTTTTTTAAAAAACACAACTGAGCATTTAAAAGCTAAGCTCCTCTAGCGTGTGAAAGTTAATCCACTGACTGAGCTAGCCTAGCAAACAAACGTGCATGGCTAATGTGTAAATCGAGAATTCTGTCAAAGACCCGTCACAGAAACGTGTACTTACCATCGCTTTCTCGATTTTATTATCGATGGCCACGACGCTGGCTCCCGAGGCACTGAAACACAAAAGGAAGGAGAAGTGAGACAGGGTGAGACAACGTGAGACGAGATCCGGACGTGGTTCAGTCATGACGCTTTCACATGGACGCTTTACGGTGATACATTAGCATCGTTTTATTAAGTCAGCAAGCACTTATACGTATACCTGAAAAGAGAACGAAAATCAGAACCTTCTCAGCTCACGCCGAGGGTCCGAAACGTTCTGGCTTTCAGAGACCATCTTCTGGTTTGATACGTTTTAAACGTCACCACCGTGTAGATTGCGCTTGTGAGCGTTGCCTCTACTCAATTTCACCGTTTTTGTGTTGCATTTGACACTATATTACAGAGAGGAGATAAAGCTGCTAAACGGGGGATTAAAGAAAAGTCGGACCACCTGAACTGATTCTTCGGTCGGTTTACTTTAAGCGAAAGTGTGTTTTTGAACCCATCGGTCGCTTGTCGCTCATGTGTGAAGGTAGGATTAGCAGTGAACATGACTAGCTACCGGTCCGGTTTGCTCCAGGTGACACTCAGGAGCCATGCAAATAACTCCCGGCTGTGTACTTCAGGTCTCGTTCAGCAGGTTTACAGAGACCGGGATTTCCACAATCAATCATAGTGAGGGGGCGGAGTCTCGTTACACAACACTCACAAGGTAACGCCCCCAAGGATACGGACATGAGAAAGTTACACAGCAGGAAATAAACTGATTTTTTTTTTTAACCTGCAATAATTGTTTTTCACATCTAAACAAATCCAAGTTATTTTTATTCGTCTCGGAGTCAACAGGCTTCGAGAGGCAGATGTAGAATTTCCTTCTGAGCAAGTCGAAGGCTCCCACGAGACTCCCACGAGTAAGCCGACACACACACACACACACACACACGGTTTTAACCGAGAATTCCAAACCGAAAGAAAACGTCAGAACTCCTGAGAATTTGTAGACATCAGACGTTCAATCAGCATCCCTCACCTTTAATCACAGTATTAAACCCGTTCACGTTCAAATCTAAATATAATAACTGTCAAAAGTATTGGGACACCCAATGTTTCCAGCCATGTGAGGTTCTTCTCCAGCGTGTTACCACAATCTTAGAGCTAGATGAAACAAGAAGACCTAAACCTGTTCCAGCAGAACAATGAAGATGAAGATTTTCATGGGCTGGAGTGGAAGATCTCCTGCTAGAAACCTATTGAACACCTCCAGGGTGAACGCTGACTGCACCCCCTCAGGCCTCCTCACCTTCTCCTCTACATCACTTTCCTAACAACCCTGTGGCTCCACAAAGGTCTAGTGGAACATCTTCCCAAAAGAGTGGAGGTTATTCTTAAAGCAAAAGTGAGACTACATGAGGAATGGGAAACACACGCACACGCACACATGTTCAGTCCCAGCCTGTTAGTGAAACTCAAGCGCTTAAGCCCTCATTCCAGCTGTTTGTCCACATGTTGCTCGCTCGTCTGCTGCAAGCTTCTGTTACGTTCCATGAGGTGGAAGGAACCAGCATGCCATGCAGAACACGCTGAAGATGCTGAAGCGAAAGCACATGCCCACACACTGTACCTCTGAAACCTGACACCAGGCTGGAAGGTTTTGTAGAAAAGTGTAGACGGGTTCCTGCTCCTCAGAACACACAGAGAGACAGAGAGAGACGGTTAAGGAGAAGAGAGAGAGAGAGAGAGGGAGGAACATCTGCTGCTCCTGCTATATATTGAAATGTCAAACCACAAGACATTTGATCGATCGTTGGACAAATCGGCGGTTGGTCTCGCATACGCACAAGCGAGATGAATTCTTCTCGTTAACGCTGGTGAAATAGAGGACTGATGGTCTTCAAACTTAAACGGTCCACTGGGTTTGCCTCATGTTTCCCGTATTCCCTCAGGTCTACGTTACCTTCTGGCTCGGCCTATATGTTACGCGACCAGTAGCCAGTGTTCCTGTCCCTGATCCATCCTAATGCCCCGCCCCTTTAATAGGAAACCACTCTGTGCAGCTGGAGATGGTTCCACAGAGGTCCGTGACGTTCTCGAGGAACTTTGTGGATGGATTTGGACTGTAATTAATTTCCATGAACAGTTCTACATCCTCACGTCTAGTGGACCTGTAATGAATGGATCTTCGGCGCTACCCAAATGATAGCGGGTTCTCGTTTCCTCTCAAGCTCATGTCCTTTTCTTCTCACAGTCACCACTGTGTCGCTCATTAGGAACAAACTACACTTCCAACATTACGACCTGCTTATGTCTGTAAAACTGCTTTGGGACAAAGTCCATTGTATCTTGGGGGATTTTCTGCCCCCCTTTTCTCTTTTCCCCCTCGTCCGTCATGTTCAGCCATGATCACCACCACCACCAGGCAGCCTTTAATAACGCACTGCTGCATTCCTCTCCGAGTGTATAGGGTACAGAATGTACTGTATAGAAGGAGGGAAGGAGGGAGGGTGAGAAGGAGAACGAGCAGGAGGGAGGTGACCATGCTGAGGACCCTCAGTGTGTAAATGTAACTCAAACTCTTTTCCTAGAAACCGTGGAAACATTCCTGCTTTCTCAGAGCTGCTGGAGGAACGGCTCTATATTTAGATCTAATAAAAGGTCTGTTCCTCCACCACGCGCTTCACGCCGCAGTTACCCTCCGTCTCAGACGCATCGCTGTTCCAATCGAGACACGGTGCATTATGGGAACGTGACCTCGACGCTTTCCGGATGACTTCCAGCCAGCGAGTGGGCGTCCAGCGTCAAAACTAGCGAGAGGAAAAGCGAAACATTCGGATGACCCTGCATGTAAACGTCTGCTTTTCCGTTCCCCGAAGGCCACGTATTGTTGTTTGTTTTAAATGACCTCACGTGTATCTGGTGGAAATTTACGCACATACACACACGATGCTACACCATCATAAACTGACCAAATGATGATTACCTAACAGGGGTGGAGCACAATCTCCTGAGAAAGGGTTAAATGATATACACAATGTCCTTACACACACACACACACACACACAAAAGGCCAATTTACTGACCTACAAGTCACTGAAGTCTGAATGAAGCATTACCACAGGCTCCCACTAGAGGGCGATTCATTGCCATTGCCATTGCAAACGCATGTGAAAACAGTGCACATAATTGAGAGATTCTTTTCTCGGCCGGAATCCGATCACAACCAAAAAATGATTGTCCAATCAATCAACACGTCATTTTGAAGGCGGTTTTGAAAAATTTACATATCTGGAATACCAAGTACTGAAAGGCATCATCAAGGTATCGCCTCTGGTCAAAAAGACGCTGTAGAAAAGAACAGGTAAAGCAGGATCTGGTATGTGTGTGTGTGTGTGTGTGTGTGTGTGTGTGTGTGTGTGTGTGTGTGTGTGTGTGTGTGTGTGTGTGTGTGTGTGTGAGAGAGAAAAGAAACATCATGTGGTTGATGGTTTGCATGTCGGAGTGTGCGCGGCGATACAGATCAAAGCAACACACACACACACACACACACACACACACACACACACACACACACACACACACACACACACACACACACACACTGGCACTGCATTTCCTCTGAAGCAGGGGATGAATGTGCAACTCAGGAACTGAAAGACTGCTTTTTTTTCTCGAGAGGAAGACGAGTTGAAAAGGGGAAAAAAAAAAAGTGCATCAGCAAACATCCGTCACTGCTTTTACTTCTAAACCACGACACTTCGTTAATTTATAATAACGAACACACAAGCCGCATCGTTACAGCCAGGCAACAGGAAGTGTGCTTACTGCTGCAGAAATAAATGACCTAGCAGCACGTCTCCTACACACACACACACACACACACACACACACTCGTTCCAGTTAATTACATTCAAATTATTATCAATTAAACTAAACAGTAGTGTTTGTACTTCAATATCAGTATTCATGTAAACATTAATACATTTACTAGAATTCTTTTGAAGTTCAAAAAAGTTCAATAATTCAACATTTCTGCTTTTTGTACATTTCAGATTATTTACTTTTTGCCCAAATGACACCCAAAAAGTAAAATTAATGTATATACCCACGTTATTGTTTGTTTAAGTAAATGAACAAACACTAACCGCTTACTTCAAACTTTAACCCCAAACCACTAACCCTGAACTGTAACCCAAACTCCACTCAGACACGTAAAAACCTTCATTTCTGACCACCAAACCCCAAACAGCAAAACCCCAAACCCTGCCTAAACAAGCCCAGAAGCTCCAGAATCCCAGCAGCCCATGACCAGCCCTGAGATCCTCATCATTAGACTGAAACCTGAACAACTTTAGTCACAAACTCCTTCATAAACAGAACTCAGCTGCCTGTGTAACTACTAGATCCTCCTCCATCGAGCAGATCTCACCTTCTCTTTATCACCTACACTTTAGAGTTCAAGATTCTGCTTCTGATGGACTGTCAAATCACTTCATAATCTTACACTCTCGTACATCTGACACTAGTGCACTCTCAGATCTTCCTCATGTTTCCCCTCACTGTACCTTCTGTCTGTTTAGTCACTATGGGGTTTGGGGCATGTAGCTGGGCTGCTCCTCATCTCTGGAATTCTTTTCCACAATCTATACGACTGTGACTGACTGACCACTTTTACATCATCCCTCAAAACTCCTATGAGTAATTTGAACAGTTCCATGGCTGTTTTGCGGTTTGGTTTTATGCACTTGAGAGTTTTTAGGTGCCTTTAAATAAAATGTATCATTATTATTATTATTATTATCATCATCATCATCACACCTGAAACAGCTCAAGATTGGCCTCCAAACCCTGAACACTCAAGAACAAACCCTTATCCATGACCCCTGACTGCAGAACCTTAACCTTAAACTTAACCCAGCACACGTCTACAATCTATTGCTCAGTCCAATTTATACTGACCCCTAACCACCTTAATCCTGACCCCTACACTCCTGATACTGACCCCTAACCACCTTAATCCTGACCCCTACACTCCTGATACTGACCCCTAACCACCTTAATCCTGACCCCTACACTCCTGATACTGACCCCTAACCACCTTAATCCTGACCCCTACACTCCTGATACTGACCCCTAACCACCTTAATCCTGACCCCTACACTCCTGATACTGACCCCTAACCACCTTAATCCTGACCCCTACACTCCTGATACTGACCCCTAACCACCTTAATCCTGACCCCTACACTCCTGATACTGACCCCTAACCACCTTAATCCTGACCCCTACACTCCTGATACTGACCCCTAACCACCTTAATCCTGACCCCTACACTCCTGATACTGACCCCTAACCACCTTAATCCTGACCCCTACACTCCTGATACTGACCCCTAACCACCTTAATCCTGACCCCTACACTCCTGATACTGACCCCTAACCCCTGCCTGCTCAATCCTGACCCCCTGTTTGATCCCGACCCCTGATTCCGACTCCTAAATCCTGCTTCTCCCCAACCTGGAAGGAAAAAAGAACGATGGTGCAGGAACACCACAGTAAGCGAGAGCTCGTAACTGACTGTAAATTCTCTATTAATAATAATAATAAAATAATAAACAGTTAACTTCCCCTGAACTGTTGTAATAAGGTGCTAATTCCTGCAGTAATTAATAACAGGGGTAATAAAGGACCAGGCTGCACAGCTGGAGTCTGCAGAAGATACAGGATTATAATAACTACACCGTCAGCACTTCACAGTTCCTGAAACACACCAACCACAAATATGCATTTCTGGTTTTGATCTCAAGCCAAACGCTCTCTGTCATGATCTCGTCTAACCATCGTGCCCTTGGGGAGGGCAAAACACACACACACACACACACACACACACACACACACTTCATTGCCAAGTCGCTACAAAGCTTCCCAACATGAATGTTGACGATTGAGAAAAGAAACTACGCTTTCATCACCCTGTGTGATAAATTGGAATTCTCTCTCTTTCTTTTTGGTTTTTAATAAACAATTGAATTATGTCTCGCGTTACGCTGCAAACGATCTCAAGAATCGCCCCGATCGTGTGCTCCTGCTTTTTTCCTTTTTCCTCCCAAGAAGTTTAACAGGACATCAGGAGACTGAGCATGACAAAAAAAAAGGAACTGGAAAGTGAATTTCCGATTAGCACGCTAGCTGGACAGCGGCCACTTCTTTATTTCGGCGTCATCACGAAACAAGTGCATGAAGCTGAAACTCTGCGTGTGGAAAGAAAAAAAAAGAAAAAGAGAGAGAGAGAGAGTCTATTTTTATAGCATGTTGGCCTTAGCTTGCACTCCTCTGCCTTAAAGGGACCCGGACGAGCGAATTTCCTCCTGCGGAGGCGTAGATTCACACGTACAAGTCATTAGCTGTGCGCTGATATGATGTTTATCACCACAGATTATTTAAATCACTTAGCCAAACTTTAGGCCACGCCCCCTACCAGGTGCTGGAGGGGAAAGAGTCTGTAGAAGAGAGTGAAGGATCTGGATATGAAATATGTCAAGTTCTCCAGAGAATCTCTAGATTAGGAGTAAACATGAGCAAATAAAGTAAAGCTCATGAACCTGAGAGCGGACGAGCGACGTGACGTTCCAGAGATTTAGTTTGAGGAGACATCATTGGTCCTAGACCAAAAGGGAATTACCCAGTGAGGTCCCGTTTCTGAAGAAAAGCACAAAAGAGTGATGGAAAGTTCCCTGGACTGAGTGTAAATGTACAGCATTAAATGTTTCCCAGATTCAGTGCGAATGAGACACGACCATTTGGAGGTAGAGTAAATGAGTGATGAGTTCCCTAGGTGAAGCGCAGACGAGTGATGCTACCTGGATGAGAGATGTGACACTCCTGAGACAGGAGACAGGATGTTTAAGTCTAACCGAGTCTTGGGTTTTCCTAATTTGAGTTTGACAGATTTAAGAGCGTAAAAACCGATACGTTTGCGATCTTCTGTGTAAACAAATAAAAACACGTTCAGAGGAAATGAAGTGATGTTTAAAATAAAGTGTAAAAGTGCTCACCTGTCCTCGTCCCCGTCAATGGGGATCCCAAACAGGCTGTTGACCCCAGGGGTGGGTATAAGGGGAAACTCCTCTGTAGTCAGGGGTTTCCCAGCCTCTTTAACAGGTGCGGCGATGGCGTCCGATTTCCTCCGAACCTGTTCGTGCACCGGGATGCCTACTGCACTCGGAACGGGCGAATGTTGGCCAGCCGGGGCGGCTACACCCGAATACTGTCCGATCTGAACTGAAGGTCCGGAGGCGAGCGACGCTATCCCGGCCACGCTCATCACACCCGCCCAGTCCATCAGGTTCGGAACCGGAGCTCCCGATTGGCTGGCTGGGATGGAGATTCCAATATCCCCTTGCATGGGGACGGTGTGGGGCAAGTGCTGCTGTCCGTACTCGGGCATCATGCCGGTTTGGTTGGGCATGTGGAGACCTAAGGATAACTGAGGATTTTGCTGCGGTTGGTTCTGATAAGCTTGTGGAGTAACGGGCGATATCTGGACGTGAGAACCTTGGTTTAAGCCCGGTGCGAGAAGAGCCTGAGGGGGGACTGTTTTACCGGGGTCATTACAGGATTCGAAAGGGTGCACCGAAGCATGCGGTGCGGCGAGATCGAGCATGGTGGTGGTATTGGAGGCGACATCCGAGGCCTGGCCGGTCTGAACCACCACCGAAGCGCCTAATCCACTATCCCTTTCAGGGGCGTGCTCGGTGGCGTGCCTGGACCCTTCTGACGTCCTGCTGGAGGTCACCTCGGGTTCCCGTTCATAAAAGTCCATGCATGTCCACCTACCCCTGCGGAAAGGCTCTCCTGTGCCATGGTCGAGCTTAATGACTCGGAAGCGTGAGCTGCAGCTGGTGGTTGTGGTGTTGGTGGAGGAGGCGGTTTGCTGACCAGGCAGGGGAGACTGTCCCGGTTGCGGCGCTCTGTGAGCGGCCACCTCGCCCTCTCCGATACTGTTGAGCGCACCGTGCGGCGCCGAGCTCCTCCGGTCGCACGCTTCCGGTTCGTAGATCTCCGACGTCGCGTCCTCGTTCCGCGATTCGTCCGGATCGTCCAGACTCTCGGCGTCGTCCGCGCAGCCCACCGTGGCCACCTGGGCCTGGGTCACGCTGGTGATCTGAAAGCAGCTCTTCTTCTTGGCTGACATCTTCAGACAGTCGCGTGGACAAGCGTAAACACGCGAGAAAGTAAACGCACCCCCCTCCTTTTATAATAAAGAGGAGAGGAGGGGAAAAAAACACGACTCGGAGGGGAAAAAGAAAAGAAAAACGTGGCGTTGGATCAAAAATCAGTTTTGAAGGCTTTTAACCCAAACGATTATACGTCATCGCTCTTCCTCTTCTGTCCTGTTGCGCTCCTGACGATCGATCAAACCAAGAGATGGCCATTAAAATAGTCTACAATCCACATTGTTAAAACCGACTGTGTTTTTGTTGCTGTTGTTATTTTGTATTTTTTACCGGAGAGAATCGGCCTCCGTCCCGGGTCCGCGGTGTACACCAGGCCGAGTCGGGTAACGCCTCTCCCGGGCTTCAGCTGCCACTTTAGTCCGAGGCGCGAGCTGGCGGCCCACTTCCCCCCGGCCTCACATTTAGCATCTTACCCGAATAAAATAAAAGAAACTAAACAGCAAACACTTCTGTAAAAGGTTTGCGTTCACACCGCGGCTACGACCAGCCCATTCTCCTAACTCCAGCTCGCGCTAATTCGAGCATAAGAAAAAATATATATATATATTTAAAAAGAAAAGAGACGCCAGCGAGACGCTAAACCTCTGTGAGGGGGGAAAGTGATTCAGGGCTCACGGAGGAGTTCAGCGAGCACAAGATTTCTGAAGGGAGGAAAAAAAAAATTCCACCTCTCAACAAGATGGCCAGAAGTCACGGTGCATGCTGGGTAACACCGCGCAACAGGCTGCGCCGAGAGTCACGCAAATGGCGTAGCGGGCTGCGTAGTGACGTCACTTTTTTTTTTTTTTTTTTTTTTCTTTTATTGCAAACAAGAATTCATCAATAAATAATCACAAAGCAAATGTGGAGAAAGAAGAGAGAATGGGAGGGAACGTCTAGCACAGAATAAGATTTTGAGGCCTTTCTGACAAGAGGAAATGAAGAGAACATTAGAGGAGAATAAGCTAAAATTGGGTTTACAATAAATAGCTCTGGCTTTGTGAATATGAAATCTAAAGAAAAAAAAAGGAATGGTAGCATGGTAACTTCTAAACAGAAAGACAGTGGCAGGACGAGTGTAGAATGGATTCTTCTTCAACTTTACAACGAGAACATAAAGGAGATACATTCTTCTGACACAATTCATCCAGAGCAGTTTTGAAGTAAAGTGTGAGAGAAGGTCGAAAAGTTCTTAAAGTTTCGATAGCAAATTCTCTATTTATATTGTGCTTTAGGGTTTCTTTTTCCAACAGTGATTTTCAACTACATTTTATGTCATCCGCATAAACAAGTTCTTAATGTCTTAATTAGTTCTTAATGTTTTAGAAATTTATTTTTTGACAGTCCAGACTTTTTCTAATTTATGTTAATAATGTTATCAAAACTGTCATTCTAGCAGGACACAATTATTAGAAATAAACAATGTCGTTCTGAGGCAGAATATAATTTTTTTTTTTTTTTTTTTTTTTTTACGTATATTAATTTTAGATCCAGTTAACATAGTAAATAAATATTCAACTGCTATCCTGTACATCTAGACCGTGTTTACTGTGTTTACGCGTAGGTACCGTCTGGACCAATCAGGTGTCGTCTTCATATCCGGGCACTTGCTACGCGACTTCCGCATTAACCGTCGCTCTCTAGTTATGAATGAGATAAATAATCCTGGATCGTGTGATAGAAACTCGTATATTTGTTGGGTTTTTTTTTAGTTTATATTATACATTTGTTTATTTTATTAAAAACATATGACTTTCAATTCCATTAAAACAAAACAAAAACAAAAAAAAGCGCTGATTATTACTATATCCTGTGTGGTATTTGTATTTATTTCTATCGATAATAATGTTCATTTAATATATATATAAAAAAAATCAATCTGTTCCATTAAGAATATATTTTTATATAGTTTGCATTTTGTTTATTTATTTATTTTTTATTTGCATGTATATACGTAGGTACCGCGTAGACCAATCAGGTGACGTGATTTTATCCGGGGACTTTCCTCGCGGACTTCCGCACTAGTTGTCAGCTAGCTAGTTATCCGGTTAGTTAGCGATCTACGAACGATGCCAGCTTACTGTCGATCTAATCAAACTCCTCCTCAATCGTCTGCTTTATTCTAGATTTTATTTTTTCAACATAATTTCAAAATCGGTTGGTGCTGGGATTTGTAGTTTTCATTTACCCTAATTGCACTACAATCCCTTAAACGGTGAAATGGAGGCCCAAAGAAAGTTCAGATCAGCTCTTGGACGGAGACTAAATGTCCTGTTTGTCTAGCAAATTTCTGTCACTTTGAACGTGAAACTACTGTTCATACAGCTCTAAGGGTTATATTATTATTATTATTATTATTATTATTATTATTATTAAGTCTGGCTACGTTTAAAGCTCAATCGTACAAAGTCACGAAACATCAATCTACCAGGAATAAAATGACACAATTCATATTGTACACATTATTTAGGACGGTTTTAATCAATAAACCTCCGAAAACAAGGTGGAATTATTTTTGAATACCTTCTTTGAGGTATTAGTTAGTTTATTGACCTTCACTTCAGGAAGCTCAGGGTCAGGTTAAAAAACAAAACGAATTTTAAATGTAATGAGGAGATCTTTCTGCACATGTTCATAATAATAATAATAATAATCCTCCTGGGAAAATTCTAGAAAGGGTGAAAATCCGGGGATTAAATTGCATGCAGACGCCAGGGGGCGCTCGTGAAAGGGGGTTAAAAAAAACCGGAACCTATGTGGCGTTCACACTACAACAACAATCCCTACAAAATATACGGGTTTCTGGACTTGTAACTACCCAAATAACACAACAGCATCACCGTAGAGTTGAACTTCTTTTTAGATACCTCAAAAAATAAGTAATAAATAAATAATACGTTTCCTTCAGTAAAATTCGTATTTCGTATTTTCAGTGTGAGGTTAAGCGATCCCATGTTTCCGAAGGGCGCCAATAATTCTGAAGCTGACCGTCAAAGATGAGCGACAAACAGCAAATAAAGATACTGTATATGAATGTATAAAGTATAATCATCTTGAGTGTTACTACTTTGTTTCAGGTGAAGTGAAAAATATACTCTCATAATGACTTTTTGAAATGAGTTTTATTGATGGTAAAAAAAATAGAAAAAAGCCAGAAGAGACAAAAGCGGTAGGTCAAGGCGCAGAATGACGTGGACTTTGAGAAATTTACATCACATTTAAATGCACTGCTTTCCTCAGACACTCTTCTTCAAAAGCAAATAAGGATAGAAGTCAAGCATGAAGCAGGGCAGCTCAGGGTTAAAGTGAGGCAGACGTACCGAGGCGGCAATCTCACTAAACGCAAATGTTTGTGGACACCTGAGCAAAAGATTAATATGTGCTTCTTTTTGAACATCCCATTCCACATTTAGTTCGCTGTTATAATGAGCTCCACTCTTCTGAGAAGATGTCCCACTAGATTTTGTTGGGATTCTTTCAGCAACAAGGGTGTTAGTTAGTAAAGTCAGGTAGTGATGTAGGTGAAAGGGTGAGGAGGCCTGGGGTGAGGTCAGCGTTCACGTTCATCCCAAAGGTGTTCAGTAGCTCTATTGCAGAACATCTTCCACTCCAACCCATGTACACCATGCAGATCTTAATGAAGCTGGCTTTGTGCACAAGAGCATTGTCATGCGGGAACTGGTTTGGGTCTCTTAGATCAAGGAAAAATGTCATGCTACCACATCCAAAGATACAATCATGTGCCTCCATCTTTGTGCTAGCAGTTGGGGGCTGTCATTGCTGGAAAGGTCAGGTGTCCTAATACAAAGCTAACTCGCAGAGTTTAACCTCATGTTTGTCTCATATATTGATTTGCTAGCTATCATCTCGCCGTCGACTACATTGAACATGTAAAACTGACTAAAAGTGCGAAGTTTTTCTTTCAGCTAGCTACAAACCATGTAGCAAAGCAATTCACTGAAATGTGATAAAAAAAAAATAATAAATGAGATGTACACAATATCAATGAACTGCACATCATGGTACTCGTCGTCCAATGCTAAAGGCTGAATAACGTCAACCGTGAAGAAATTATATATGTTTTCCCAGAGAATGTTGAGAATGCTTTCTCTGTGTCTGGTTTGACAGCCAGCAATTAGCATTCGGCTACTCTGTACAGTAGCGCTATTATCATGCTAGCTAGCATGTGGGATGTGTATGAATTTGTACCGTTGTTAGCAAGCCTTAGTGAAAGTTTTTGCATGTTCCTTAGTGAAAGGGCCGCTGATTTGCCATCGGTAACTAAAACCAGCTCGCGGTGTGATATCCGAGGCGGATGTAAATTTCTCTTGCTTTTACTTTTGCTTGAATGGACCACTTTCACCTGTGTAAAAAATCTGAAGCACTTTTTACTTCTTCAAGCTAATATATGTTCATCTGATGTGAAATATATTCATCTGATGTGAAATATATCAGCTGGAAGAAGTGAAAAGTGCCAAAATACTTCTAAAGTCTAAATAAGTATTACGGTGAAACCAGGTGAAACTGTCATGGCAAGAAAACCCTCCATGAGACTTTATGAGGAAGAAACGTTGAAAGGAACCCGAACTCAGAAGTTCATACCCAGCCTCATCCTCAACATTAAAGGCCTATTCATTATAGTTGCATCGTTCTTGTGGTTATCATCTGGTCACTGATGGAGACTTGAATGCAAAACTGTTCATGGCAATTGCAAGGCATAATCCATTGTAGCAGTTTATATTAGTATCAGATGATACGGTGTATATTTGATTAACAGTCTCTATCTAATTAAACTTGGTTTTCACTTTATTATGGTAGTCTTTCAGGTCCTTCTGACAATTTGTCCATGTCAAACTAAATTTTATACCAAAGCTTGTACAAGTGTACAAATTTTTGGATATTTTAGGTCCAGACATTCAAATGTCAACATTTACATCTGTTTACATAGCAGTCGCTTCAGCACACGGAGTGGGCCTCGGAAAAAGTTCATACACCCGCTGAATTTTTCAGAATTTCAGAATTCATTTTCTATAACGACAGCCCTGCCAGTAGCGCAGGTTCATAGTTATGCACTCGTTCTGATGACGTTATGGTTTCCATAGCAACAGGTTCGTTTAAGCGCTTGAGACATTTTTATCTATTAATTGTTACAATTCAATAAAAAAAATTCGATCACTTAAATCATATCATCTGTATTTTTTCCCCCTCGCCAGCTAATACAACAACACTTACTGTGTTACAGAAAAACGTAAAGCCGCTTGTCCTTGAAGACAGATAGGGTGAAGACAGGGACTCTTACAAAGAGCTGACATGGGAGACTTCTTTCATGCCATCGCCGATTACTTCTGTTTCTCTACTTCGGAAAGAAAATGTAAAAAAAATTCTTTAATCTAAACGCATAAAATGATTTTGGTTGTATATTACGTACTTTATTATATTAATGGCCATCATTATCATTCAGTGTATCATTATATCTTCAATACTTCGCGACAGTTCTTAGCTATGTAGGTGGGAATTGTTCAGAATTCGGATCGACGTTGGAGATCACGTGTAGTAGGTAAAAAGTTGTCGACCGTGTTCACTTTTCCCCTCGAGGAAGTCCCTCCCAGATGCACATGACTCGCTGCCTTCGAAACGCTTTCCTGCCATGCAGCAGCGCATTCTCATGCCAGGAGAGAAAAAAAATCCCAGTGCTGCTCTGTAAACCAGAGCTGCGCTGAGAAAAAGCAGGAAGTGTCACAATGGCTCACTTCAACAGCCCGACACACACACACACACACACACACACACACACACACACACACACACACACACAAGCCACTTTGTGAATTCCAGAAAAATCTGCGAGGAAACACTGAGCTGTTTCTTCCTCCTCAACATGAGGCTCAGATTGCTGCTACATGTGATCTTTTTATGCATGTTTGACTCTTGGGGATCTGTGAAAGTCTTACACACCATCACACACACTGTTACACACCGTCACAAAATGACCTTTGCTTGTGGGTGTGCATCTGAATGTCAACAGACACCAGAAGCAGGCAGCTGTGTTTGTCCTGTTGCCGAGTGATCCACCCAAGTCCTAAGCTCACTGTGGCTTTCAGAACGTAACCTATCCAAGATACCGGACACAAAAAAGATGTGTTTTTTTTTCGGTTGGTGCTTTTAGATGTGCTTAGTGGTCCGTTCTATAAACGTTATCGTTACGTTACATTTACATTTGCTGCATTTAGCAGACGCCCCTGATCCAGAGCGATGTACAAAAGTGCTAAATGCCGCAAATGTTATTGTTACATTCAAATATGACCATTGTACTCGCTTTGCTTCTTCAGAAGTGAACATTACTAGCATATCCACATACATTTCACTGCTCTTATCTGGTGAACTTTGCCTTCTAGGAACACTCCCTTATTTCAAATCTTTTCTCAGGCTACAAAGCAAAATGACTCATCAATTATCGCCATGAACCACCTTTGCTAAAGTGGACTATATATATATATAAAAACACACACACACACACACACACGCACACACACACGCACGCACACACACACACACACACACACACACACGTGATTATATATAAAGATGCGTTTTGATACAAGGTGTAAAAAAAGTACAAGGAAAAGGAGAATCAAGTTTCAAATACATGGAGGTTTGCATATACTTGTACTTCTGAGTTCAAAATTGTATTACATGTATATTGCTGAAATTTAAGCCTATTTTCCTCGAACACATTATCCACATTGTGTTTGTACGTCTTTTTGGTTGTACAGTGTTTCATTAGTATAAACTGTTGTTAATTGTTTTGATTTTGTGGTATGTAAGATGTCCTTGAGTGTCATGTAAGGCGCCTGTAAATAAAATGTTTTATTATTATTATTATTGTTATTATTATTATATTACATAGTCATGTATACGCATTGTGTTCGGACGAATCGTGAATAACGCTGAAAATCGATGCTGAAACATTCAGCAGGTCTTGAGTCTTGTTTGGGTTTCAGCGTTATGTTGAGCACACATTTTTTCCCAGAAACTTCTTGTTCCACTACAAACCAAGTCCTTTTCTTACTTCACATCATAACAGTTGGGTCGAAATTAAAGATTTTTGTGCATACGTGTAATGATTTTTTCTAAATAAAAATAATAATAAAAAAATAACCGTGTTAAAAATATCAATTAATTAGGTCTGGGAACTTTATGGGGGGCCAAAACACGTGTGTGTGTGTGTGTGTGTGTGTGTGTGTGTACTCGTGTGGTTTTTGTATTGACAATACAGTGGACAGCAATGAATGATTTTCCAGGCTGTTATTGTTGTTTTAAAATTATTATTATTATTATTATTAGGTAATAATATAATTCTAAGCCTAATTGTCGGATCACTAGATTTTTTGTCGGATTAAAAAAAAAAAAAAAAAAAAGGAATGAAATCCTTAGAATTTTCCATTCAGATTTTTTACAAATCATGTTTAATTGTGGATCATTTAAGGGATCCATCCATAAAAGGATTTCATTTTTGACCCGGAAAAAAAAGTGCAAAAAAAGTTTTGGCCCCCCTGTTGGAGAGGGCGTGGCCTTAATATTGTGCAAAATGTAAAATAGTTGAGCTGTGAAGTTTTTTGTGTTTTTTTGGAAGATGTTTTGAAAGAAACTATGAGGAAACGTCTGTATTTTTTTTTTGGATCGTTAGTTTTCCCGTAATTAACATCTGGATAAAAAAAAGAAAAATGTGTTTTTGATGTGGGAAGGGGGGGGGGGGACTAGTTTGTTGGCAGATGTGCACCGCCGGCGAGCATAAAAATGACTGGAACGGTGTGATGCGTCCTGCGCGGAGGGATCTCGAGCACGGACTACACCCAAGGCGCTGTCTCGATTCACATCGGCTTTCTCTTCCCTGCCCCCCCAATAAGGCAGACCTCGGCGGCGACGCAGCTCAGCGCTTTTCGGAGAGGCGAGGCTCGCAGTCGGGTTCTTCAAACAAACAGAAAAACCCTTCTTCAACCACAAATCCATCCAAAGAGACACTCTAAAGCGTCGTAATAGTTTGTTTTTTGCCTCCGTTTACAAATTGCAGCAGAACATGTCTTGGCAAAGCTACGTGGATAACCTGATGGCCGACGGCTGCTGCCAGGATGCCGCCATTGTCGGTTACACGGACGCCAAATACGTTTGGGCATCGTCAGAAGGGGGCACTTTCAGCGGTATAACGGTGAGATATACATGTTTATTTTCGTTCAAGGAAACTAGATATTTAATCACGGGATCGTTTTGTACCGCTTGGGTGTGAATCTTTTGTGTCCGTGAGACTGAGAGAGCGGGGGCCACGTTACGGTTAGCTAGCACGGGCTAACGCTGTGGCAGCGCGCGTGCGTTACAGAGAAAAGAAGCCTTTAACGGTTTCCCCCCCCCCCCTGGTTGAGTCGTCGGGTGCGCGTGACCTTTTGTGTTTTTTTTTTAATTTCGCGCTCTTTTGTTAATTTATCTGTAAATAAATACCCTCTAAATGTTCTGCTTTGATTAAAAGAAAAAGTGTATTGGGTCTAAACCCCCCCCCCCCCCCGTGATAAAGCGAATACGGCAGTGTTCGCAAATCCGTCGTAGGCCTCAGACAGCGACACTGGGCTCGATTTATTTTTTCCCCCCATTTCATTTCCTCTCCTTTATTGAAACTAATTTTTTTATACTTTATTAAATATATAATCCCGAATTGAAATCCGTGTTTTCCAGAACATTCCCGAATTCATGAAGTTGTCTAATCGTGAATAACCGGTTTATCCGCTTAAATAAATAAATCGGGCATGTTGTTTAGCATATATATGGCATTTTTAGCAAACAGTCTAAATATAGCTACATTTTCCCAGAAATATTTAAGATAAAAATCTATTTGCCAGAATAGGGAACGTGTTATGCGTTATTGCAAGGCGTTAATACTCGACCACGTGGTAAATTATAATTTAGGTATTTGCGATGTGGGGGTCGGTGTCTAACATTTTTTTATATTAAATTATACGTTTTTATTTTTTTCCCCTTTTTGAATCCTGCTGAAGGTTTAGGCGTAGGCCATGCTGGAAGGAAGTTATCCTCAGGCGCTTGGGCACAGTCTTTTCTTCCTTTCGGCTCGGTCCCGATTCGCATCCTGTCTGCGCACTAGCTAGAGCACGGAGATACAACATTCCACTAGCTACCTAGTGCCCTAGGTTTGGAGGGGGTTGAGTGAGGATTTGGGATTTGTCCCGTGCTTCCCTTTTCTCCTTACAGGAGCATGCCTGTGTCTTCAAAGATGGCGTCCAGTCTCCCCCATTGATCCAGGCTTTATCCAGATTTATTAACTGAAGTGAAGATTGAGTTTTCTTGATCCAATATTGACACTCCAAGAGGACTGGATGAAAAAAGGAAGGGGCTAAAATGTTTTACATTTACAGATCCATGGGTTAGCAGTGTATTGAAAAACTCATTTCTACTTTTTTCTTTTAGGTGTGGCTTGTGCCACAACTTTTGCACACAGAATATTGTCTAGTGTTTTATTAAAAATAACTTTCTTGCCTGCCTCCACACCCTCTTGCTATGTAAATCTTGGGTGCATTAGGCAAGTCAGTACCACTGTATTAATTTGACTTTAATAAGATTAGAATTTCTCTCCATCCTTATTGTACTTTATATAAAATGAAATATTGACTTGTTTACTAAGAAAAGAAAGCAAAGCAGACTTTTCCAGCTTTGGCCCACGGGTTTTCCCGGGAGGTTAAAAAAAAAACCATGTCTGTGTTAATATCTTTAAAACGAACATCTTCCTGCATGTTTTTTCCGCCACAGCCTGAGGAAATCGATGTCCTGGTCGGCAAGGACCGGGAGGGCTTCTTCACCAACGGGATGACCCTAGGGAAAAAGAAGTGCTCTGTGATCAGAGACAGCCTGACAATCGAAGGAGACTGGACTATGGACATCAGGACGAAGAGTCACGGTGGCGAGCCGACGTACAACGTTTCCGTAGGCAGAGCTGGCAAAGGTAAAATTGTTTTGGGTATTTGCAAATGACCCCCACATTTACATATGGAAAAGAAAGTGTAACTCGACCAAATGAAAGTGAACGACCTCAGAGAGAGTTTGTACAGTTGCCTTAAAGCTGAAGCTCAGCTTCTTTCTAATTTGCCAGCTCACTTTTAGATTTCTAGGCGATTGACAGGCGTTCTCTGAGGTGGTTTGTACTGATGTGGGTTATTTTTTCTTTATTGATTTGAATGTTGGAGCAAGAGGTTTGATTGATACATGTTGCCTGCAATGCAGTAAAGGTTGTATGCTGTTTTGTTTGTTTTTTCTGTTTTTTTTTTTTAAATACATGTTTATAGGAGAAAGTAGTCAACTTCTGTGCACCAGTATGACTTTAGGTTATATGAAATAAAAATGTAAAGGAATTGGGGAAAGAAACGGTATTATCCAGACTTTAAGCTTTTTTGTCTTTCTCCCCAAGTTGTCTTCACATTTAGCCAATTAATATTTGTGCTGTTCACAGTATTATGTACCACAATATAAATTTAAGATTGAGAGACTTGATTACTCATGAATCCTGTCACTGTTAACAGAATTTGGCATTGCAGTCGATGGAACAAATTAAAAGCTGCTAATAAACTTAACAAGGAGATTTTTAGCATAAAACGAAAACATTGCTAATTAATAGGTTGGTAAATGTGGATATGCAGCTCATAGCAAACATTGGACAAAAACTGAACAAAATGCCATATTGTCTGGATAATATGATCTAAATTTCTGTTTTTCCTATCTAACATTAGTGTGCAACAGTGTACAGTCTGCCTTTGTGGTCCTTGTTCTTAAGTGTTACTGAAAAGGTATAGTTATATAAAATGGGTTAAAGCTCTTCTCTTCCTCCTTTCCCTCTTTCCCTTCCTGAGCTTTCCTCCTCCCCACCCAAACTTCTTAATCACCTGAATAACTGGAAGCCACTGCTTTCTTTTCTAAAACCGGTTTAAAATTGGCACCTTTTCATTTTTTCTGAATAAGTGCAGTAAAAGTGGAAAACAAAACGTTCTTAACCCTCACCAACCATCCGATCAGTGTGTTAAAAAGAGATGACTTAATCGGCACACCGTTGCTTCGTTTGCACTTGTCTTGCAGGGCAGTTTACTGTAAATGACCAACAGACCCAGCCCTTCTCCATACAGATTAAGTGAATAAATAACTTGGTTTACGTAGTGCCTTTGTCAAACCCAAGGTCATGTTACACACTGCTGCCTCGCATGGAACAGTGTTGAAACTAGAAAAAGTCTAACTCAAGTGTATATACACTTAAGTGACCCACTTATACTGTGTGTATATAAAACGTGTGGATATTATATATATATTTGTTTTTAAAAGTAGGATGATGCTGTTTAACCATAAGGATCTATTGCCCTACATATGGCACGCATCATGGGAATTTTTTTTTGCCATATCACTCAACTGTAATTTAGGGATTGCTGAGGTCACTGGTTATGTTGCCACAAATAGTCTGTGCACAGTCAGAATGATCACCCCCTTCTCCTGCCCCGCCTCCCAGAATAGTCCTGATCAGTTGATTTAGGAAACCACACTTCGGGGAAACTAGAATCAAATTCTCAACTCCAACTGATCCATAAAAGGAGCTATAAATGGGGTTAGCAGCTATATACCTAATGCTAGTTCAGCTAGGCTTCGTGAAACAGATGCACGAGATGACTGGAATCGTCTATAAAGCCTTACGAGCAACGTGCCTTTCGAAATTCTGCTAATCTTTAGCATGCTAACGTTAGCTTGTAATAATGACCTGTTCCTGATGGTGGTGTGAATTCAGGAATTCCCTCCTTTCCTGCATCTTCCTGTCTTTCTGTGCTTTAAATAAATCCACTCTATGGCACATGATCAGGTTTCAATCTATTCAAATACTCACAGAGGTTGATTCACTTTTCCATGCATGCGCATGCAAGCACTTTGGACTGCAGCAGCAATTGATTCATTCTTTCTTTTTTTCCTAACAAACGACATTCTCTCTCTCTCTTTCTCTCTCTTCTCTTTTCTCTTTTGTTTCTATCTCTTTCAGTCTTGGTTCTTGTAATGGGCAAAGAAGGGGTCCATGGAGGCGGATTGAATAAGAAGGCATACTCGATGGCAAAATACTTGAGGGATTCGGGGTTCTAACGTAATTAACGCTTGCTTAGTTTCAATTTTGAGGGACAGAAAGAAGAGAGGGTTTGCTGTTTAAGCTTTCTCCTTCATACAGTTTAAAAAAATGTCTTTAATGAGAAGAATGGTTGTAAGATCTTAACGTTTCCCGTTATTACGGGGGGGAAAGATTTTTTTTCTTTCCTTTTTTTCCCCTATTTTTCATTTGTCATCTTTTGTCCCCCCTCCCTTTCTTCCCCTCTCCCCCTCCTTCTCTATGTAACCCTCACCCACCCCAGTAATTGTTTTAGTCATGGGAAAGGAAGGTACCCACGGAGGAGGTCTCAACAAGAAAGCATTTGCCATGGCTGAATACCTGAGGAAAGTTGGATACTGAAGCAGCCCCTTTCCATCCATCCACACAGCCGCTCACTGTAACATCCAATCATCCCTTTCTCCCACCTTTCTTTTCTTTCCCTGCTTTCACAGCACCACAGATACCACATGGATGCATTATGTGCAGCCCCTTATTATTTTTGGAAATTTTTATTTTTTATTTTTTAAACATGCACCCTTTTCTCCTTCTTTAATCTTCTGTTTAGCATACCTATACCATTCCCTGTCCCCTCATCCTTATAGTGCCACAAAAAAGCATGTTCATTTTATGAAGGCTTAAAACAAACAAAAACCGTACTGTAGATGAAGCATTTAAGACAATTGGACTCTCCCTCAAATTCACATTAACTGAACGGTCACTGTCCAGTTTTCCTGAGGCGCTTATCTTAGTGGTCCATCAATGCCTCTCGAGTGCTTTGAACTTTGCTGAGCTGTCGGTCTTCCCTAGTGATTTTCTTTCTTTCCAGCATGGCCAGGAGGGTTTAAACAAAAAGTGCATGTATATCTCTTTTAGCTCAATATCAAATACCCAACTACCATATATACACTACCAGTGTCCAACAACTAAACCTAGTAATACATTAAATACCCCCCTTTTTTTTGCCCTTGTAACTCTATTCAAACAGAAAAATTACAACATCCAATGCTTTTACTGTTGTAACTGGATGTGGTGTTGTGAGTCCATGATGTAACGTTGGCAGTTTTTTTTTTTTTCTTTCTGTTCATGAATGTGATGGCAGATCAGCATATACAAGGTCTAGGTTTAAAACACTAAAATCGCTTCTGGACTCTAAGCACATTCCACCGCTAATCTATCTATCTACCAGCTAGTTTCTTTTTTTTTTTTTTTTTTTTTAAAGCAATGCCCTTCTGATGTAACTCTGGTTTGGTGTCCATTCATATATTGGGTATATTTCTTTCCTTCTCTCAAGTAGGACCAATTCTTTTCCCCCTGCATTTTGGTGGATTTAACTGACTACACAAAGGATTGACTGCTAGCATCATCTGTTTTGTGGAACACTAAATTAAAAACTAAATAAAAATTCAGATGCACATTGTAACACTAACTTTTTGACTATTCACTAGTAATGTTGTCCATGTTTTGGGGAGGGATCATGAAGCTCTAATGGTAACTACCTTTGTTTCCTCCTCACAATGAATGTCTTGAATAGATGAAATGGCAGTCTTATTGCTGACTTTAAATCCTTTAACTTGTTTTTTTTTTTTTTGTCTGAAATCTGTCCCTTTTCAGTCATTTGTGCTTTATTCAACTGCGATGTATCAACTTGTAATAGCACGGTACAAATATTTCATTAAATAGGCAAAAAAAAAAAAGCACTGAAGTAACTGTGTACACTAAATTTTCTGGGTTATGGTGGTATTAGTTAAAGAAGGAAAAAAGACCACTAGTCAAGTTGTATTAACTTTAAATAAAGAGAGAAAAAAACGCAGTGTATCCTGTGCCATAATGTAGATCTGATCTGTTGTTACTGTGAGATGGATTTTAAAAACTGCTGCCTTGTAAAGAGTCAATTCTAGAATGGCACCTTCTTTGGGATATCTGACCAATTAAAGGAAAAAAAAAAAAAAGAAAAAAAAAAGAAATTTAAAACTCTCCAGGGCTTGTGGAATATGTACAGATTAAAGTGAAACATGTCAACAACTCATGTTCATTTCTGTCCTTTCTTTCATCGCACTCGATTCATGACTCCTGAAACCCTGACCAGCTGATTCTTTCTTCTTTTTTTTTTCTTTTTTTTAAATAAATGCCATGAATTAACCACCTTGTTTACAGACAGATCAAATAAATCTATTCCAACCAGAAAGAAATGCATTTTTCCCCTTGCTTCCTTCCTTTCTTTGTATTTTGAATGGTAAAATCTGAACCTCGACACTTTAAATGGTGGGTGTGAATGAAATTCAGTGACATTCCATGCAAAACAAAATGGACAATCTTTCCACATATGGAACAGTATACTGAAAACGTGCGACTGTCTTAAAGTAGATGTACACGTTGACCGCTTAAAACTGTTTTTTTTGTTTATATAATGCTAATGTTTTGCGGGGACTATAAGGTGAACTCGTTGCTCAACACGTGAACAGTTAATTGATTGTTAATTAGCTAATATTTGCCCTGAGTTTGTGGCATTTTGGTGTATAAAAATCAGAATTAGTATCTTGGTAGCTCAGAGTAAAAAAAATAAAAATCACATGCTATGAATTTCCGTCTTAAAAGCTTTCTGGCTTGATTATTAAACCAGAACTTGGGTTGTTCTGAACACATTCGACTTTAACCCTTATCCCATTTAAACTTTTTAACAAGACTTTTTAAGAGCGTTAATATCTCTGCTTGCTTTGCCATCCCTTTGTGTACTATTTGGATGGGGTTAGTTCTCCCTTATTGGAATTGCAGAATGTAGTATTAATAGTAATGCATATGGACTCGCACAAAAGTCCAGACATACAACAGGGTTTTTTTTTTTGGTGCCCTTTCAGTGTAGTTCTTGTAGGGCATGTCCACACAATGTATGCAGGCTCTACCTGCTTAACCTACCTGATGACCACATACCTAAACAACATCTTTAATTACTTGGTTTACATTGGTGTAATCTTTTGAATAGAGCTAACTTTTGGAAAGGTCTATAATTTGAGTAATGGAAAGTAATCCACTCCAGTTAGTGCTTTAGACCATGTACATCTTTGGTATGTTTAGCTAAACTTACATTTTTATATTAGACATTTCATTCCTCATCCAGAACACACAAAATCCTGCTGTTTCTCTCCCAAAATGTCAAGTAATCTGCAGACATCATGACAATCATGGCCCATGGAGGTAGGTTTAACACCAGCAAGATTATAACCTTCTATTCAAACTTTAAACAGATAATAAAGGTGCTTTGGGGAAATATTCATAGTTACAGCGATCTACAAATAAACCTGTATTACGTGACCGCTTTTAAATGAATGTAATGAGACATGGAACATTTAAGCATCGATTCCATTCATTCATCTTAAAAGAAATTTGAGGACATTTAAAGTTTGTAAAATAAAAATTGTGCCACATGACATTTCTATGAATTAATTTGTTCTGTTTAAATATTTTTGGGTTGGTTTCATAATGAAGCAGATGTTCCAATTTTACATGTGCGGAAAGTCTCCTCGTTATTGGTTCCTCAGAGAAACTTATGAAATATTGTTCACTGATGTTTTGGGGAATTAGTTTCATTGTACTGTTAAGTGTAGCATAACATAACTCATTATGGGGGAAGACTATTTCCTGCAGGTATGTCCAATCTTTTGAATAATTGAGCTTAATGTTTATAATCAAGTATTAAGGATCAAAAGCTTACGACCTTTTGACTTGTAGTTTGGGTGGAGGGCAAGTCTCTGAGCAAGAACAACTATAAAACTCGAGTACCTGCATGTTTTAGTGGGTTTTTTTCCATATTTGAGGATGAGTTTCACTGATTTCCATGTTTCCACACTTGATTCTTGAATAAATTTCATGTTTCCTGTGTTGACACTCGTGTTGTTGACACACCTCTCTCCAGTTTCCTTCCTAAGGGCCACTGGGAAAGCTGAACCGGAGGTTCATGAGTAATGAGACACTTCCTCACTTTATACCCTTTAGTTTTGTCAGACATTTAGATTTTTTTTTTATAATGTTTAAATGTCAAACACACAGTGGACACTTGGAAAACCTCACACCTCTGTTCCGGCCTGTCCAACTGTGGTGGTTAAAAAAAAAAAAAAAAAAAAATTCCAGCTGCAATACATATTTGCTATTTATTTTACTTCTAATGCTGATGTCTTGAAAAAATAAGCTTCTAGATAAACCCAAACATTTTCTTATCTTCACTCGCCTTGGACTTTGACTCTGTGACAAGGAAATTCTTTGTCTAATTTTAGAGAAACCGTTTGGAAAAACATTGGTTTCTGTT
This sequence comes from Silurus aristotelis, assembly GCF_946808225.1. Lineage (NCBI taxonomy): Eukaryota > Metazoa > Chordata > Actinopteri > Siluriformes > Siluridae > Silurus > Silurus aristotelis. The sequence goes on from NC_139578.1 coordinate 1,049,562, forward strand.
GTACTGGCTGAAGAAGTGAACCTGTTTCCTGGTTTCAGTGGTCCAGATGGTAAGTAGTTTATGTAAGTCTGATGAAACATTGGACTGACTCGACTGCCTTTTGATGTTTTCTCAAAAGGTTGGATTTGTTTAGAGTTATAGCCCACCATTTTTTTTATTTTAAATTGGTACCAGTTCCAGCTACCCATATCCATTTGCAGATGTTCTTGTATGTAGTTAAAATCTATTTTATTTTTAGAGATTCCTGACTGCAAATCATTAAGTCCCCCATGATGGGCATAATCCTGCTTTGTGCCTGAGGATTTTAGGTGACCCTGACCAGAGTAAAGCGCTTTCTTAATATAAATGACAGCTTATTGGGCAGTGTATCTGTGAGATCTAAATGGATAGAAAATAGGTGGCACTGGTGACTCAAGTTGAGGCTTTGTATTATGGATTGAAATATCATGAGTTGAGAGCTGACACGGTTTGGAACTTGAGCAAAGCTCTAATTCCCTCAACTGCTCAGTTGTATCTTTTATACAGTGTGATGTCTAATGTTGTCTACCACAGTGCAAAAAAAAAAAAGGCTCAGGGATGATTTAAGGGAAAAGGAAGGTTGTGACTTGGCTTCCAAACTTTGCTAATCTAAATTCAAATGAGCAGCCATGGCATGTACTGGACAAACACGCCCGGTCTATGTAGGCCCTAATTTACAGGCCCTTAAAAAGTACTTACATGATTCTTAGAGGTCCTGTGGAGTCTAGGCTTTGATGAGAGCATTGACTTTTCCTTAGATTTAGTCTTAACAAGATCTCTTTCCCCATATTCTGGTAACATTCAGGAGCTTCACTTTGTGTGTAACATAACACTCAAACACATTTTTCACTTCGTTGGCCATAACTTGGGATACAAAAAGAAAAGTCTCTGTTTGAGGACTATTTTATTACCTTCTAATGGTACTGATCATACAACCTACAGGTCCAGTAATTTGAAATTGGTGTTACAAAACCCAAACCAACAAGCTTTAAATGTAAAGGACACATTTAAAGAGTGGACTCAAAAGTGTATGACTTGTCCTGGACATCTCGGAAGCAGAATTTCTGGTTTAGCCACTAATGCTGGTTGAGGATCTCCTGCTGTCCTTTTGACGACTGGTGCTTTCTCAGCCGAATGTGACTCAGAAGACAAGTAGCCCGTGGCACTAGGGTCATGCAGGGCTGTGAGCTCGTGGTGCTTCAAGCCCTGTTTTGTGGATGGGGATACTGGCCCGGCTGAGGGAGCACTGCCCTATTAAAAGAAAAGGGCGGTTCAGATTCAGGTTACTTTGTGCTCTAAAAAAGGGGTTTCCCAAGTAAAATATGTATTTGTAGTTCTTTAAGAAATTGCCCAATGTTCTATCAAATAATCTATTAGTGCTTATTTACCACTTTAAAGATTTTGCAGGCAGCTTGCGCAGTGTTTTCATTGCCTTCAGCATGACAGAACCCATGGCGCTAAAAAAAAGAAATAAAGGTCACCGTAATGATTTATCTACATTAAAAGTGAATTTATTTCATGTTTCTCTGTTGAACTACATGCTTACAGCAACTGCATGGTCCAGAGGGACACAGTTAACATCATCCACACTTGTGCAGTTGGTTTCGATAATGGCGTATTCGGCTATTCTTCGAACCCCACCACCAATTATCTGCAAAAAAAAAACCAAAACACTCGGAAATATTTTGTATGAGGATTCAGGACATTCTCTTTACTGCCAGCAGAGATCAATCTTAAAGATTACCAACAGGACCATTGTAAAGTCTTGCATTTGTGTGAGCTCTGCTTACAAGCCTTAAACCTCTGCTCTGTTCAGCAGACCCTTTGGAAATCCCCGTGGGCTCGTTCATACTCACCTCTACATGCCTGATCTTTTTGTGTATATTTTAATGCGATCTTTATTAACCTTTTGGACCAAACGGATCATCATTCTACTACCAAGCGTTTGAGACTTGACTTCTTGGCATTCGCTTTCAAAAAGGATTCTTTGGCCTTTGCCCTTGATGTGTTCAGTGTCTGTGTTACCTGATGGGTCAATCGTCCAATGTCGAGAAGAGCAAAAGTAGCTTGGAGGGTATGGTTTTTGTTCAATTGTTCCAGAGTGTTTTGAACCAGCTGATTGCCATCAGTGTCGTTTAGTGCGTCCAGAGTAATGCAACCCACACAAAGGCCAATGGTTTCTGCTCAGCCAAAAAAAATAGAGAAGAATAAGAATCTTTTTAAAAAGAAGCCCTTGTTTTTAAAAACTATATATTTATATATGTATATATATTTGACCTATTTCCGTTTTGCACTTGAATGCTACGACAGAAAAGTTCCCGCTGGCTTCAGAGAGCGCAACGTCACAGTCTGCTTCAACCGCCTAAAGGACAGGGAGACAGAAAAACAGCAAAAACATCATAAAGAAGGACAAGTCATACTATTTATTAGTTTAGAGTTAAATGTAAGGAGTCACATCCATGAGATCCATGACAAAAATAATCTTTTCACTTAGAGCAATCAGAATCTAAATTTTCTTGGTTTGTCAGTGAAACAAATATGACTCCCAGCTCTCTGTCTCGCGGAACTTGTAAACAGTCTCAGGGCCAATTCTGATCACTGATCTCTGAGGTCGAGACCAGAAATGGAAGCAATTAGCACACTACCTAGCCAAACTAGCTACGTTTAAAAGACTTGGTCTTGCAATAAAAAAAGACTTGTTGGCTTACCATTTCAGACTTGGGTCTAACTTCACACTCAGACACCAGTTTTGGGTGGTAGACATGACACTTGGTCTCAAGGAACTCCAGCTCCAGGAGGTACACTTGTGTTCCATCAGGCTACAGCAAAACAAAACAAATATATATATATATATATATACACACACACACGTCATGCCAAGACCTGGTGCTTAAACGACTCATCAGCTTCCTACTCTTCAGAACCGATACCTTTCAGAACAATGCTCTTATTGAGATCAGCTTATCAACTTCCTGTCAGCATTTTCTCTTGGTTTGAGTCCTCGGTGCTATCTTCGAGGTCATCGCTTTTATCATTTCAAATCAAGTTCGATGAACCAGCAGTCGAGCAGAACCGAAGGGTTTTTAATTGGTTAGCTAATATAGCTAATTCGATTGTTCCTTAAGGATCTTTTTTTTTATATTTAGATAAACAAATATTGGTCAGGCAAAGGATATATAAAAATTCTGAAGACGAAAGGACATTGGTGTCTACCTTTTTTCCGGTTAACACTCTGTTCAGTTTAGGAATATATGTGATATTTGGCATGCCTTAAAAAAAAAAAATGTATTACTACACTAATACACCAGTCTGTAGGCTTTCGCTCCATATGACCAGAATTCTGTTCGGAATAAATCTCCTAATTATCCAATAAAATTTTTACGTGTTCAATTGAAATGTTTGTGTAACGTCATCATTGTTCTCTGACCTCTGTCTATAAAGCCAGTGCTGTGTAGCCGTAATTCCTCAGCCAGACTTTACCTTAGTGATGACCTCGAAGTCCTCGATTTGGTTCAGGGTGTATTTGTAGCCGTTTGTTTGCTGCGCGTTGATGAAGTCCAGAGACACCTGAGCGGCGGCGTCAGCCTCTGGAGAGTTGCAGAGCAGCTGTGTGACGTTCAACTTCAACGGTTTGCACGAAGCGTACGCCACAAGCCCCAGGAAGCCGATGAGAACTTTGAGATTCATCGCGACGGGTACAATTGAAAACTCTGACACGAGTCTCCTGGTTCTTTGTTCTTATATATATATATATGCACCCCAAAGTTTACCCTTTGTCACTGGGGAGGGGTAAAACACACACCGGTTCTGACCAACGTCATAGAGGTTTTTGAGGACATTCGGACAGGAAGTGACTTATTTGTAAAGCAAAAAATAAAAAGCACATTCACCTGATGTGTACTTACCGGAAAGTTAATAATAGTTTGGCCAAACTTTGTGTAAAATCTTAGCATTTGTTTAGAATATGTGCAGAGTTCCAACCTTATAGTGTCTCATTTCCTTATTTTTGCATTATTGTTTTATAGGGATTTTCACAGGCCTTATAGTGCATTATAACAGCACTAACAAAATAACCTCAAGGCTTAATATATACACTACTATAGTCGTAATGTGTACTATAAGCATTATAACAGGACCTATAGTTCACTATAGGTGTTATAAGTGATTTATAAGCATTACTATATGCCTTAATGCATTGTAAACACTATCCTCCTTATAATCAATTGTGTGCATTGTGATCTTGTGGTTCATTATAGGTTATATAATGCATTATAGGAAAGAATGATGCATTATAGTGCACTGTGAACATTATTCTAGGCCTGTTGACACTTCTTATAGGTCATTGTGATGTGCATTATAGTGTATAGTGTATAGTGCATGATAATAGGCTTTATGATGCATTGTAGACAATATACTCCTTATACTGCATTATGTAACTTATATAGAACATTATAAGTGTTATTATAGTACATACAGTGTAAATTGTGCATCTCTCGTGTAAAGATATTTTGTATTGCCCTAAAGAACACTCTTGTCCTATGCCCAGGCAGAGTAAATAGGATTTTATTATTTACTTTAGGGATTCAAGTTCAGGTCTGTGTCCACGTATTTGTTTTCTTTTAGGCTAGATAACATTAAGGGTTTTCGAGTTCAGTGGCGCTTAACTGTGCAGACCAAATGCCCAGCAAACACCCAGCTTAATGAAAGTGTTTCGTACACATTACGTGCAAAGGCATTGTTCTTCTCGTCTCATCCTGTACTGATGCAGTCTTCCACCATGCTGCCTTCTCTGGGGTTTGTCTATTCCATCCTGGCAACTCTTTACGTATTCTTTATAAACGGTGACTTTTCCAGGATATGAACCCGAGCTAGGGTTCACGTGAACACCTTACAAATAAAACACATCCTTTCATTGTGAATTCATTGACCCTTTTTTTGTGACATGTGGAGTGTAGAAATTTCGGATCAGACCGATAGGGGGAGATGTGGTATGAAATCCGATTGCATCACACTTCATTCAGTCCCTTGTGCACTTTGCCTTTTATGGAAATAGGCCCCGGTTTGGAGTCAACACTTCTCTGAGCCTCTAAGGCCAAAGTAAACACTAATTCACTCAGGAAAGGCATACTTGGAATATAAGAGCCACCAGCTCAGAAATATCTCCGAGGCCAAAGCAGAACTCTATATGGCTCGGGATTTTAGGAGGAAATGTAAATGTTGCTATACCATTCACAGATGTATATGTATTTAGTGTTGTTTTTTTTAATACTGGATGCCTAAAACAAGGTAAGTTTGAGAATATAAAGGCAGCAGGTTCTATAAATTTAGAATTTTGGTTGTTATATAAAATATAATGGAGCAGGAAGTTGACCTCAAACATCTTGACATGTGAAGTCTGTGTCCCAAACATGCCATCATACATGCCAGCATACAAGTGCTTGGGATTGTTGTCAGCGTGCTGTGGTATGAAAGGATCTGTGCTCCTATTATTTTTTTAAATGCCACAACCTAAATTACCAGGCCTCATCGTCCCTCCCCACAAAATTGGTGGCTTGTTAGTCCAGTAGCTTCTATAGTCACACTGGGTTTCTTAAATACATGCCCCGGCTGGCAATTAGATCTGATCTCTTATCCCTCCTTTGGTGTTTTTTGCTTTACTCATCATTGGCAGCGTTCCACTCGATCTCAGGCTCATCGTCCATGCGCAGGATGAGGTAGGAGAGCAACTGAAAGATGTTCTGCCACATCAGCAGGAATCCGTAGAGGTAGAAATCACTGATGTCGATCTGGCAGCGCTCCCCGGCGAAGCTGATCTCGCAAACGCAGTGGAATTTGTTGACTAGGTTGCGGCAGTATCCGCCGTTCAGGCACGGGCCGGAGGAGCACTCGTCCAGCTCCAGCTCACACCTGCACACAAGCAGGGCAAAAGCAATGAGGAGTTCTGCCCCAACACAGTGTAAAATATGATGTGGTTCAAATCATTTCTCTAGTCATTTCAGGCCACGCCTGGCCTTGTCTCAAGCCCAGGTCTGGTCTGAAGGTCTCTTTGTCTATATATATATATATATATATATATATATATATATATATATATATATATATATATATATATATATATATATATTTCTCCATATCTATCTCCATAGCTACATTGCGGCTTTACCACTGTCCAGTAAACCCAGTCATGCAGTCACACTTGTCCCCAAACATGGAGCAGTTTCCACCATTAAAGCAGCTGTAAGTCCACTTGGAATTTCCACAGATGGACACCGGCAACCTGGGAGACCTAACAAGGCAATTCACACACCATACACCGTTATACAAGAGTTACTGGATATGTGTGTGCACAAGGATGGTTATGATAATGGTACAAATCAACCTGTATCTGTATTCCTCATATTCCATTCATTAAAACCATGTTAATGTGTCATCAGTGTGTACATCGAAGGAAAAATAACTCACGGAAGCATTTCCATGTACCAAGGTATTTCTGGCATTCGCTCTCTGAAAACATGAAAAAAACATAAATGCTAGAAACTATATAAACTAAATGCTAAAAAACATTTTTGAGAAAATAAGCTCAATAAAAGAGATGTGGTTGGTTGGCACTCACTGGCAAAGAGCTCCAGTTGTGTCTCTTGGGCAAAGGCAGGCATATTGTTTGATTCCTCTGAGACAGGTACCTCCATTGTGGCACTTGTGTCCCACACACACGTCCTCTTTATTTTCACACCGTTGGCCCAGGTATCCGGACTCACACACACACTCGTAACCTTCAGAAACGACTACACAGGATCCGTGAAGGCAAGGATTCGAGGCGCAGGCATCCGCACTAACCTCGCAGACCTGTCCACTCCAATCAGCTGGGCATCGACATTTAAAGAAGTCAAAAAGGTCCTCACATTGACCTTCATTTTGGCATGGGTTCGGATTGCAAATAGCAGAGCTCCAACAACCTACGTTCAGCATTTCAGATGCCCTCAAGAACTTTTCCTCCTGAGGCCTGGGCATACTGTGTTCTGTTTCGCCATAAAATGGCAGAACAAGGCCACCGATTTTCACCCAACCTAGACATCCATCCCAATTGGCCCCAGATTCAGGATCCCAGCCACCCAAAATAATGTCTGTGTCTTGCCTCAGGAAGTCCAGGCCTCCAAAAGATGTAGAGGAGATGGATGCTTGGTCTCTGCGCTCATCAAGGACCATGGACCACCTGGAGGTCAGGGCGGATGGGTTGTTCATGCTGAGGATGACACTGTGCCAATGTCCATCGTTCACCAAAACCCGGCTGAAAAATAATTAGAAACAGAAAGTGTTCATGAAATCAAAAATATTGCATTTAGAAAATGATTCTGGATTTCCAGGAACATTGTTGTGATCCTGGGATATTAGCGAGAGTACATATGTTCTTTCATCCTCACCGGCTTTGCACTCGGAGTGTGAAGTTTAAGAAACTCCGAAGCTCCAGAACAAGTTGTCCGTCCTCGAGGAAAACAGAAACGTAGTGGTTTTCTCGTGATGCGTACAGCAGTGTGGCATCACGTCTCCTCGTGCGGAAGGTCAGCGTCATGCTGCGGAGGGGGCGGCGGATTTTGCCATTACCTCTAAACATGATGATGGGGTTCCCTTCACGGAGAGTGACGTTGGTAACACCTGAAAGGTGGAGAAGAGAAGAGGAGAATAATTGTACTGTTTGTGATTCTGATCGCTATTCAAAACAGAAGAAATCAATCCACATATAAAAACATTGGTTTACAAATTATTAGACATAATAAATAATAAATAAATGAATAATAAAAGTGTAGTGCATTTACTTATAATTGTATATGAATAAATATTTTTTTACTGATGTAAATATGTTAAAAATGAGGCACGACACAAATGCCAACTTGTATCCGATGCACAAAGCAGCACATGCTGTTAATAAGATTTAAACCTGTACATGAACTCTTTTAGTTTTAGCACACAGCAGGTTTAATCCACTCTGGGATAATCTCTTGAGACCAAGAAATCCCTTGCACTGCTTTTATTACTCCTGACGATCATGATCAGTACAAAGACTAAAGAAAAAAGGGCATTGTTTTACTATAGGCATTGATGAATCATATTGGGAAGCTTTCTTAGTAACCATAGCAACAATAAAGTAACATTGACCAGCTCTAAAGGCACTGATCAATGTTATTGACTGTCTTGGGATTTCTGCAGAGCCGTACTCACAGTCAAACCCCTGAGCGTGTGTCAGACACCCTGCAGTAACGGGACACGGTGAAAGCTCGCACCACTTCACCTCTTCACAGCGCCGCCCTGCTGTATTTGGGGGGCAACTGCAGGTGAAATCGTCCCACATTGAGTAACACGCACCACCATTCAGACACGGGTTCACCTGTACAATAAGACAGAGGGAGCGAGGAGACATACATGTACAAAGACAGACAGATATAAAGATAGGCAGATGGACAGCAAGAGAAAAAAACACATACCCTGCAGTAATTATCACCAGTGCAGCCCTGTGTGACCTGCACCATCGTCTTGAGCCTGTAGGAAGTCAGTGGTGTGTTACTTGGGTAGAACTGCAGGTGATTGTAGTTCAGCCGTAGGTCCTGGATGCATCCTTTAAAGTATCCACTAAATGCCAACGAGGCGTTCCGATCCTCTAAGCCTCCTACGTGAATCATGTCACCTGACCGGACCATCAAACCTCGGCTGGACATCAAGGCCTGAGTCCTAGCTGAATGCGAGAGTGTGAGCAGTCCCTGCTCCACGTGCATGCTCACCAGGTGGAAATGTCCATTGTTAACTCGATCGTGGCCCTGCAGGACTTCAAAGTGACTCGTCTGGACTTTGACATTCCCATCATCCAGCCACACGTGCAGGTAACAGCTGGTGCTATTCGAAAAAACGAGGAGGAGGCCATTTGAACGTCGAGTGCGAATGAACATGGACATGGTAAAAGTGTCCATGGGGTCATCATCAACATAGAAAATTACATAGCTTTCCTTGTCTTCATTTCCAAAACTTGCAGCGATGTGCTCTGTGAACACACACACACACACACACACACACACTCATAGAGTGTTTTAACAGTGCGTACTCTGCGCTATCATAACCTGAAAACTACAAGAATCCAGTTCTTGTTATCACCATTAGGATTCTATCTAAGTGTAGCCCTGTGTGATTTTAGCCACAGTAACGATATTGTACGTTTGATTTTACGTTATATCGACTAAGCAGTTATTAACACGTTCTTACAAAGTTAAGATATGAAGCCTCACCCTCAGAGCAGACACTTCCCTCGTAGGGACGATGGCACTCACACTTGTGTTTCTTCCATCCCAAGCTGACACACCTTCCTCTGTTCCTGCATGGATTGTCCTCACAGCCATCACTTTCCCTGCAGCCCAAAGCCACCTTTAACTCCCCAGCTCTGACCTTCAACTCCGGAAACACTGGGTTAGACTGAATGTAGACATCCCGCATGCAACCCAGAAAAGATGAGTCCAGATTTACTGAATTTTCTGTCCCACCTATATAGACATTCTGGATCAGAGTGAAAGAGAACTGTCCTGACCCTGACCCCAGATCCATTTCCACTAGACCTTCTTTGTGGCAGGTTTTCACAGAGCACAAGGGGTCATGCAAATAGAGCCCTAGCACATTTCTGTATAAGTAAACCTGCACCATATGCCAATGGCCATCTGCTACATCCTGAGAAAGCTCCACCAGATGTGAGATGTTGCCCCATTGCACGGAGTGACGTAGTCGGCCATTTTGCAGCTGTAACGTGAGCACGTATTCATTCACTTCGCAGCTCAGTAGCGTCGCTGTTCTTTGCACCGTGCGAAAACTCAAAGTAGAGTTCAGAAATGTCTCTGCGTCCTCAACGGTTGTTTTGATGTGTAGAAAATCGCGCTTTTCAAACGAGAATGTGGTAGAAAACTCGCAACTGTTGCCTGTGTAACCTTCAGGGCAGGTACAGCTGTATCTGTGTTGACTGTTGCTGAGAAAAGGGGAGCACGTGGCACCATTTTGGCATCGGTGGCCCTCACAACCCAGTAGTACAACCGTGCAGTTCGGACCGCCGAAGAGTCGGCTATTTTGGGAATTCGTAGAGCATCTGCAAATGTATTCACCTCTGTTTTTAATGCAAACACCACCATTTTGGCAGGGACTGTGTTTGCAGGCGTCAAAGTCCTCTTGAAAGAGAGCGTCTGTTAGGAAATAAAAAAACGCTGTAGTCTAGCCATATTGGCGCGTATCTAAAACACTGGGGCCATTAACAGACAACATGGCTTTTTATTGATTGATCTAATATCTTCTATGGATGTCATGGAGAACCCTAAATTTAGATTTGCTGTGTGAGTGAGATTGGATTGGTCAGTGTATAAAGGGGTGGATGTGTTTGGTCAGCAGTGTTTGAGGGAGAGGGTGGGATTGGTTAGTAGTGTCTGAGGGAATTGTTGGGTTTGGTCAGTAATTTCTAAAGCAGTGTCTGAGAGAGTGGATGAGATGATCAATAGTGACCAAGTGATTAGTCAGTAGTGTCTGAAGGAGTGGGTTGATTTGGTCAGTATTGTCTGAGTGAGCAGATGGGATAAGTCTGTGGCATCTGAGTGAGTAGGTGATATTGGTTTAGTATCACTAAAAGGAAGTGGTTAGGATTGGTCAACAGTGTCTGAAAGAGTGTGTGGGATTGGTCAGTAGTGTCTGAGGGAGTGGTTGGGATTGGTCAGTAAGGTTAGAGGAAGTGGTCAGAATTGGCCATGGGTGTTTTTTTATAGAAGAGGTAGGATTTCTTTATCTTATTGTTGGGTTTTTAAAGGGCAGCCATTTCAGCAACCAGAAACTCTGTCATCTTTTACCACATACCATTTCTCTGCTACTTAACATTATTGAAAATATAATAAATATTTCAAACACATTATTATTCATTCACTGCTAATGCTAAACATATACTAAAGTAGCCAGTGTTTACCTGCACAAAGCGACAGGACGATCCAGACTAGCACGATCGCTGCTGACATGATTCACAATTGGATGAGCTGACTGAATCTGGAGACGTGGCTGTTTCTCAGCTTGGGAAAACACCATCACGGTGAGGGACATCTAAAACATAACTTCATTTATGTGTGTTTTTGTGTGTGCGTGTGTGTGTGTGAGCGACCGACCGAGGTAAAGGATTAACAGCAAGGCAGATCCACAGGATTAGACTAACACTAAGGCTAATTAGAGTGATGTCACACATGTTCATGAGGAACACTTGACCAGGAGGAAAACAGACTCTGGACTTTTAGTTTCACTGAATCGAAATTAAAACTCAACAGTGTACATAGAAGTCCTGTACTTTTGCTGTCTCATTATTTGGTCCTTTTCAAGAAAATTCAGGACTGTTTTAGCAGCAAAAAGGGGGACCGAGACAATGGTTATAAGTGGTTATAACCTTATCGGTGTTTATGGGTGTGACGGTCAGGTGTACACACATTTTGGGCCTAATAATGTACATCACTGGTCTCCTGTACACCTGGTCTTCAACACCTACAGTTTCACACCATGAGCGATGATCGTGGGATTGAACGTACAGACGAACAATTGAACTGTATGTTATTCTCAGAGAAATGGTGCATGTTTGATGATAATTTCTCAGGGTTGCTTTATTAAAAAAAATTACTATTTTGATACACAGACGCCATTATTTATTCATATTTAACGTTTTATACGCGGAAAGCAGCCAATCAGCTCTCAGTTGATTGCGACGTCAGGAGTGTTGAACAGGGGGAGGTGCAGCGACCGGCTCTTTAGTTGAGGACATTTTTTGTTCGCTCTCTGTTTGCTAATGGAAAAGCCCATTTTATTTGCTTTCTTTAGACGAAAAAAATCCCCCGAGAGGCTGTTGATTAAAGGTAGGAAGCGCAGAGAGCTCGAATAAGCAGCACTGCATCCTTCCGAAGTACTTTGCGGTGTCGTTAGTCGACATTCTCCCTCTTAAGGGGGACCTTTGTCTGTTCCGGGGTGGTGAGCAGGACCCCATTCTTTTGGGTAGCTCTGATTTTTGCCTGATTTAAAATCGAATACTATAAAACCGAGGGACATTAAATAGCTTAAAAAAAAAAAGACTAAAAAACGAAATGTAGTGTTTTATATGTATATATAAAAGATACTTTTCTTTTATCGCTCTTGTTTGCATTTTGCACCAGGACTATTTTGGTGCCTGGTGTTTACGCCTGATTGAAAATCCTACACTCGCTAGCATAAATCTAGTGATGCTAGTGTACAAGTGTGGATATGGGTACAGGAAATACATATTTCATTTTAAAATTGAAAAAAAAAATTATAATTATACAGACGTGTAACAAGAATTGATTCAATATTGTAGAGTTATAAAAGTAAAGTTAATAATTGACCTGCTGTACATGTTGTGACATTTCTGAAGAAACCACTGACACTGGAGACTCCTTCCATTAATGTTACATAAACTTCTCCTTACACATCAACAATTGCACATTTTTACGTTTTTTCTTTTCTTTTTTTTTTTAATCGCAAACCATTTTCACCCGATAAACCTGTTAGCTGTGATTTACAATCGACAGTTTCTCTTTTTACTCCATAACGCTTTGTCCTCCATATCTTCCACTTTCAAACCAAACACCTCTATGTCTTCCTTCACCACGTTTATTAACCTCCTCCTTGGTCCTCCTCATACCTGCCGACTCCATCCTCAGCATCCTTAGCATCCTTCTACTGATACACCCCATGTCCCTCCTCTGCACATGACCCACCCGTCTCGATCGCACCTCTCTGTCCTCGACACAAATCCGATTTCAGAATTCAGCTACGTTGGATAAATATGTGCCATGTAATGATTTCCCCTCCTTCTACTATTCACATCTGCAATGTGGAACTTTTCTATTAAATCCTAAAGATGAAAAGGAAAATGAAGCACGCCATGGCGAAGAAGAAGGTTGGTGTGAACGGAGAAACATCTACACCACAACCAGCGTACGAGCGTGAGGTCTCGACCGCCGATGAGTCCGGACAGGGAAAACGCAACCTTCGGATTTCGCAAAGCGACAGCTGCTTCCTTGAGTTCCTAAACAAGGACCGGCGTGCTGCGTCCTCGTTCTGCGACATAACCGTCACGGTTCGGGGGGAGGTATACCCAGCGCACAAGGTCGTGTTAGCGTTCGGGAGCAGCTACTTCCATGCTAAACTGAGCGAAAACCACCAGCTGGACCGTATGACTTTTGACAACGTAGACAGTTCCGTATTTGAACACTTGCTCAACTTTTTATACACGTCCGCTATGGAAGTGCAGCAGAGCCAAATCCCGTCTTTATCCGAGGCCGCGTGCTTTTTCGACATGATGGAGGCGGTGAATCTTCTAGCGGGTGAAGCAGCACCGAATGGAACACCGGACGAAGGCGAGAAGGAGGAGGACCTGCCTGTGCAAGAACCTCAGAGTTCTTCTCCAACAGATCCTAAGAAGCATCAGTCTCCAACCGAGAACCAGTGTTTGCATTGCAGCCGGACATTTTGCTATAAAAAGTCACTGGAGAACCACATGGCCAAGATGCACAGCCAAGCTGAGGTCACTGAAACGGCAGCTCCTTCAAACAGCAAGCACACATCCACCCGCCAGAGGAGGACCCCGAGCAAAACCGAGAGCCAGCAGAGCAAGACCTGCTACGAAACTGATAACTGTGGGCAAAAGGATGCACATGTGGACGAAGGAACTACCTCTGTCGAAGAAGATGAGGAGGATGATGGTGAAGAAGATCAGCACGAACAAAGCAAAGAAGAAACAGAAACCGCTCTGGAAGTGAAGACAGCTGTAAGAACTGAGGAGAATGCAGATTGCAGAATGGAGGAGGAGCCAAGCTCTAGTCATGTGACCAAGGACCATGATACATCAGTGGCACAGAGCAGTGGCATCCATGCTTACCCAGAGGGCCTTGCTCCGGTCATCATCCAAACTGGCAACAAAAAGACCCTCAAATGCCCCAAGTGTGACAAAACCTTTGACCGTGTAGGTGAGTCTTAATGAGGGAGACTAAAGAACATGCTGTACTTCTTTGTTATATAATAATTCAATATTTGCATGTCCCCACTTTATTTGTTTAATAATTTATCACATATCTGGATGTAGCTGACCCATTAACACATAATTTTTAAATATCAGCATGTCTCCGCCTCTTTTTTTACGCATTTATTTAATATTTGCATGTCTCCGCCTCCTTTGTTACACAATTAATTGATATGTTCATGTCCCCACCTGTTTTGTTGCATAATTTATAAGACTCTGCATGTCTCCGCCTCCTTTGAGCCATACTGTATTAATATTTAAATGTTTCCTTTGTTATATAATAAATCGACATTTGCATGTTTCCACCTCTTATATTATAAACATTCCAGGTTTCTGAATCCTGTTTTGTATGTGAATATTGTTTTCTCTTCACACCCACAGGAAAGTACGAGAGTCACACGCGAGTGCACACGAGAGAAAAGCCGTTTCAGTGCGACGTGTGTATGCAGTGTTACTCCACCAAGTCCAACCTGACTGTGCACAAGAAGAAACACACCGCGGACGCACCGGTGCCAAGGAAAGACCACAAGTGTCCCTTCTGCAACAAACTTCACGCCAGCAGGAAAACGCTGAGTAAACATGTGAAACGGTGAGGGGGCGGGTTCGGGAGCTCTTTACATGTCATGTCTAAATATATATATATAAAAAAACATAAATAAATAATAGTAAATACCAATAATCATGTGTGTGTGTGTGTGTGTGTGTGTGTGCATGTGCGTGTGCGTGTGTGTGTCTGTGTGTATATATATATATGTGGTGGTATTAAAATGTTTTGAGAATCGCTGTGTTTACAAGAAAGTACTTTATTTATCTGCGTTTCTTCACAATCACCTTCAAAATAGTCCCCTTGCACAGCAATACAGTGCCCCCCAGTGTTCTTCTAGAACGTGTCCTGCAAGTCTTCTTTTCGAAACGCGTCAAGCACCTTCTACGATTCATGTCGGATATCCGCGCCGGTGTCAAAACGTCGAGCTTAATCTTCATCTTCAGGGAGAGGGTGAAGTCTACAGCAGCCAAATCTGGGGAGTAGTGTGGGTGCGGAAGTGAGTTCATGTTTCTGGCAAGAAACTCGCGTGTGAGGAGGAGCTCAGTGTCAGAGTGCGCACGTGGTCAGAATAGCAGCAGTTTCACAGCTTCCGATCTACACAGGATGATGTCTTTGGGCTAACAGACTTATGAAGGTCGGTGCTCTGTGTGACTGTGCGTGCAGCCTTGTGCTGCCACCTGTTGGCTAGTCTCGAAACTTTTTATTACCACCTCCTGTGTGTTTGTATATATATATATATATATATATATATATATATATATATATATATATATATATAATATTTTGGGTTACAGTGATAAAGGATTAAACCTGATTTATAAAAAATGCTGCGCAAATCTTACCTCCAATCCTCAATTCTTACCTTTACATGACCTTGACTTTGTGACCTTTCACACAAATTCAATTCAAATCAATACAGATTTGTTTCTGCTTTTCATTTTAAATGCTCAAGTGTGGATGCTTGCTCTCTCTCTCACTCTCTCTCACTCTCTCTCACTCTCTCTCACTCTCTCTCACTCTCCCTCACTCTCTCTCTCTCACTCTCTCTCACTCTCTCTCACTCTCTCTCACTCTCTCTCTCTCTCTCTCTCTCTCTCTCTCTCTCACTCTCTCGCTCTCTCTCTCTCTCTTACTCTCTCTCACTCTCTCTCACTCTCTCACTCTCACTCTCTCTCACTCTCTCTCTCTCACTCTCACTCACTCTTTCTCTCTCTCTCACTCTCTCTCACTCTCTCTCTCTCTCTCTCTCTCTCTCTCACTCTCTCACTCTCACTCTCTCTCACTCTCTCACTCTCTCCCACACTCACTCTCTCACTCACTCTCTCTCTCACTCTCACTCTCACTCTCTCTCACTCTCTCTCTCTCTCTCTCTCTCTCTCTCTCTCTCTCTCTCTCACTCTCTCTCTCTTTCAGGTTCCATCCTGACCATGTGCAGGAGTTTATGAGCATGAGGAAGAAGAAGAGCGAAGGCTGGAAGTGTGACGTGAGTTTTTTTCCCCCAG
This sequence comes from Silurus aristotelis, assembly GCF_946808225.1. Taxonomy (NCBI): domain Eukaryota; kingdom Metazoa; phylum Chordata; class Actinopteri; order Siluriformes; family Siluridae; genus Silurus; species Silurus aristotelis. Next base: position 1,065,706 of record NC_139578.1, read on the forward strand.
ACTAAGCATGCATCCATGCTAAGACCATGCGTTCGCTCCCCGTCGTTATTACACAATAATAAAGGACGGTGTTTGGTTTGTTCGCCTCTCAGACCTGCCACAAGTCGTTCACGCGGCGCCCCCATCTGGTGGAGCACATGATCTTACACTCTCAGCACCGGCCGTTCAAATGCGCCTACTGCGACGACTACTTCAAGTCCCGCTTCGCCCGGCTGAAACACCAGGAAAAGTACCACTTAGGTGCCGAAAACCTCCTGTTCTGGGTGCTTACTGTGGTGTCTTGTGTTTTTTTTTGCATTGACGTTTTCCCTCGTCACGTCTTACGGCAGGTCCTTTCCCGTGTGACATCTGCGGACGGCAGTTTAACGACACCGGCAACAGGAAGCGGCACATCGAGTGCACGCACGGTGGGAAGAGGAAGTGGACGTGCTACCTGTGCGGCAAGTCGGTCCGGGAGAGGTGAGCAAGAGCCACGCACCGTCTATCAATTTTACCAATACTTTTGCTTATACAGCATACAGGTTTCACCTCACTGCAGCATTTCCGGGCCTTTTCTCCCCCACTCCAGGGTCTGGTATTTTTCAGAGATTTGCAGCTGATTTAGAATCTGCTCGATTGGACAGTTTCTCTGATTATCCTCCCCTGTTTCTTTTTACTTTTTTTTTTTCGTTTCCAGGACGACGTTACGAGAGCACCTGAGGATCCACAGCGGGGAGAAGCCACACCTGTGCAGCATCTGTGGACAAAGTTTCCGCCACGGCAGCTCCTACAGGTGCGGTGAGGGGGTTGAAGGTTCTGGAGAAATGTGCTGCCACCTTGAGGCCGAACGCTGTAAATGCACTGACTTCAAATCGAGCCATTTCTCATCATTTTGCTCTTCATCCGTCTAAAACAAAAGTCACACACTAGTAATTCGTTGGACCGCCTTTAGCTTTGATTACGGCACGCGTTTAAATAAGTTTCTGCAATGTCAGAACATTGACCTTCTTCTATTGCTTCAGAGTCCAATCTTTATTTTCTAGCAAATTGAAGCCTTTTTTTCTGATCAGACTCACTGATAAATGGTTTTCTGAAGCCTACACAGCTGTTTAGTTCCAATCTCTTGAGCTCTTACTTAAACTAATAAACACAGCCGTGAGCTCTACTGTTGTTTTTTTTTTTTTAAGAGTTCAAATTAGACTTGGTCGATTTACCATTTCACCATCATTCCTCCTTGATTTCAGCAACACAACATTTATTTTTAAATAAAGTTGTTTGAGAGTCAGAACCTCAGATCCAATAGCATCCAACGAGTGTGTTTTCTTATAACTTGTAAAGATAAACTAACACGGAGAGCAGAGCTCAGCTTACCACGTCCAAGCGAAGAAACAAACCACACATGGAAATAAGCCGTATTTACATCATCTTCTGCAGCTTGTTTGCATGTGACGCCATTTAGTTCCTCTTTTTTTTCCACTTTTATTCCACGTGTGCATGTGCAGGACATGTACATCTGCTATTTTGTGTCTCCAGGCTTCATCTACGTGTTCACCATGACGATAAACGCTATGAGTGTGAGGAGTGTGGAAAAGCTTTCATTCGGCACGATCATCTAAAAAAGCACAAGAAGATACACACTGGTAATGTAGCACTTTTTAAACATTCATTAATTAGACTATGTGTGTGTGTGTGTGTGTGTGTGTGTGTGTGTGTGTGTGTGTGTGTGTGTTGGGGGGGGGTATTTTTTTCTAGATATTAAAAAGTTGCAAAAAAAAGTGTACCTTGAAGTTAATGTCAGTTCCTAACAATGGCCACAAGGTGGCAGCTTTTTAAAGTGGCTGGATTATAATTACAATACAATTGAGATTAAACTGTACGGTCAAAAGTTTGTGGACACCAGACCATATGATTGGTATGAGCTTTTTGTACATCCTTTCCACATTCAGTCCTTCTGGGGAGATGTTTTACTAGATTTTGTGGATTCATTCAGCCACAAGGGTGCTGTAGGTACTGCTGTAGGTGAGGTGAGGAACCCTGGGGTGCAGTCAGCGTGCCTTCTCGTGTGACACAAGTTATTTCGGATTTTTTTCACAAGGGCATGTTTTAAACTGTTGCGTAACGCACATTCGTACCCCCGCAGGCGAGCGAGCGCATCAGTGCGAAGAGTGCGGGAAGTGTTTCCGACGCGCCGATCACCTGAACGTCCACTACAAGAGCATTCACCTGGGAGAGAAAGTGTGGAGAAAGTAAAAAGAAAACACCTCTGCATAATCTACACACTTCCATACAATTGTGTTCTGTCGTGTTTCATTAATTTGATTATCAGCTTCGATCAGTTTTATCCCTCTTTAGTTGTTCTCACAGCGTCTCCTCTAAACCTGCAGGTACAAGGCCGTAGTGCACCAGTGTGAAGTGTGCAAGAAAGAGTTCCGAGGAAAAACCAACCTGATGACACACTTCAGGACCCATTCGGGTAACGAGTTTGTTTACAGTAGCGAGTTTTTCTCCTACTGAGTCGATAAATGTGTCCTTCCTCAGTGATCCAACGTGCACGAGATCATTTCTGGGCATCTGGAACACATGTCTGAACACTGAGGCCACACCTCCTTTATTAAGATAAAAGACTAGAGAGGCCACGCCTCCTTTATTAATATTAAAAATTAAAAAGGCCACACCTCCTTTATTATGATCGGAACCGAAAGAGGCCACGCCTCCTTTATTACTCCTGACGTTCATAACTATACCTACATATACCTGGTTTTCCTGAGAGAGACAGACACAGGTCACGCCTTGATTTCCTATGAGAGACAGACACAGGCCACGCCTAGTTTAGTTTGAGTGACCGACAAAAAGGTCACGCCTCCCTCATGTGAACCGAGATGCACAGCTACTACGCCTCTGTTAGTAAGAGCGATATGCAAAGGCCACTCCTACTTTAAGCTTGATATGCATAACCACACCCCTCATCCTGCATGCTATTCGGAATTGTACGCCAAATTTGTCCTAACGTGTTTGTTGATTTTTCACCAGGAGAGAAACCTCATCGTTGTGTGATCTGCAACCAGACCTTTCGCATCAAGAAAACTCTGACCAAGCACATGGTCATCCACTCCGAGGTGCGTCCTTTCACCTGTCCTCACTGCAGTGCCGCCTTCAAACGCAAAGACAAGCTAAAATACCATGTAGACCACGTCCACAGCGCTCGCCCTCCCGACCCGGCCTCGTCCCAAACACCCGAAACGTCCCAATCCTCCAAACTGGCGGGAACCTGCGTCCCTGTCGCTCTGGTGCCGGTCCAGATTCCTGAGGAAGCCGGATCCGATCTGCAGCACCAGCAGCAGCAAGCGGGTGGATATCAGCCTTCTGCTGATCTGGTCTTCCTGGAAAAATACACGCTCACTCCTCAGCCGGCTAACATTGTGCACCCGGTGCGCTCGGATCAGATCCTGGATCCGAGAGAGCCCTCGTACCTCAGCACGCTGCTCGGCCTCGACTCCGCCTCCTCCGAGCACGCTCAGTAGCGGCTTAGTAGCTCAGATATTGAGCTCATAAAATATGTGTATAATATAAACTTTTATTTTCACTTTTCTCTGCAGTGCAGTCGTTTTTTTCCTCCCACATTCTCTAGTAAAAGTACTATCAAGTGCAAAAGTTTGCATCCCCTTCGAAAATATGAACAAGGTATAAATAAATATAATGATTTAATATATTTTGCAGTGTCATCAAAACTCGGTATTTCCATCAACCCCAAAAAACTGATGACGGAGGAAAAATATTGCGGAATATAAAAGATTAAAACCAAGTCAAATCGGTTTCGTCTCGCCTCGATGACAGCATCACGGTTACCAGGAGAACACAAAGGAGAACATGCAAGAAGAACCAAAGCAGAAACGAATCCATCAGGGTTTGCTGGAGGACAAAAAACACGAACAACAATGTTCAGCACGATGCCCCCACCACCATGCTTCAACATGTGCCTCGGTGTTCATCGATGTGTAATGCAATGCTGTTGAATTCTCACATCTGGTCAAATGGTGTTCATTGGTTTATTTTGGCGTATTAGCTTCTCTGACCAATCGGATTTGATTCATGCGATACGAAACGTTTTAAAAAGAACAAACACAGTAAACGCAATAATTTCACGTTGTGCGTTTAGGAAGGTCCCGCATCTGATCGTGTGAAATGTTTTCGCCATTTTGATTGATAAAAATGATTAAATGTTATTGTCATCAGGCTACTTTCAGTTTTCTGAGATAGTGAATGAACTTTTTTTTAAAAATGCGTCTTCTAGCCAATAGGAGGCCTAGAGATTGGTCATGTGATTGATGGAAGGGCTTTGCTCAATTGACGATGTTTTTTTTTTACTTTTTGGTACTTCATATCATCTTTAAGATTTGATTTATGGCAGGTGTCATTATTTATATCAGTGTCCATTTTCTTCCATTTATATAGTAACAAATATCCGTTTTCAATCCCACAATGCACTGGGAATGGGTAGTGGATTTTTTAAAATATTTCTGACTGTATGTCGCCTTCTAAATTCTTTCTTTGTCACCGATTTCACATCACCAGATATCATAATTTTTTAACTTTAAGATGATGAAAGATCTAGAACATGTCCCGGAGGAGACTGCTGGACATCTTTATGTTGCCTTCAACACCTGAACAGTGACGCCTGTAACATGGGAGCAGCACGTGTGTGTGTGTGTGTGTGTGTGTGTCTGCCGTGTATCCAGTCATAATAAAACACAAAGCCACTAGTGACATGCTTTCATTTTTATTCTGGATAAAATCCAGATGTTTGTTCTAAGAAGGAAGATTTGTGATGGGCAGCAGGAGCTCTTTCAGGTTCAGCTGTTGATGCAGTTCACTCCCAAAGCTAGAGGACATGATTAAATATATACATGAATTAAATTCAGCAGTATTGATACTAAAGCACAGACTCTGATACTCTACTGATTATTATATCAGATTACATTTTATTATAGAATAATTCTGTCTGTTTTATGGACTTACCCACATGAATCTACCTGTAAACAGAATAAAAAAAAAAAGACTGTCATACAAATCCTGCAAATCATACAGAACAAGGAAGTGAGGCTCAGTGGATAAGAAGATGGATTTTTCACAATGAACGTTGTCTCAAAGCAGCTTTCACTGCATGCAAGAATTAGAGAACAAAAAATTGAAAAGTGAATTATGTGTATTTCTCCCCAATGAGCAAACCTGGAGCTAAAGGTCACGTCATCATCTCAACACCACCAAATTGCCCTTGCTGTGCCCTTGAGCAAGACTCAGTTGTATAAATGTGAGTTTTCTGTAAAGTGATGTAGAGTCTCCAGTGTCAGTGTAACTTGGACTGGAAGTTGTTCAGGACTGAAGAATTTAAGTTTAGTGTAGTTTCACCTGATAAACTTTAAATGTATATTTATTTGAAGAGGAAACAGAGAGAGGCTGATTGAGGGAACAAACGATTATAGCTGTTCTAATGAATGTATGATAATATGAAGCTAAAAGCTGCTAAATTGCTGTGGTATAGTGGTGATGTTGATGACTCTGGGCTGGTCATCATTGTTACCCTCAGGTGGGTTTAAAAAAAAAAAAAAACTAATAACAGGGCTGGAATAAAGGATGAGTGAATCTGTACTAGAGAACAGAGGGTTACACTCACATTCACCGTACACAAGTTTTCCATTTACACACGTGACAAATTGATTATTAGTCCAACTACAGCTCAGTTTCTTCCTTTCTCCTTCCATCAGATAGTCCCCAGAGCCCACTATTCTACACGGAGCTGCAAAAACAGTAATAAACTTGAGTGGTTCTCTCAGAATTGTCAATAAGCGATATTTAATTGGTGTAATTAATACTCACATTTACACACTGGGAGCGCCGTCCACTTTCTATTCACACATCTTACTGTTTTAGGTCCAAGGAGTTTATAATATGTTTTACACTGAACTTGTAATTTCTGTCCACCTGGTACCGGTATAAAATCTCCATTTTTTAAAAAAGGATAAGTTCCACACCAACTGACTGGAATTGAAAAGAATCGAACGTTCATTAGAATGAACACCAAGATATGTGCACAATATTACCGCAGTACATGTACATGCATTAAATGTAGAAAGACAAAGTGCAACAGATGCAGGAGGGAGTTTGAGGCTGACATGTCGACGTGTCTGAGTGAGAGCGAGATCAGATTCCAGCATGATATCAGACACTGAGTAAAATCTGGGAGTGAATTTGTGGTTACTGGTAACAAATAGCGATTTCTCACCTGGATCAGTATTAACATCATCTTTAGGATCTGTAAAAGAAAAAGCAACGTTTCAGTACCGACTTTCTTACTGACTTGTTGCTGGCTGTCATGATCTCTGTAAGGAAGTCTTTGAATAAGGACGGAATGGAATTATTATAGCATTATCCGTAGCTGAGGTAATATCTTTAGCTTTGCACATCAATTTTTTTCCCCATGCATTTTTTTCTTAATAATATTTTTTTTGCTACTCGTCCCAGAGAACTTGTCCAGTCATCACCACATTTTACAGAGGTCATCTTTAGAGGTGTGGACCTATGAGAAGAATTTCGAATACTCCAAACAGTTTGAGCATAGTAGGCCAAAGAATTCACCAAAACAGGAAGCGCCAAATTTTTAGCAATGATGTGATGCATCGTGAATTCATGCCCATGACCTGAGACAAATTTTCACCTACTGCTCGAAACTTACGATAACCGTCTAGAATTGCTTACATGACATTCTCCAAAATTTTGCCAGATTTTGCTTTAACCTAACATTTTAACACCCGGCTGCCCAGTTGTTTATTTAGACCTTTCATTCTACAGTCAGAGAATTCCACCATTGTTTATAGTCAAAACATGGACATGAAACCACAAATCCCTCTGTGAGTAGTTCACTTTTTGCTCAACTTGCAAAAAGTGCAGTGAAGTGAGAGAACCTTACCGCAGAGCGGCTCAAAGGACCACGCACCCGCCGTGCATTGGATTTGATCTTCTCCAATTAGTTCATAATGTTCTGCACAAACATACTGGACACGTTCCTGCTCCAGGTAATCATCCTTGTATGGTGCATTGATCAGTCCATTCTCAACACGTGGAGGAGGTCCACAATGATTTGGCAACCCTGCAAATTTTTTTACAAAATAATAAAAAATCGAATAAAAACCTCAGTGCTGTTCAGAAATCCACATGATCATGTGTTACAGTGAGAACACTTACGTTTGCACACCGGCAGATCTTTCCAAGATCCGTTATCACATGATGACAATGGTTGTCCATTTTCAAATGCATAGTTTCGGTCACATTCAAATCTCACATAACCATGAGGATAGTAGTCCTGCTTAGGTACTGGACTGCCGTTTGGCACAAGTGGTGGAAGACACGAGTTCATAGCTGGAACAGCAAGCAGAAGACTCTTTATATTATGTTAAATAATTTATATGATCAATTTACACCAGTCAGCCATAACATTATGACCACCAGCCTAATATTGTGTTGGTCCCCTTTTGCTGCTATAACAGTCGTGACCCGTCGATCATCAACAGCATGAACTCCTTTAGCAGTTTGAACAACAGTAATTCATCCGTTGGATCGTAACCACATGGACCAGCCTTTGCACCTCAGTGTTCTTCACTTCACCACACACAATGTTAGAAGGTCATAATGTTATCACTGATCAGTGTAATAAACCTTTAAACTGCTTAAATCACTAGTAAATTACTCACGGATGCACAGAGGTGTGGGGGTCCATTTATTGTCTGTGCATGTTATCCGTCCCCACCCTGTTGTCCGAGCAGGTTTCAGGTCCTTGTCACAGCTGTAGTGAACAACATCTCCGTTTTTATAACTCTCCTTTACTGGGATGAAAAAGCCACTTTCCAGCGTCGGGGCATCACAGTCAACGTCTTAGATGTCATATATAAAACAAAGGTTACTACAATGTACTTGACACCGAACTGTTTCAGTTTCACTGTTATTATTGTAGAGTCATTAACAGTGTTAAACACCGTGCACTGGATCTCTCTGGATCTCACTGGATCTCTCTGGATCTCTTTGGATCTCTTTCTGTCCCTACGTCTTCATCTGTGCCTCTGTTGCAGTTAGTCTCAGTGAAGGAGGCGTGGCCTGTGTCAGTCTCAGTTAAGGAGACTCCCACTTTTCATATCTATCTATCTATCTATCTATCTATCTATCTATCTATCTATCTATCTATCTATCTATCTATCTATCTATCTATCTATCTATCTATCTATCTATCTATCTATCTATCTATCTATCTATCTATCTGTTTCAGCATCACAGAAATCTTACCTGACTTCACCTGACATGACAAAATGGATAAAGCCAGGATAATAATCCACATCTTCTCAGCTGGTCTTCACCTACAGATCACTGCTGACTGCTTCAGATTCACCCACAGGTATGTGGTATTTAAAAAAAAACCAAGTTGTTTGTTTATAAGCAACGTTAATAATTAACCATTTTTTCCTCCTTTTACCAGAAACCAGGGCTCTAATACAAACATTTCGTAATTCCAAACTGCCGACGGGCCAAATTCAAAGTACAACAAACAAATGCTACTGAAATTCACAGCTTTATTATTTTACTGCAGAATTTTTTTCAAAAAGTTTTAAAGATTAAATTCCTGCATGAAAGCAACCTTTTTGGACACGTTTTGACGTGTCGATGGGTCACGTGACCTTTCAGGGAGGATGTATCTGAACTTTGAGAAACTCTGGAATCTGATTGGTCATCTGGAGCAGCAGCTCGTCCACAGGAAAGCGCTGAAAACGTGTGTAACGGTTGATATTGGTGAAGGAGACGTCTGTATCAGATTTGTGGAAGGAGTCTCCAGTGTCTGCGCTTTGGAACAGTCCGAGGTGCAGCTGTGCAGTAACTTTAATTGTTTTTCGTGACATTTTCACCCCAGCATCTCTCACCCCCTGAAAAAAGACCCTGTGTAAATGTGTAATCAAAGTTCACTCTTTCAATCATTCACTGAAAATCAATTGACCAAACAAATCAGTTCAGACGCATTTTTTTCAACACAGACGGATGTTTAACTTTTTTATACACAGGAAGCAGAAACTCTGAAGTGCTACAGATTTACATTCTTCATCATGTACATACTTTTTCTCTGCAATCTCGTTGCTAAGCGCCGACAGCTGGATTATAAAGCAGGAAAGCTCTGATCCATATTAGGATTATTGGGCTGGTACTGTATGTCTCCTGCTGTAGCTCTCAGGCACAGAACTGCTTGTGTAACAATTTCCACTGAAATAATCTTGTCTTTATTATATAACCGCTGAGTTGTTCAGTTTATTAGAGGGACAGCGCATGTAGGACGTTTTGGAGACGAGGTGATGAAGGTGAGATTGAGATGGTTTGGACATGTGCAGAGGAGGGACATGGGGTATATCAGTAGGAGAATGCTGAGGATGGAGCCACCAGGAAGGAGGAAAAGAGGAAGACCAAGGAGGAGGTTTATGGATGTGGTGAGAGAAGACATGCAGGTAGTTGGTGTAAAAGAGGCAGATGTAGAAGACACAGGAGTATGGAGACGTATGATCCTAATGGGAGAAGCCGAAAGAAGAAGAAGAAGCTGTCCCAAAGGAACTGCCTACAGAGCTCAGAGACAGGATTGTTACAAGGCACAGATCTGAGGAAGGCTACAAAAAATGCTGCTGCACTGAAGAGTTTAAGAGAACAGTAGCCTCCATAATTCTTAAATTGAAAAACTGTTCGATTGGCCAAACTGAGAAATCGAGAAAGAAAGGCCTTAGTAAGAGAAGTGACCAAGAACCCAATGGTCACTCTGATTGAGCTTTGGAGATCTTGTGTGGAGATGAGACAAAAATCCAGAAATACAAACATCACTGCAGCCTTCCACTGATCTGGTCTTTATGGCAAAGTGGCTAAACTGAAGCCTCTGCAGAACCAATGGGAGCCTCCGTCGCTCTTCTTCCTCGGATCTTCTTCAGCGTGAACACACAGGATTTCAGAAAGATAGAAACGGCATCAAAACAATTCGCTTGATTTATCAGCAGCGTTAATGATTCACGTTTCGACCTCCTTTTTACCAGAAACCAGAGATCAGGGCCAAAGATTTCCAGACCACCACGAGACGACTTTAAAGAACACGTTCAAACCCTACTGAAATTCACAGCTTTATTTATTTGATCTTTCTGCAGGTTGTAGAGTTTTAAAGATTCAATTTGGCCTCATTTCAGCTTTTGACGTGTGTGAGTTTGAGGTTTGATTTGGATCATTGACCTGATGTTCAACCACAGACAGAAATCCAGCTGTGAAACATTCCAGATGCATCACCATTATAGTTTTTTTATTGATTTTGACTGGTTTTAATAAAGGAAGTGAGGAGACAGAAATATCATCATTTGATCATAAAGTTTATTCATTTTTCTTTATATTCAGTAATATTGAAATGAGATGTATACAGTGTGTAGATGCTTCTTTGAACTTCACTGTAATTACTAAACTCCAACTGCTGAATTATAACTCAGGAATGAAACAGGTGAGAAGGAAGATTTCTGATGGGCAGCAGGAGCTCTTTCAGGTGTTGATGCAGGTCACTCCCAAAGCTAGAAGACATAAATAAATGTATACATAAATTAAGATTCAGCAGTATTGATACTGAAGCACAGACTCTGATACTCTACTGATTATTATATCAGATTACATTTTATTATAAAATAATTCTGTCTGTTTTATGGACTTACCCACATGAATCTACCTGTAAACAGAATAGGAAGGAATCTGTTACTAGAGAAACGGAGGGTTTTTGTGTAGATGAAAGACAGGATACACTCACATTCACTCGTTTGAAGCTCTCCATTCACACACTGAACAGTCTTTTTTCTATTTTTTTCTATTTTATCGCAAAACACTTTCTTCTTTTCACCCTCCATCAAATATTCCCCAGTTTCCTCCAGTTTACATGGCGCTAGAAGACAAATCCAAACCAGAAAACAGTAATAAACTTGTTATATCCCAATAAGTTAAATTTAATTGGTGTAATTAATACTCACGTTTACACACTGGGAGCTCCGTCCACTTTTTATTCACACATCTTACTATTTCAGGTCCTACGAGTTTATAAAATATCACACACTGAACTTTTAATTCGTGTGCACCTGATAGCTCCATAACATCTCCATGTTCAATACGGGGTGGAGATTCACAGCAAATGGCTGAAATCACAGACAAAATAATAATAATATTAATAATAAAACATGTACCTGCTCTTATTACGGTGAATCCTGTGCCACGCAATACATTCTGATGATGCAGAAAGTAAACACATTCTTCATAGTGAAAACTGCAGGAAACGTGACTTTGGAATGAGATTTGATGAAGGAGAGCAGACCTCCAAAACCACTGCACTGGAGAACTTGTTCAGTCGTCTGCAGCTGAGAGTTCACTCTGTAAATCTGTTTTTCTAATAATGTTTAAAGACAAAGTTTGTTTCAGCAAATCTTTTATTTCTCCCCCAACATGGAAACTTCATGTCCTTAAACCTGCTCTGGTGTTTTGCTTTGGATCTGAAATGAAAGATAAAATTCCAGTGCCGTTCCGAAGGATTTTTCTTCATGTTTGCAGTGAGGCCACGTACCTTTACATATTGGCAGTGTCCAGAGTCCATTTGCACATTCTCCATCAGTTGTTTCTTCAAACTCGTAGCCTGAGCGACACTCGAATTTAAAGCTTCTGGAAATATGCGCGAATATTCCTCCTTCCGTGAGATGGGCGTTTGGCACGTGTGCTTTAGAACATGCTGATGGACTACGACCTAAAAGCACATTAACACATCACTGTATTTAGTCATTGTTCTTCAGATCGAGGGGGAATCACGTGTGGAACGTTTCCCTGTGGAATAATCTCGGCTTTAAGTGCGGTGACGTTCAGAAATATGAATCACGTTCGTCATGACGGTACAAGAGAACACGTTCTTGTAGCTGGAACACAAAAAACGAGGAAAGAGAAAGACAGTGTTGTTCAGTGAGAGGAGTCATGTTTGTGTTGAGGACGCTTACGTTTACACGCCGGCAGCCTCCAAGTTCCATCGTCACAAAGCGCATATTGTGTTCCTTCGAACTCAAAGCCGTGGTCACAGAGGAATCTAACCGTGCTTCCTGCAGGATAGGGTGCTGATATCTCACCTTGGGGTTTGGCGTTCAGCACGCTCGGGGCAGCGCATTTACTATCTAGAGCTTTAACCAGGAACAAACATATCGATTTAGAAGCTCATCTCCTAAATCGTCACATGGTGCTTGCGATGGCGTCACTTACGTTTACACGCCGGCAAAATCCACGATCCGTCGTCACAAAGCGCATAACGTGTTCCGTCGAACTTGTGGCTGCTGTCGCATATCAAACTAAGAGTTTCTCCAGAATTGTAGAATTGTTTTAGCTTCCCCACAGGGTGGCTGTTGGGCACTGCCGGGTCCTCACACGTCTTCTGACCTACAACTAAAACACGTGTCATTTGTAGCTCTGAATTGTAAACGTGTGTCCCAGTCTCCTGGATTTTCTACATCCTGACCACAACGAGAAAAGTTTTCTGATGAACGTCTAACTGAATATCTGACCAGGAATCTGTGATGAATGTAGAAGTTGTGTGAAGAAATTGTTCCTGAGCACAGCAGTGTTTAGTGAGAATGAGATGTTCAGCAGGATCTCTTACCCAACACCACCTGCCATGTACAAATGGATAAAGCCAGGATAATCATCTTCATCTTCTCCGTCGCTCTTCTTCCTCGGATCTTCTTCAGCGTGAACACACAGGATTTCAGAAAGATAGAAACGGCATCAAAACAATTCGCTTGATTTATCAGCAGCGTTAATGATTCACGTTTCGACCTCCTTTTTTACCAGAAACCAGAGATCAGGGCCAAAGATTTCCAGACCACCACGAGACGACTTTAAAGAACACGTTCAAACCCTACTGAAATTCACAGCTTTATTTATTTGATCTTTCTGCAGGTTGTAGAGTTTTAAAGATTCAATTTGGCCTCATTTCAGCTTTTGACGTGTGTGAGTTTGAGGTTTGATTTGGATCATTGATCTGATGTTCAACCACAGACAGAAATCCAGCTGTGAAACATTCCAGATGCATCACCATTATAGTTTTTTTATTGATTTTGACTGGTTTTAATAAAGGAAATGAGGAGACAGAAATATCATCATTTGATCATAAAGTTTATTCATTTTTCTTTATATTCAGTAATATTGAAATGAGATGTATACAGTGTGTAGATGCTTCTTTGAACTTCACTGTAATTACTAAACTCCAACTGCTGAATTATAACTCAGGAATGAAACAGGTGAGAAGGAAGATTTCTGATGGGCAGCAGGAGCTCTTTCAGGTTCAGGTGTTGATGCAGGTCACTCCCAAGTCTAGAGAACATGAATAAATATATAAATGAATTAAGATCCAGCAGTATTGATACTGAAGCACAGACTCTGATACTCTACTGATTATTATATCTTCATGGATTCCCTGGTCGAGGCGAGTTCACCGCACCCTATGACATTGATTGTTTTTGCAAATCCAATCTTTATTTGATTTGAACTGCAGTTCTGATACAGAAAGTTTAGTTAGGATAGTAATGAGGACACCTCACCTTTACACACGGGCAGCCTCCAGACTCCATCTTCACACTGCGCAGAATCGGTTCCTTTAAACCCGTAGCAACTGTTGCATACGAATCTAACAGTGTCTCCGGACGAATAGGATTTTTCTAACGCATGTGCAGGTTGGGCGTTTGGCACGTAGGGGGCAGCACACGTCACTTCATCTAGAACTGAACAACAGCAACATTTATACAGGTTTTAGGAGGCCAAGCACTGACGGTGTACAGGCACGGTATAGTTATTCTAGAATTCCTTTTTCGGGCTTCTAGAACGTTTATGTGTGTGTGTTTTTCCCTCTAATTGTAGTAGCTTGTATGAGTACACTCACTTTTACACACAGGCAACTTCCAACTTCCACTTACACACTGTGCGTATTTTGTTCCTTCAAACCCGTAGCCTCTGTCACACACGAATGGAACAGAGCTTCCCGTGGGGTAGATCGCTGCCATAAACTCCTCTGCCAAATCAGCATTCAGGACAAGCGGGGAAGTGCACGACGTTTTAACTGCAATTGGAAATTTATTTCAGTTTGTTTTGCTACGATGCACAGATCAAGTCATTGACTTTCTTTATCATGTTGAATATAAATGTGTGCTGTTCGATAACAGAACAGGATTAACAAAACCCAAACGAGGCCACGGCAACAATCAGTTTTACGTACGTTTACAGACTGGCAGGTTCCAATTTCCGTTTTCACACAGAGCGTAATGCGTGTCTACGAACTCATAACCGCTGTCACATAGATATTTCAGAAAGCCTCCATCAGGATAGGATTCTAATAAGTCGTCTAGAGGTTTGGCGTTGGGCACAAACGGCTTAGTACACAATGTGTGACCTTGAAAAACAAACAAAAAACACAACAGTGATGCATTCGGCGGTGATCAATTTTTTATTATTATTTTTAAAAACGTCTCTTCATTCAGTTTTTAAAGATACTGAGATTCTACATGTTCTTAATGCAAGGTCTGAGTGTTGGATTCAAGATGTAGTTCATCGCTGCAATCACGACTCAGAAACATGAAGCGCGGGAAAACTGCGAGATGCTTCACAAAAGGACAAGATTTCTTATGCGCGCATAACATAATGGTGGCCACTAGAGGGCAGTGTGACTCCAATAAATAAAAAACCTCTTTTACATGTGTCACATCACTGATAAAACTCACATGCGAGATATAACATCTTTCCAGAAGATTAATCTGTAATTAAAATATTGAAATTCTGCTTCACGCAAAATTAAAAAGGTTCCATTCAATGATTTTGTTTCAAAATGCGAACGTGAACGTATCTAGTTTGTGCGCATGACAGTATACAGGACAGTATTTATTTAGTGAGAATGAGATTTACAGCAGGATCTCTTACCCAAGACCACCTGCCAGGTACAAATGGAAAAAGCCAGGATAATCATCTTCATCTTCTCCGTCGCTCTTTTGCTCCTCAGCTGTTTGATTTCAGAAATAAACAGCTGCAAAACAAGTTGCTAAGTTCATAAGCAGCGTTAATGATTGACCTTTTAGCCTCCCTTTACCAGAAACCAGAGATCTGGGCCAAAGATTTCATACTGAATTTAACAAATGTAGTAGATTCTAGTTTCTGTCACGTCCCTGCACTGAGGTGGGAACGCTGTCTCAGATGTTTGCAGAGCAAAACTGACTTTGTTTTTAAGTGTTGTGTAGTTGGGGGGGTTGTTGTTAGGGTTTGTAATTTTTTTTAATGTTTTTGTGTATTGTTTGGTTTTTTGTTGAGTTGGGGTTGTGTAGTTGTGGTTTTCTGCCATCAGGAAATCGGTTCTGAAGCCTTCGGGCCGTCACATCCAGACTGTGCAACAGACTGTACACATAACTGAACTGAAACACACACACACACACACACACACACACACACACACACACACACACACAGAGTCTTTGCACTGTTTGCACATGATGCACTTTATGTGGCGAATCATTCACCCTGTGTTTTTTGTGATTGCTGGTGTTGTAGCACCAGGGTTCAGAAGGAACATTGTTTTATTTCACTGTGTCCCATATTTATGGTTGAAATGACAATAAAAGCTTCTTGACTTGTTTCTGTTAGATTTGTGTGTTGTGTAGTTGGGGTTGTGTTAGTTTGTGTGTTTTTCCTGCATGCTCAGAATCAGTGTGTGTGTGTGCTGGAGGCGACAGTTCCTGAAGATCGTTGCATTAACAGGTAGATTCTTTACAATCCACCTTGCAGCCAGTGGCTGATTCTCTGATTCTCTGATTTTGTTATTTTCTAGTTTGTTGTTTGTTTTTCTGTCTGTAATAATTTGCTCTCGGTTTTCTAAAAGTACAAACAACTTGTACAAAATATCCACGTTTTTAGAATTAGAATGTCTAATCGAATTATTGTACCCAATCAGGTCTAATATAATTAACACTAAATTTGCTGTTGTTGGTATTTTGTAGACAAATAAAACCTAAAAAAAAACATGGTTTCAAAGCTCCAGAAAGCAAATAATCACACAGAATATTTCGATTTCGTTCTGAATCTGTGTCTGCCTGTGGTGTTTGTGTGTTGTGTTTGTTTTGTTGCGCTATGTGTTGGATTTGATCAGTGGTTCTAAAAAAAAATAAAATAAAATAGGGTGCGCCGCCATCTAGTGGGGAATAAAGACATGACCGATGGGGTGCAATAAACAGCAGGTTTAAAATATATTTTTTTGGTTCTTTATTGATTAATGATTTTCTCTATTGAAAAATAATAAAAGTTCATAATGATTTAATTGAAAGCAACCACCACCAATACGGAGCATCAGTTCAGGTCCCGGAAGGAAAAACTTCCTCTATTATGTTATTGATTTAGACCTTAAGATTTCAATATATTAGACATTTTTAAACAAAGTATTTTAGAACCATTTTTTCAGGGTGATTGAGAAAAGGTGGGGCTTAAAAATCCACCCCTTATAAAATGTACAATGGCAGAAAAAAAAAGTTTGAGAACCACTGAATTAGATTGTTGTTGTTCGGTATTATGGTGTTATGCGTATTTGCTGTCGTGGTGTGAAATGAAGCGTGGGGTGCCACCTGCTGCCGAAGCCTGGAACTGCAGGAGAGCTGTAATCTGAGGGAGAGAAAGAGCGAGTGACGAGAGCTTTTACAAACGGCAGTTGTTTTATTTGACTAGCATCAGGACCAGCTCCACCACCTTCATCCTCTTACATCAGAATATAAAAAAGAAAAACAGAAAGAAGAAGAAAAACAAAAAGAAAGACACTTCTACATGATCTCATTTCCTGTCCGAGATATTTCTCTCTCTCTCTCTCTCACACACACAACTGCATGGAAAAAATACAAAGTGGAGAAGCTCACTTGCCCTCTCTCGCTCTTACACACACACACACACACACACACACACACACACACACACACACACACACACGCTGTTAAATGCCTGACTAAAAGTGCTGCTGGCTTTATCGAGGCAAATCCACACGCGCAGAGATTGTAAGCAAAGATGAAGCGGATTCAGAAGCGCAGGTGTGACTTGTGTTTCACCATGTACCTGTAAAAAAACACACACACACACACACACACACACACACACACACACACACACACACACGTGTCACATAAGTACAAAAGGGGAAACTGTGAATAATAAACAGTCATTGAAATGCATCCAGGGGAATGAGTGTGTCGTGTGTAGACGTTGTGTAGTTGTGGCTGTTTTGTGTTGCCGTACTTGTCCAGTGTCTCCCAGAAGCGCAGGAAGACGGGCCGGTCGAGGTGGCGCTTGTGGTGGCTGAGCTCCAGCACGGTCACGTCCCATTTCTGCACGTTAGGGTCCATGCGCACCTCGTCGTACTTCAGGTGGAACGCTCGGACTGAGGGGCACGAGAACACGACGTCAAGTCACGACAGCATCACGAGCATTACACCGTAACAAACCACCTCCTGCACGGCAACCCCTTTTACAGCCATGGTTACTGAAAAAAACTCTACAGCAGAACATTTCATCTCGACGATTTCAAAAAGAAATTTGGTTTAACGTTTCTGCATTTTTTTAACACCCTGTTTCACATTGCACCTGCCTTCTCCAGCCCTAAGTTTATATATTGAGTTAAAACAGAATGATGAGAGAGAAAAAGAAATAAAAAAAAAACAACAACAAAAAGAATCACTAATTGGGACAACACTGCCCCCTAGTGGACAATTACTATAAGGCTATATTGGCATAAGTATTGGAAAATATATAAATATCTTCAGCCACGACCACAAACACAACACTGTCACGAACCTCAGTGTTAGAACGCGTACAGCAGTGTGTGTACGTACTTTTGGCGAAAATGTCCACAGGAGATCCATCCGGCAGGAGCCACGGCCAGCCCTTAAACTGCCAGGCGGGCCCCTGGACGAACACGGCCACCACGCGGTCCCTGAGGGAGGAGCAAACACAAACATTCCAATGTCAATCGCACGTCACACAAACTTTACAAAACAAGCTATAAATAAGAGCGCAGAGGTAGAGCTGCGACTTCCTGGAGACACAACAGGAAAAGAACGTCTGCTCTTATTCAGCTCATTTCTTTTTGCGCTTGTGAAAGGCATGAGCTGCTTTTTTTTTTTTTAGCTAACATCAAAGACACTAATCTCTTAAATCTACACTAACAAGGAGCAGCAGATTTGTTTACCTTATGAACAGGTTGGAGCTGCACGTAAACGCGAGATCATTTTACAGTAAAAGCAGCCTGAAGAAAAACAAAGAAAGGTGTGTGTGCCCACTATATACACAAACTACTGGGACTTTTCAGATGTACATGGCTCTTCTCCAAAAGGTTGGAGGTACACAGTTCTAACAGGACGTCTTTGGAGGCAGTAGCTGGAACTTCTCATTTTATTTAGAGAATCTCACACAAATCTGATGAAACGTCTTCCCAGAAGAGTGACGTGAAATAAGCACTGAATCATATGGGCAGGAATCCAGACACTTTTGTTGATGCAGATCAAATTTCCCAGTAAAATAATCCCAGAGATGAATACACCAGCCTGGTGTCCAGCTCCAGGGCCCTCTAATGTGACCACTAATGTAAACACTGGATTGTGATTGGCTGGAGGTTCAGGTGTGAGGCCTAAGCAAAGTTAACTCAGCGTTCAAATAGGAGTTAATTAGCTCCATTGTTTACCTCCACATCGTGAACTAACCTCCTGTAACATCTCACACCTGGACCTGGATTATCATCATTTCTGGTCTACAGCGTTTTGGATGGTATGAATGGAAAGTGTAGTGTGAGGGCACTTAATATTGTTAAGAACAGTGTGTGTGTGTGTGGATGCGCCATACCAGTCCTGAGGTGCCAGTTTGAGCGGTTGGTCGATCACTCTGTAAGGAACCGTGACGCTGATGGTGGATCCTCCTGGTTGAAGCTGCTCCTTACGCCTCTGCAGAAGAACCTCGTTGTCCCTCTGGATGCCCTGCTTCTTCTTCTCTTCGGACGTCATGAACCTGTGGTGTAAATCCTGGGTAGTTACATCCTTACACAGCTTTTGTGTTTGGTTGATCTACAGAGGAACATGGCCAGGTGAGGAGATGGAACTGCTCGTATATCGCCTGAACCACCTCCAGTGCAGCCTCGGGTTTCGTTTTCCCTCCGTTACGTAACGCAATCTTGCGCTTAACTAGTTTTTCAGCACGGTTGTCTCGTGTCTACAGAAACACTAGAAACACTGCTCTGAGGCTGAAAATAAAGGAAAGCTTTTATCACGCTTACTTCAGGTCCTGCAGCAGGTCCTTGGCGTTGAGCATGGTGATCAGAGACGTCGTAGCAGCCGGGATGATGATGATTGGTGTTCTCGAGCCTTTGGAGGGGAAAGAAAAAGAACATTTTGCTTTGTATCACCACACAAACGATCACAATATCCAGGAGTCTTCAGTCACACAGATAAACAAACACACAAACAAAAACAGCAGGGCGTGGCATATCAGAGGAGCCTGGATTCTACTGACTGGTCACCTGGTTCAGGAGGAAAAAAAAGAGGGAAGGAGGAGGCGTACCTTTCTTTTGGTTTGGAGGAGGTCTGGCTTGAGAAACTGCAAAAAAAGGAAAAAAAAAGTTAAGTTACAGGTATGTTACATTCTATAGATGAGACCAATAGAATGATGGAGGACCTGTGGTGGATGGATGGATGGATAGATAGAGGATGGAGGATCTGTGATGGGTGGATGGATGAATAGATAGATAGATGGAGGATCTGTGGTTGGTGGATGGATGGATGGATAGATAGATAGAGGATGGAGGATCTGTGGTGGGTGGATGGATGGATAGATAGATAGAAGATGGAGGATCTGTGGTGGGTGGATGGATGAATAGATAGATAGAGGATGGAGGATCTGTGGTGGGTGGATGGATGAATAGATAGAGGATAAGGATCTGTGGTGGGTGGATGGATGGATGGATGGATAGATAGAGGATGGAGGATCTGTGGTGGGTGGATGGATGAATGGATAGATAGAGGATGGAGGATCTGTGGTGGGTGGATGGATGGATGGATAGATAGAGGATGGAGGATCTGTGGTGGGTGGATGGATGGATGGATAAATAGAGGATGGAGGATCTGTGGTGGGTGGATGGATAGATAGAGGATGGAGGATCTGTGGTGGGTGGATGGATAGATAGAGGATGGAGGATCTGTGGTGGATGGATGGATGGATGGATGGATTATTGGATGGATGGATGGATGGATGGATGGATAGAGAATGGAGGATCTGTGGTGGGTGGATGGATGAATAGATATATAGAGGATGGAGGATCTGTAGTTGGTGGATGGATGGATAGATAGATAGAGGATGGAGGATCTGTGGTGGATGGATAGATAGATAGAGGATGGAGGATCTGTGGTGGATGGATGGATAGATAGAGGATGGAGGATCTGTGGTGGATGGATGGATGGATAGATAGAGGATGGAGGATCTGTGGTTGGTGGATGGATGGATGGAGGATCTGTGGTGGATGGATGGATAGATAGATAGAGGATGGAGGATCTGTGGTGGATGGATGGATAGATAGAGGATGGAGGATCTGTGGTTGGTGGATGAATGGATGGATAGATAGAGGATGGAGGATCTGTGGTGGATGGATGGATAGATAGATAGAGGAGGGAGGATCTGTGGTGGATGGATGGATAGATAGAGGATGGAGGGATATATAGATAGAGGATGGAGGATCTGTGGTGGATGGATGGATATATAGATAGAGGATGGAGGATCTGTGGTGGATGGATGGATGGATGGAGGATCTGTGGTGGATGGATGGATAGATAGAGGATGGATGGATTATTGGATGGATGGATAGAGGATGGAGGATCTGTGGTGGGTGGATGGATGGATGGAGGATCTGTGGTGGATGGATGGATAGATAGAGGATGGATGGATGGATGGATTATTGGATGGATGGATGGATGGATAGATAGAGGATGGAGGATCTGTGGTGGATGGATGGATATATAGATAGAGGATGGAGGATCTGTGGTGGATGGATGGATGGATTATTGGAAGATCTGTGGTGGATGGATGGATGGATAGAGGATGGATGGATGGATGGATTATTGGATGGATGGATGGATAGATAGAGGATGGAGGATCTGTGGTGGGTGGATGGATGAATAGATAGATAGAGGATGGAGGATCTGTGGTTGGTGGATGGATGGATAGATAGAGAGAGGATGAAGGATCTGTGGTGGATGGATGGATGGATAGATAGAGAGAGGATGGAGGATCTGTGGTGGATGGATGGATGGATAGATGGATGGATAGAGGATCTGTGGTGGATGAATGGATAGATAGATAGAGGATGGAGGATCTGTGGTGGATGGATGGATGGATAGATGGATGGATAGAGGATCTGTGGTGGATAGATAGATAGATAGATAGATAGATAGATAGATAGATAGATAGATAGATAGATAGATAGATAGATAGATAGATAGATAGATAGATAGATAGAGGATGGAGGATCTGTGGTGGATGGATGGATAGATAGATAGAGGATGGAGGATCTGTGGTGGATGGATGGATAAATAGAGGATGGAGAACCTGTGGTGGATGGATGGATAGATAGAGGATGGAGAACCTGTGGTGGATGGATGGATAGATAGAGGAAGGAGGACAAAGACCAACTGTAGCTACAGAATAGACAGATATGGATGGAAGAATGGATGGACAGATAAACAGATTGATGCTCTGTGGTGCATCAGCAAATCCTGCTAATGAGGAGGCTGATAAATATGGATGGATGATATTGGAGTGAGGAAGAGGAGAACAATTCACTAGCAAAACTCAAACGTACAAAAAAAAATAATAAAAAGGGAAAGACGTGGGCGAGGAGGCAGGAGGAACCTCATGCACAGCTACAGGCTCTTCGGCCGTTCTGCAGCTGTAAGCGGCGATGATGTTCGTGTTTCTCCACATATTCTATTGATTTTTCCCCTCTCCAGGTTGTACTTTATCTTCTTCCTGTAATCATCCTTGGCCTCTTCACTTGAAGCAAAAAGAGAAAGAAAAGAAAGAGAGAAAGCGCCGTGTTCTCTTCCCCGAGGCCTCACGTGTTTTGGTTTGGAACACATTAGGTTCATGATCGATTTGCTGATTTTCTTGTCGGGTTGCCAGGTGCTCGGGTGCACAAAAATGTGTAAATGCAGAAGATAATGAGAACGTGAGAAGTAAAATGTGGTCCAGTCCAAACACAAAAATAAACTGTAAAGCACAAATCGAATGATGGCGAATGAATCTGATTTGATTTAAAGTCTTGACGATGGACACGCCGGCGTTTCCTGCTCAGGCACATTTTACCCACACATGGAGGTCTGATTTAAAGCACGTTACACGTTAATTACGCCTCATATGCTGCTCTCCCACCCCCACCCCCACCAACAAAATCTTTTCAATTTCCTGTGGAAATGCCGAGCTGTCAGATTGTTCTGGAAATTAATTCCATCTTGCGTGTCGAGAACTCGTAAGAGCACGTGCACGCGTTAATCTCCATCAGCGGGGACGAGGGAAGGCACGTCACACGGCTAGGCTTCCCTCATCACTCAGCTGTGCGCACACACCCACGTCCACATGAAGGGGGAAGAAGAAAAAAAACCCTGGACGAAACAGATGAGTGTGTGTTTTTTTTCCCTCTGCGATAAATTTTTATTTGATTTAAGACGGTTTTAATCCCGTCTTCCGGATCTGCGTCAACCCTTTCTGCCTCGTATCTCACGTTATTATTAACGTGTCCAAACTGCCAGATTTGTAAAGTGGGGAAAGAAATCAAGAATTCATTTAAAATAAAATAAATAAAGAATAAATACAAATAAAATATCATGTCAAGGGGGAGGAGTTTGGGGGTGTGATTGTAAGAGTGGGTGGGGTTTAGGAAGTGAGCTGAGGCATAAAATCAGGCAAATGTAGAATGTGTGCGCGCGCGCGCAGGATAATTAAGTGCCAGATGTTCATACATTATGCGGCCAAAAGTATTGAGACACAATTGTACAGGACGTCTTCAGGTGATATTTTTTCCCTTCACTTGAACTAGGAGATCCAAACCTGGTCCATCATGACACTCGTGCACAAAACCAGCTCCATGAAGATGGGATAGGATGGTGTGGAATATCTAATAGTATTAAACGTGGACGCTGACTGCACCCCAGGCCTCCTCACATCACCTACCCATCTTTACTAACACCCTTGTGGCTGAATGAAATCTCTAAAATCTCCAGAAAATTTTATAGAACATCTAACAGCAAATAGACACTCAATGTGGGATGGGATGTTCAAAAAACATAGACTAGTATGGGAAGGTGGCCACATACTTTTGACCAAACAGTATGTATATATTTGGATGGATAGATGAATGACATAACGGATGTGCACTCGTTCCCACCTGGTCTCGGAACAGGCTGCAGAGCCGGGGTCTGGGCCTTCCGCGCCGACGCTCCTTCCTGGAAGGATGTTAGAAAAAGCAGGAAGATTAATATTTAATCCCTCGCTACAGCAAATTTATAAGCAGACTTAATATCCGAGGTGGGAGGTGAAGCTCATCAGGAACGACGCAGAGGGTCAAAGCGATTACACGGGCTTTTAAGCGCCGAAACGATCTTCTCCAGGAGACAGATATCCTACACCCGCCAAGACCCCCCCCCACCACCACCACATGCTACAATCTGCATTAAAGAAAAACAATCACATGAGGCTGTGTTACGTTCCAAAGCAAAACCCCTGAAAACACTGAGGAGGGGAAATAAACAAACCACTGCACTGTCAGCACCTTCTGCAAATTCCACAAGAAGGATTTTTTTGTCCTCTGGGATACTGGATGGACTCCGAGACAGATGCTCGGTGACCTTTCCTGGCAAGCGCTTGAAAGAAAACAAAGGCATCAAAAGAAAAAGGAGCGTTGTGTCCGTAGCGCGGGGGAAAAAAAACCCAAGCTGAATACAGAGAATTTTAATAATAATAATAATAATAATAATAATAATAATAATAATAATAATTTGGTTAAATCAAGAGTTCCAAAATTCCAGCAATTTTCAGGACTGGAAACTTTCTTGAATCTTGCACACAAAATGTTAAAAAAAATATATTTATTTTTTTATAAAATAAATAATAATTAAAAAACATCTTGGCGAATATATATATACGTATATATATACACATATACATATACACACACACACACATATACATATATACACACACACATACACACAGAGGGGAAAATAAGTATTTGAACACTCTGCTATTTTGCAAGTTCTCCCAGTTAGAAATCATGGAGGGGTCTGAAATTGTCATCGTAGGTGCATGTCCACTAAAAAAAAAAAAATCCAGAAATCACAATATATGATTTTTAAACTATTTATTTGTATGATACAGCTGCAAATAAGTATTTGAACACCTGTCTATCAGCTAGAATTCTGACCCTCAAAGACCTGTTAGTCTGCCTTTAAAATGACCACCTCCACTACATTTATTATCCTAAATTAGATGCACCTGTTTGAGGTCGTTAGCTGCATAAAGACACCTGTCCACCCCATACAATCAGTAAGAATCCAACTACTAACATGGCCAAGACCAAAGAGCTGTCCAAAGACACTAGAGACAAAATTGTACACCTCCACAAGGCTGGAAAGGGCTACGGGGAAATTGCCAAGCAGCTTGGTGAAAAAAGGTCCACTGTTGGAGGAATCATTAGAAAATGGAAGAAGCTAAACATGATTGTCAATCTCCCTCAGACTGGGGCTTCATGCAAGATCTCACCTCGTGGGGTCTCAATGATCCTAAGGAAGGTGAGAAATCAGCCCAGAACTACACAGGAGGAGCTGGTCAATAACTTGAAAAGAGCTGGGACCACCGTTTCCAAGGTTACTGTTGGTAATACACTAAGACGTCATGGTTTGAAATCATGCATGGCACGGAAGGTTTCCCTGCTTAAACCAGCACATGTCCAGGCACGTCTTAAGTTTGCCAATGACCATTTGGATGATCCAGAGGAGTCATGCGAGAAAGTCATGTGGTCAGATGAGACTAAAATAGAACTTTTGGGTCATAATTCCACTAAACGTGTTTGGAGGAAGAAGAATGATGAGTACCATCCCAAGAACACCATCCCCACTGTGAAGCATGGGGGTGGTAGCATCATGCTTTGCGGGTGTTTTTCTGCACATGGGACAGGGCGACTGCACTGTATTAAGGAGAGGATGACCGGGGCCATGTATTGCGAGATTTTGGGGAACAACCTCCTTCCCTCAGTTAGAGCATTGAAGATGGGTCAAGGCTGGGTCTTCCAACATGACAATGACCCAAAGCACACAGCCAGGATAACCAAGGAGTGGCTCTGTAAGAAGCATATCAAGGTTCTGGCGTGGCCTAGCCAGTCTCCAGACCTAAACCCAATAGAGAATCTTTGGAGGGAGCTCAAACTCCGTGTTTCTCAGTGACAGGCCAGAAACCTGACTGATCTAGAGAAGATCTGTGTGGAGGAGTGGGCCAAAATCCCTCCTGCAGTGTGTGCAAACCTGGTGAAAAACTACAGGAAACGTTTGACCTCTGTAATTGCAAACAAAGGCTCCTGTACCAAATATTAACATTGACTTTCTCAGGTGTTCAAATACTTATTTGCAGCTGTATCATACAAATAAATAGTTTAAAAATCATATATTGTGATTTCTGGATTTTTTTAGATTATGTCTCTCACAGTGGACATGCACCTACGATGACAATTTTAGACCCCTCCATGATTTCTAAGTGGGAGAACTTGCAAAATAGCAGCGTGTTCAAATACTTATTTTCCTCACTGTGTATATATATATATAAAATCTGTAGTTGTTTGCATGCAGGTCAGCTTATAAACAAACACAATGTTTGTATATGACTTTCCCATAAATTCACAAATTCCTGCTAAGTTTTGAAACATTTCCAAAATTCCCCAGATGAAGTTCCCATTGAAAGTCTTTCCATCACACACTCTGGATCTTATGTGTTGCATGTAGTATAGAATATTTAGAATCTAGATCAATCTGGCAACCTGGATTTAAACATTATCCTGTCCTGCTGCGTCCAACCTTAAACACGGGGGCAGCGTGAATCCCACCCCAATGGGCCTCTACTTTATCGGGGCTCATTAATGCGGTCAACAATAATAATGAGTCAGTCATTTTTATTGGCTTGTTATCATTTCAGTCATTTTACTGGAGGAGAAATTCAGCACAGAAATTTACCAGGGAATCTTTTGAAACAACATTTACCACAGATAGCGGTGGGGTGGGGGGGTGGATCTTTTATCCGTCAATGGAAAGAGTATTAGTATTGACTTTACTGCAAGATGAGGACTCCAACCAGCTCCGCATCACCTCCAGGTATCTTCTGATACGCAAGACGTTTTCTAATACGGACACGTCATTCCTCCAGACTTTCATCACACGCTTCATTCACTTCTCAGGCAGGTATCGAGCGTTTCGTAACTAAATGACAAACGTGGTTCCGGGATGTGCTAAATATTTACTTAGAACCAAATATATGCTTCATGGTGTACAAAGGGCAAGAAAGGCAACGAAAAACGAGGACGTTTTCTGCTGGAGGACGGCGGATTCAGCCCTTCTAATGGAGAGTTACCTCATGGTCAACTACCGGAAATCGGAAAATATGCGTTTACAGAGGGAAATGGGCCGAAGGAAATACCCACCCAAAAAAACAAACCCACCATGTACAGCTGTCAGAGAGAGAGAGAGAGAGAGAGAGAGAGAGAGAGAGAGACCCTTTCCCATGGCCTGTTCATATAGTGGTGGGTGGGAAAATAAAGGCGTCACGTGACACTGGAGTGCGCACAACACACTCGAATTTCCCATCCCCCATCAGCACATAGCGGTGGCGCGAGGACGGCGAGGCGCAGCTCGGCGGAAGCGCGGATGAACGCCTTGCAAAAGAGCAGCGGGTAAAAATAGAGCGTCGGCCATCTCGCACAGCTGCAAAGAAAAACGAGAGGAACGAGGGAGCACAAGAGCGTGGGGGGAGAAAAGCAAAAAACCCTTCTGCCTAGCAACACACACACACACACAGAGCCACGATAAAGACCTCTGATCTAAACCTCGCTCTGGTTCCTCCTTCTGGGGTGACCAATATGGACAAGAAGGAGTCTTAGAGAAAGAAAAAATAAAAAAGGAAGGAAGAAAGAAAGGGGTAAAGCAAGAGTCCAAATCGTTCGGCTTGAGAGGAGAAGGGGGTTTTCGGGGGCCGGCGTCAGGACCGTTAAACGATGTGGACAGGAACGTGGAATCGAGACGAGTCGACCTGCCAACACGTGCCAATAAACACGAGGCACACCCATGGGGAAGGCACTGTTATCACCCTGTGCCAGAGGCCGTGCTAAGAAAGGTACGTAGGTTACGGTTGACTTTCATGCCCCATACATACACACACACTTTTTTCTGTGTTTCCCTGTACAATTCGTATTCGTGTTCGAGCCCCCCACCACCACCACCGTTGCTAGAACAGCTGGAGAGAATTAAAAACATCTGGTTAGCAGACAAGCCTGGGGACCTGCGTAAAACAGTGTTGCAGAAAACGACAGATCGTTTTTATCCACTTGAGGGAAACGGTCGATGTTCCTTTGCACGCACTTGTGAAAAATAGAAAGAAAAAAAAAAAAACGCAGCACATAGGAGACCAAACATTCTCGCCCAAGAGAGTGCGAGATAGTGTGAGAGAGAGAGAAAGAGAGAGAGAGAACACGGGTGGAGTGCTCTGTCAAGAAAGAGAAAATCCAAATCAAACCCCGTTGAAGGAGGGAAGAGTCGGAGAAGAGAAGACGCCATTAGTCTAAGGAACGAGTCTAAACAAAGTCTTGGGGTTGAAGAAAAAAACTGGATTCAAATCTACTGCCTAAAAACACGGCTGTGTGCAACGAAGGAAAAAAAAAAAAGAATAATCCAGAAACCATAAGCGTCAGAAACGTGAAAAGGGAACCGCGAGTGAAAACGACAAACAACAACAAAAAAAAACATTATTCCTTGTACTGGATCATCCCTCAGTCACCTTTGACTTTTGCTCCTGCCTTCGGGTTCTTCTCGGTCACAAGCGACTCTTTGTTCAGGCTCGGAAGCCGGGCATCTGTGCTCTGACCAGGAACTCCGTAATCGAGCCTCGGTGACCCCCAGAGTCACAAACCCGACTCAAGAACCTGCTCACACCACGACTTCCTTTTTCTTTTCTGGGTTCCGGATTTGGCGAGAGGCGACACATTGGTCTCTCTGCTCCTGCTTTTCTCCATGACACACTCGTTCTCCAAGTAAGTAGGGGAAAGGTGATGGAACACCACCATCTCATCAGAGGTTTAGTTTTTTTTCACATTAAAAGAAAGATTATTCTTCTCAATCAGAGCGCCGACTCATACTACAGCCAGAAACACTCACTCACCAGCACCACAAACCCAGTGGGCATCGAACCTGAATAACGAGATTATAAAATTCCAGGTTAACGTTTAATCACTTTATACCCACTCCTGCATCCTGGAGGCTTTAACGATGCGATGACCTGCTTCTTTTTCCTACAGAATACTTTTCAATTGATTATTTAGAAAGAAGAAAAAACGACAATATACTTTTCTTCAATTACTGTAAATAGTAAAAAGATTTGAAATTCTTTTTTCGGTATGTAATAAAAAAGAAAAAAAAGGTACAAATTATATTTTAAAAAAATGTGCTAATTACTTGAATTTGGAAACGAACACCTTCATTCCTCCAACTGATAAAAACAAAAAAAGGGTTTAACAAATTATAAATAATAATAATAAAAAAAACCCTCATGGTTCTTGGTAATTGATGGAAAAACAAGAAAATAGTTTAAAAAAAATAATTGTTGAAAAAAATAAATAATGTAAATCATTAATCCAATTGGAAAAATAAGAAGGGTTTAACAAAAATAATAACAAAAGGGGGAGTGGTTACTTCGGAAAGAGGAAAAAAAACAAAAAACAAACAACCCTCAAAACTCAAGCCGGACTGCGACAATCTCGTCTATCCAAACACACGGCTCGGATTTACACTCATGTAAAACGGCTGAAGAAACGAAACCTGAAACCGGTGGCATGAGGAACGGAGCGCTAAACAGACGTGTTCTAGACGAGTAAATAAAACGAGCTCGGACACATTCGGGTGACAGACCGTGTGTCACAATCGACCTTTCAGACGAGCTGGAAAATCCATCGGGTGCCGTCAGTCATGCGGACGAGCGCGGCGTTCAAAGGAATACGAAATTCAGTCATTAATAATAATAACAGCAGCAGCAGTAATAATAATAATAAGAAGAAGAACAGCGATGACTGCAGCTGGAGGTTCTGTGTCTGGGGGACCAAGATGCATTACCAAGAAACTATTTTCATTACAACACAACGCTTCTTCACCGGCAACACACAGGCGAGTGGAAAGTTCCTCTAAATAACATCCGAAAAACACTGAAAGAAAGAAAGAAAAAAGAAAGAAGAGAGACAAAGAAAACAAAGCAAAGACCGGAAGATCAAAGAAAGAATGAAACAACAAAAAAACTAAAATAAACTAAAATAAAATAACTGAAATAAAGACAAACATAGATAAAAAAAATAAAATAAAAAAAAACATTAAAAAGCAAAAGGAAAACCTGAAATAGCAAAAAGGTTTAAATTGGGAAACAGAGTGTATAAAGAGAGATGAGGGGAACACTGTAAGGGGAAGCGGGGGGGTGTCCGAAGGGAAACAGGAAGAATGAAAGAAAGAGGTGTGGTCTCTGGAGGGTGGAGATAAGGAGTAACAGTTGTGGTCTGATTTAGTGTGGGTTTAGCACGACATCTCGTTTGGTGTTTATCTGTAAATAATGCAGTGTTGTTTCTCTGTCGCAGGTCCTTCGCCCTCTGAACGGAGCTGAGCAGAGGAACCATGCAGTGCCGGCGGCGCCATTGCTTCACCAGAATCGTGGCCTCACTCGTAGCGCTCTTAGTCGGTCTCGTTATCATCCGTCAACTCTATCGGCCGACGAGGCAGAACGGACAAGTCACAAGCTTTCATCAGGAACTTTACAAAGTTCTTCGTCAGAAAGACTTTGCGGAGCCTCTGTCGCCGACCAGGTCGCTGGCGAACGGTAGCCTCGTTTCAGTTCAGCCGGCGTCCAGGACCTTGCCGAGATCGAACCGGAGTTTGGCCAAGGAGGAGAACGCGAAGAGCATCCGCAAGGTCGAACCCTACAGGTACATCCTGAACGAACCAGACAAGTGCAAGAGAAACGACACTTTTCTGTTGCTGCTGATCCCCGTCGAGCCGCACAACGTCAATGCCCGGAGCGCCATCAGACAGACGTGGGGCAACGAAAGCCTTGGCAAAGGAATCGTCCGCCTCTTTCTCATGGGCGTGAAGAACGGCATGTCAGAACACAGTCTCCGTTCGGAGAGCGTACAACATCGAGACATGATCCAGCAGGAATACATCGACTCGTACTACAACCTCACCATCAAGACGCTGATGGGGATGCACTGGGTGTCGAGATTCTGCCCGAAAGCCAAGTACATCATGAAAGCCGACAGCGACATGTTCGTCAACACCGAGTATCTCGTTGAGAAGCTCCTCAAATCCAACATTCCCACAAAAATGTACTTCACCGGGTACCTCATGCGTGGCTACAAGCCGAACCGGAACAAGAACAGCAAGTGGTACATGTCGAGCGAGTTGTACCCCAGCGAAAGCTACCCCACGTTTTGCTCGGGGACCGGCTACGTCTTCTCCGCCGACATGGCCGAGAGAATCTACAACACGTCCCTGAGCATACGCCGGCTGCATCTGGAGGACGTCTACGTCGGACTCTGTCTCGCCAAGCTCAACATCGAGCCCATACTGCCACCCAACGAGTTCCTGTTCAACCACTGGAAGGTTTCCTACTCCAGCTGCAAATACAGCCAGCTGATCACTTCGCACGAATTCAGGCCCAGTGAGCTGATCAAGTACTGGCAGCACCTTCAGATGAACAAGGACAATGCCTGCAAATTGGCCAAAGGTTAGAAGCTTAAGGACTTTCGAGACACAGGTTCTGAGCAAGACGGCTAACGTTCCTGTTCGGTTCCTTCACAGTCCAGCGCCATGGAGAAGATGGGGATTTAATCGGACCGCCAAATTTTTTTGTTTTCAAGTTCAGGAGAGCATGAAGATAATCCAGGACCGAACGCTGTTTAAGTGCTCTTACGTGATCGGCCAAATATTTACCCGAGAAAAGATTGAAGGACGTGTGAACTATTTAAGCATCACCAAGATATCATATTTTCAATCGACTCACTTTTTGCCCCTCTTTTTCTGAGTTCGATCTGCAACATGTGCCTCCAAATCTTCTCCTTATTTCTATAATTTCTGCAAAAGTTTGCTATGCACTCAGATCTTTCTCTGGCTCAATTCTTTTTCTTGGGGAAAACAAAAACAACAGCTGCTCAAAGATGTGTAAATAATAAAAAAAAGGGAATGATAAGACGTGATGGTTTGAGACGTTCTGATTGGTGTTTCAAGAAATGTAATGGAAGGGGGAGAAGGAAAAAAAAAGTGACACGTTTGTAAAAATCACACGCGTGACGTCACTCGGGGTTTCTTCCTGCTATTGTAACCGTAAGGCTCCGCCCACAACCTTTCCTCTTTACAGAATACAGATTATTATTCTATTAAAATCGACCTAAAAACACGTTAATCTTTTAATCCTGGACGGTGTGTAGAGGAGAAACGACGTTTTATATACACCTCTTCGGTTTCTCCTGAAAGTCTGGCCAGGGTTTATATGGAGCTCGTGTGTTAATACTCAGATTGTGAAAGCTTGTAGATAGTTTTCAATGAAGGCGTCATTCAAATCGACCAAAACAAATTAATTCTTCCCAAATAAATCCAGAATTAACATAAATAACTACAAACACACTCCAAATAGACCCGACCCGATTAATCCCACATATTTGTTCAATAAAACCTAATTAAAAAAAATCCAAAATAACACTGAAGTTCAGAATATAGTTTGAAATCCAACATGAATTCCCAATAACCTTGAAGAAACTCAGATATACAAAGTATTGGGACACCTGACTTTCCCAGCCATAACAAAAATGTTGTGTCTGACACCTTTGGATGCTGCAGCATGAAACAACCAAAACCCGTTCCAGCTCCATGAAGATCTGCGTTCCATGGGTTTGAAAGTGTGTGGAAGATCTCCTGCTATAAACCCTATGAAACACCTGTGGGATGAATGAGAACGCTGACTGCCCCCCAGACGCCTCCTCACTTCACCTACGTCAGTATCTGACTTTATAAACACCCTTGTGAATCTCCACAAATCTTTTTCCACGAGATCTTAAGAATAGGGTGCAATAGGACCAAAAAAAGAAAGGGAAAAAAAGCCTTACCGTCACGGACTTGAGCGTCATGCCGTGGTAGGTTCCCATCGTGTCAATTTTGAAGCCCTCAGTTTCTGTGAAAGAAGCAACAGGAGCATGAATCACAAATAAGGAGGCGTCAGAAGGCACTACAGATTACAAAGGGGCCTGGAACTCAGCGAAGCTGTAACCCAGCTCACGTTCAGCCTTTGGCCGTTACCACACACACTCACACATATTCTACTGGTGTTCCTGCAGCGTTTACAGGAACGAGTCTCCACTTCCAGTTTCTTCTGATTGCTTTACAAGAGCATTTAATGAAGAATGTCTCTAAGGGCTTGGTGATAGTTTAAGGTGTTTTCACCTAGATCTTTTGCGAGCTGCTTTTCAGCTCATCACGGCTGTGATTATATCTTTTCGTGTGACTCGAACCGATACGATCTCACCCTGAACATCTAACACAGAACTGTCGATGTCGGATGTTTTTTGTTTTGCGCACCATTCTGAGAAGATCTGGTGAAGATCTAAAGATCCATCTGATGTTTGGTGTGAAGTTTCTGAGCTGTAGCTCAATGGTTTTATGAATTGTGCTTCTGCTACAGGATTGGCTGATTAGACAACTAAACAAATAACCAGGCGTTAAAGGTGTTTCTATTAAAATTACCACTGAAAATCTGATTTTTGACTGAAACCTGTTACAAATTCTGTAGCGTTTCAATTCTTTTAAATGAAATCCAGATAAAAGGAGAAAAAAGGAAAACACCCAGTGTAGAACTCACCCTCTTTCCCTTTGAATCGCTCCTGATCGTATCTGTTGTACGCTGCCGGCACCGGCTGTTTGTTCCGAATCGCCGGATCCTTTTGGGAACGAGAGGAAAAACTGAAATCAGCAACAACGTAGAACAAACATAAGAAGGGAGGAGGAGTCAGAAGGAGAAATCAGGAAAAGTCAGAAGAAATCAGGAGGAGAAATCAGGAGGAGGAGAAGTCAGGAGAAGAATTTAGGAGGAGAAATTTAGGAGTCAAAAGAGGTCAGGAGAAGGAGTCAGGAGGAGGCGGTCAGGAGGAGGAGTCAGGAGAAGGGGTCAGGAGGAGGGGTCAGGGCGGTTATGGAAGTCAGGATTCAACTCGAGTAGCCGCTGGAATCCAATCTGAGTTTAGATAACAGGAAATTCCAGCAATCTGAGACCTCGCTGCGATCGCTGGATCAGGATTCGTTTGACGTTTTATAATCGTTCTAATCTCCATGCAGCCTGTTAGAAAAGTGTCTGTGTAGAACATCACGTCAAAGCGTGTTATAGAACCAGTCATCAGCGTGGGCCCTAATCTAGAGGAGAGCCATCTGTGTGTTTTAAACACACTCCGTCTGGGTTTCATCAAAATGAACAGCAGCCGCTCCGAGTCGTGATCACGGTTCCGTAGCTCACGGGTAGGAAACCTAAACGCTTTGGCCTTCAGTGGCGGATATAATCGAGCCCCCCCCCCAATCCAACATGCTGGAGTTCATTTCAAGCTTCATTTCCTTGACAAATGGCAGCGGCATGCTGGGAAATTTATAGCCTTTCATACTGTCACTTTTTTACTTTTTTCTTTTAATAAAAGGGAACAAAACCATTTAAATAATAAACACCTCTGCAAGCTCCTCCCCCTTTTTTATACTGATCACAGGCCGATAAAACCTCCGCTCAAGTGGGCGATTTTTAATACTCAAATACAGACGCTTAGAGACTTTAAATAACCTCTGTGCTAAGAAGTAAATACATCCTTCCCTCTTCCCCTCCCAGCGTGAGAAAACAGGAAGTTCCAGAAGAAAGACACGGTTCTCATACCGTCTGTGTCGGGTTCTGAGCCGGTCTCTGCTCCGGGGCGCGTCCCTCCTCTCTCGCCTTCACCGACTGCAGGATGGCAAAGATGCTTTTGGAGAAGTTCTGGGGAGAAATTTTTTTTTTAAAGGTTCATGGAGCTGAAAGGAGGAGGAGCTTCAAAGCTTAAATGATTTTTACACGTGTGTGCGATTTGAAGTGTTTTCGTTTAAATTTGTTTCTCGAACACGTCATGTTTAAAGACACAGCATATAATATTACAGGATACACAAGAGTCAGAATGATAGAGGGATGAGTGGGGTGAATAAAGAAATGCAGACGAGTAGAGGTAAGGAATAACTGATGAATACAGATGGATAAACAGGGGGATGACCAAACACCACCACCCCCCACTGCCCCTGAGACTAAACACCACCACCCCCCCACTGCCCCTGAGACCAAACACCACCACCCCCCCACTGCCCCTGAGACCAAACACCGCCACCCCCCACTGCCCCTGAGACCAAACACCGCCACCCCCCCACTGCCCCTGAGACCAAACACCGCCACCCCCCACTGCCCCTGAGACCAAACACCACCACCCCCCACTGCCCCTGAGACCAAACACCACCACCCCCCACTGCCCCTGAGACCAAACACCACCACCACCCCCAACTGCCCCTGAGACCAAACACCACCACCACCCCCAACTGCCCCTGAGACCAAACACCACCACCACCCACTGCCCGAGACCAAACACCACCACACACACACTGCCCCTGAGAACAAACACCACCACACACACTGCCCCTGAGGTTCCAGTAAACACACAGCAGTCACGTAGACTCAGTTTGTAAACTTCAGCAGAGTAAAAGCACCTTAGAGGTGAACAGGAAACTAACAAACAGAATTAACGGCTTTTTAACGGCTCACTGTGCAGAGGTGTAAAAGTTGAACGAGTGTCAAACTCACACCACACACACACCCGTGAGCACACCCATGCGCTCACAATGAAAGCAAACATGGGAACACTGAATCACGATCACTTCATTCAATCTAAAAACTGCATCACAAACAAGTTGAAGATTAAACAGACGTGGTCCTGGGCAGGTTTCGTCTTGATGGTGTTGCCACCTGGGGGACGAGGTGGGTACTGCACGATTTCTCAATCGTGTTTCAAAATATGAGCGTTACAAAAAACCTAAAAGAAATTGATCTGTTTTAGGGCGAGAAAAAAACTCTCCAAAGTCTGGAAATTTTAGAGAGTGCCAATAATTTTTAATTAAACATTTTAATAAGTGCATGTAAACAACCCCCCCCCCCCCCCAAAAAAAAAAAACAAAAACAAAAAAAACCCCCAAAAAACAATGAAGATTTCCCTTTCCATTAACTACGTGACTGATCGACGCTCACCTTCCCGCTGCTCTGTAAGATGGTGGTCCTGGTCCGCCACACTCTCTCCCTGCTCACGATGTCCCTCGTCACGTCCACCTCGGCGTCCACGAAACTCCTCTGCTTCAGCGTGATGTCGTCGTCCAGGTCGGTTTTGATGGTCGAGCGTTTCTTGGCCATGATCTTGGCTTTGATGGCGGCGATCTTCTCCACCGACATGGCCTCCGAGAGTGAGCTGCAAGAGACAAACAGATGAAATGATATATATATTTATCTTCCTTTTTTCTTGTAAGGAGACTTCTATGGAAGGAGTCTTCAGTGTCAGCGCTTTAAAACGTTGAATGTACACCTTATTCACGAAAGAAGTTTGTTAAAAAGGGAGCAGAATTTTTTTTCCATCCAAACCAATATTACGAGACACAGCTCTGATTTCCGCAGCATGACAACCTCCAGCCATCTAAAGTCTCAGTGAGCTGTTTGATTGCAAGTGCGCTCGTACCGGATCTGATCCGTCTGCACGATGCCTTCCTTATGGCCTTCCAGACGAGCAGCCAGACGCTCCTTATCCAGACGTACCCGCTCTTCATCCTTCACACACACACACAACTAATTTAAACACTGCAGACTACACCAAGACATAGATCTTCAGTGTTAACCTGACGGGTTTACCTCAACTCGCGGCTTTTTAGCTTCAGAAGACACTTCGTCTGCAGCCCTTTTCACTGTTCAAACACAAGAAGTTCATTTTCAGACTAAAATCAACTTCACAACAAATTCTGAAACTCAAAAATATCCACAGAGCAGCGATTCGGTCTGGGGGGGCGCCTGTAAAGCAGCGATTCGGTCTGGGGGGCGCCTGTAAAGCAGCGATTCGGTCTGGGGGGCGCCTGTAAAGCAGCGATTCGGTCTGGGGGGCGCCTGTAAAGCAGCGAGTCGGTCTGGGGGGGCGCCTGTAAAGCAGCGATTCGATCTGGGGGGCGCCTGTAAAGCAGCGATTCGATCTGGGGGGCGCCTGTAAAGCAGCGATTCGGTCTGGGGGGCGCCTGTAAAGCAGCGATTCGGTCTGGGGGGCGCCTGTAAAGCAGCGATTCGGTCTGGGGGGCGCCTGTAAAGCAGCGAGTCGGTCTGGGGGGCGCCTGTAAAGCAGCGAGTCGGTCTGGGGGGGCGCCTGTAAAGCAGCGAGTCGGTCTGGGGGGGCGCCTGTAAAGCAGCGATTCGGTCTGGGGGGCGCCTGTAAAGCAGCGATTCGGTCTGGGGGGCGCCTGTAAAGCAGCGATTCGGTCTGGGGGGCGCCTGTAAAGCAGCGAGTCGGTCTGGGGGGCGCCTGTAAAGCAGCGAGTCGGTCTGGGGGGCGCCTGTAAAGCAGCGAGTCGGTCTGGGGGCGCCTGTAAAGCAGCGAGTCGGTCTGGGGGCGCGCCTGTAAAGCAGCGAGTCGGTCTGGGGGCGCGCCTGTAAAGCAGCGAGTCGGTCTGGGGGCGCGCCTGTAAAGCAGCGAGTCGGTCTGGGGGCGCGCCTGTAAAGCAGCGAGTCGGTCTGGGGGCGCGCCTGTAAAGCAGCGAGTCGGTCTGGGGGCGCGCCTGTAAAGCAGCGAGTCGGTCTGGGGGCGCGCCTGTAAAGCAGCGAGTCGGTCTGGGGGCGCGCCTGTAAAGCAGCGAGTCGGTCTGGGGGCGCGCCTGTAAAGCAGCGAGTCGGTCTGGGGGCGCGCCTGTAAAGCAGCGAGTCGGTCTGGGGGCGCGCCTGTAAAGCAGCGAGTCGGTCTGGGGGCGCGCCTGTAAAGCAGCGAGTCGGTCTGGGGGGGGCGCCTGTAAGACGGCTAGTCAGAAGATCAGAGGGCCAAGTCAATGACAGACGATAAATCAGGACAGCAGTAAAACCTTCAAGATGTAAGTCAAACAACAGAACATTTAGTCAGGACGTGTAAAGAAAAAGCGTTGATCATGTGACATACCCTGTGTGGGCCTCTGGAGGCCAATCTCGATGGGAGCACTTCTGTCGATACTTGTTGATGAAGCTGAGGTGTGACAAAAACAACAAATAAACCCAATATGCTCATGTTTCTATTCACTCTTTAAATTTAGTCTTAAACCACTTTAGACATGTGGGACCTCACACTTACAGCTTTCTCCATTGAGATATGAGAGTAGGTCCTTTCTGTCTGGTCTTCTGACTACAGGAATGTTCTCTGTCTGCAGCAAGAGGAACAAGAGAGAAATGGGAAGAACTGGTCAAGAACAGTACTGTAATGAAAACAATTAAAACCCTACTCAGACCACCCCAAAGTTCCCTTAAATGTTCCCTCAGACCACCTCAATGTCCCCTTGGACCACCCCAATGTTCCCTCAAATGTTCTCTTGGAGCACCCAAATGTTCCTATGGCCAACCCTAATGTTTCCAGTTAAATTTATGGACTTTCATGAAGCGCCCCAATGTCGCTCCATGAAAGTCATGTTCCTTCAAAATAAAATCAACATCCAGCCCTAAACGCATGTGAAATATTTTAGTTCCAGCCTTTAGTGATATTGAGGACTCACAGCAGCACGCCGGACGTAGGACGGATGAGGAAGGTGCACATTGTTGAGCAGGAACAGAATGGAGTCCAGAGTGTAGTACTCCTTCGGCTGACCTTCTTTCCCTGTCCTGTAATCAAGAACATAAGAAATCAGAGATCATTCCCCAAAAAACTACAGGAGTGCATGGTACAAGATTTGGCTGCAAGTGCTGACGATAACACGGACTGAACGCTTGTGTATTTTAACCTCCTGGCAGAGGCAAACAAGTTTTGAGGCTGAAACACTTTACAACGTGTTATCGCGAGATTTCACATGATTCACACGAGAGTCGGCTGCGTGATATCGCGAGAGCTAACGAGAAGTTTCTGAAATGAATATAGGAAGCAGAAAAAGTGAAAATAAGCCGCGTTGTGTTTCGGAAACCGCCTGAACTCCGGGAAGAAGCGCGTTTATTACACAAACACCGCTCAGGACAAACACATGACGAGTTTCCAGGGCGCGTTTTATGTCCTAAAACGGATTAAGAGTTCAGTTTAGTTTGGAAACGTGGGGGGAAAAAAGCCTCTCCAGCTGATAATTGACCCCAATTTCTTGAGTTTAGTGAACGCGGTCGGTGCAAAACTTGCAGGATTTGCCGCGGAGCAGAGCAGGTAGGCAGGTACCCAGGTGGGAGGCATACAGGAGCTCGTTACACCCGCCTATGGAACGGCGACTCACCCCCAGATGACATAGTTCGTTTTGACATTCTTCGGCCAGGAGAACTCCCCGAAGATGACCTCGTCGCCTTTCGCGATGATCTCCTTCTTTTGGATGTTGTACTGCCGCAGCACACTCAACACGTCCGCCATCTTTTCCCCCCCACTCGCCTTCGCGCAGGAATAATGTTGTAGTAGCGAAGCCCTGAACAAATAACACACTCGGGCCGTGTCCCAAATGCACCCGCCCTCCACTGCACACGTACCCTAACAAGAGCGCAACCTAGCAGCACTGTAGAACCTACCTAGTGCCCTATGTGGCTAATTTCAACCAGGAAATGCGTTCCAGAAACGCCTGATTGGAAATCGGAAACAAGCGAGATATAAAAATAAAAAATGTAAACATATTGTGCTGTAGTTAATATCTGTAATAAAAACATTTTTTAATAAATGAAATATTTTAATGCGTAAAATGTGCATTTCACGAGTTATTTTTTTGATCAGGCACGAGCAGGAAAAAGAGTGCACTACATAGGGGGAAAAACAAGGTAGTGTACACCCTAATAAGTGCCCTAAAGTACTACAAACATCTACACAATCATACTCCACGCCATTATTATTTATTCCAACCCGCACTGGGTTTTCCAGTGTAGTGCGATTAGAAATTGGTGAGATGAAAATCCTGGAAAAAAAAAAGTTCAGGAGTCTTTCCAAGAACTACACGGAGTTCCCATTTATCGCGACCTGCAAAGGGCCTTCAAACGGGAATCCGCGACCCCTAGGGGTCCGCGGTGGAACTGCAGGGTGTCCTCTAAATTAAGTTGAATCACAAATAATTTTTGGTTAAAAAATAAACGAACATGGGTAAAAACATCAGGGATAAAAATGAGTAATATTTAAAAAAATATATGATAATTATAACATTGAAGTTCTATAAAAATATAAAACAGTTCTAATTGTCTTAACATAATATAACTTGCGTAATATGATTGTTTTTTTTATTAATATCAGTGGGGGTTCCTGCCCCATGTCTCCATCCCTGGGGTCCTTGACCTAAAAAACGCTGAAGACCCTGGATTTCCCTAATGACTAAAAGTACTGACGCCCCTGCTGCGTCCTGCTTGTGTAGGTAAAAGGAAAAAGCACACACCCGCACACACAAGAAATAATACTTTTATTAAGCGTGAGATGTTCCAGGTGAGGGGTAAAGCAGAGGTATGCGGAGGCTCCGACAAGCTAATCATCCCTAATTAGCATCGATACCTGCTAAATGCCGCTAAGTCAAAATATTTTGAGCTTAAAGATAAACAGCCAAATACGAAGCCGATCGTACCTAGCATGAAGTTAATGGCTAGTTAGCTAAGCGACATGTTTACGCTAAGAAATTATATGTTAATGTTAATTAACCAAACACAAAACCTGCTAAGGTTAACATAGATAATTACAACTACTTCCTTTAAAAAAAGATTGCAAAAAAAAAGTTTGCAATTGGATTGAACCCAGTTGAGGCCCCGCCCATTCTTTTTTTTCGGCTGCGTTATATTACTCTGCAACCCCGTCATCATCATCATCATCGCAGTTAGCTATTTATGTTACACTTTTTGTCACGTGACCATATCCAAAAAGTCTCCAATACCAAAAATCTATATATTGAGCACAGGAGACCAAATGTGGAACCCCCATTTGTGGAACGCTGGAATAATTCGCTTAAAAACTGAAAAGAATGAAAGAAAATCAGAGGAAGTCTATGAATGTGACGTGTTATTACATCACAACCTATAATGAGATCACAGCCAGTGCGAAAAGGGCGGAGCTCCTGACCCCGCCCCTCAGGCTCGCACGATGCACTTCCTGCACCGCCCCTACGCCCCGCCCCACCTCCAGCAGCTCGGTCAGGCACGCCACCCGCTCGAGGCACGGCTTTCTCGCCTCGCGTGCTCTGTAGGTGGCGCCGTCCGACCCGTAGCACGGGAAGCCGGAACGGTTTCCTGTTTCCTGTCCCGCTCCAGAGGGACGATCCATGACGGAACTGAAAAGGAAATCAAATCTAGGGTTAAAATAACAGGCTTAAGTCAATTATACGTCAATTAATTTAATTAAAATAATCCACTTCCGCATCCGGAAGACAGGTGAAATTCTGACCAATTAGAATCCAGGATAACGATTTATTACAATTAACAGGAAATTACAAACTCAGGGATGGAAATTTGAATGTGTGTGCATATCATATATATATAAACTTTTTTATGAATGACTTTTAATAAGTTTTTATATTTTAATGTATACATTTATTACACTTATATTCTGTAAAATAGAATGCCTCAGTGCTAGCCTCCAGGATTAGCTTAGCTTCAAATAAAATGGCCCAGATATCAGCACAAACCCATATAATTATCATTTATTATAATTTATTATTATTATTATTATTATTATTATTATATCAGACAACCTGAAGTTTAAAATAATTACAAAAATTTACGCTTGCTCAGCTATCCTATCCGAGTCACTTCAGAATCGGTTCTACCCGCATAAAGCGACACCGGGAATAATTTTCCCTCTTTCCACTTTTCCATTTTTTTTTTAAACAAACGACAGGCGAATTTTCAAACTTAAAGTGGCTTAAGATTCGCTCCAGAACGCCAATGGGTTCTTACCGGTGTCCTTTTCCAGAGACTGGGAAGAAAATTAGGGATTCTGGGAAGAGTCGATTCACCGGGCCGCTCGAAAATCTGAGTCGACTCCGGAGTTTTGATAAGCGATCGTGTTTAAAATAGAGGATGTGCACTTACA
This sequence comes from Silurus aristotelis, assembly GCF_946808225.1. Lineage (NCBI taxonomy): Eukaryota > Metazoa > Chordata > Actinopteri > Siluriformes > Siluridae > Silurus > Silurus aristotelis. The sequence continues at coordinate 1,107,401 of NC_139578.1, forward strand.
TTTCGATTTATTTTATTTTATTACAAATTTCTCGATAAATCATATTGTCGTATCCTGTCCTTGTATGTTTTTTTCGACTTATTTGTTTGGAACCGACTCCCAAGCGAAACTTCCGGGTTGTGCTCCAATCAGTGCTCGGTCCCGCGTTCTGACTTTAACCTTGTAATGATGCGTAGTGGCCACAAGGGGGCAGAAGAAACTATTTTTTAAAAGCGTCTACTACAGGACCAGTTTCTGTAAACTTGATCAGACTTACACTTTGATATTTTTCCAGAAATATTTCTCAAAAATTTCCCAATAGTCTATTAGCGTTTTTTAGGCTTTGGTGCTTCTAGGAGTCGGTAGCATGCAATACATTAGTATGAAGCTATAGCTTTAACCAATCAGATTTCGAGCTGGAGTCACCTGGGCCGTCTAGAAGGCGTACAATAACCTCGGCATTTTTACGTCCTTTGATTGGCTGTTCGGGGAGTGCGCAATTCAGAGCTCGCAACCCGCATCTGTAGCAAACTGCACAGGCTCAAATACATTCGTGTAATGTAATATCTGTAATATCTGTTTATTCATTCCACAATGACTGACAGAGGAGATTAAGTTGATTTAATCGCAGACACTCTTATAAACAACCCTGAGGAAAAGTGAAAAGTGCTGACTGCCAAAGGCAACTGTGAGATAGAGGCTAATAGATAAAGAGCCTCTCTAAATATTTAGCAAAATCATTCGCCATTATCCCTCAGCTTTTCGAATGCGGTTTACAGCCGAAATGTATTATAATGCATGCCTTACTTATGAAGATATATTTTACAAATAATATGTAGAGCTCTTTATTAGGACTCCACAGCAACCCACTATTAGCAAAGTCTTCATACTCACGTCTCACATTATTACCTAATTTGTTGCTTATGAACTAATGAACCGTGTCCTCGGTTATTTTAGATAAAGAAATCTTTTTGCAAGATAAATTTCACTGTACACTGTAGATAAAACACGGGTAAACATTTAATAAGAAATAAAAATAGTCTCATCTGTTCATCTTCCGTCAGGGCGGATGCATTATAGCTATTATCTACACACACACACACACACACACACACACACACACACACACACACACACACACACACACACTGTAGCTGTAGATTAAACAGGATGTGAATCTGTAAATGTTGATGTTTGATGCTGATGTTGATGCTGATGCCAAAATCATGAAGTTCTGTGTCCTGGTGTTCGGGACTCAGAAACCTCCACATGAACTTTACTCCAACGAACACGATGTTCCAAGCTACAGCCGAGACATGCTTGATGTCAGGCTCCGGAACTGTCAGCACCCTTCACAAGAATCGATCCACAAGTGGAGAAAAACTGCTTACACGTATAAACTACAAATCTGATCTGGTTTTAGATCGTACAAAAAATCGAGAGAGTGACGTGTTATTGCAGTGGTATTCGAAATACGCGGTGGTATCAAAAAGGTCCGAGACTAGTTTTGTAACACACCAACAGATGGCAGCACGCGGCTGCACGCACAGTCACAGGGAGCACCGACCTTTATAAGTCAAAGTGCGAATAGACATCCTCCTGTGTACATCGGGAGACGTGTGACCGGTGCTGCTCTGACCACGTGCGGTACCACGTCTGCTATTCTGGCTCCTGTGGACTTTGCCCTTTTTCCGAAGAATCACAAATCGCAGAAGGTGATTGACATGCTCCAAAAAGACTTCCAGGACATGTTCCAGAAGAATGCTCCGATTTCTTGGAATCAGAGCTCATCTCTGAACTTCTTTATACCACCTCTTACACTGTATTGGGATACCTGACATTCCCATCCATATGTGGTGTTTCTCCAAAATCTTCCCACAAACATGGAGGCACACAATTGTGTGGAACATCTTTGGATGCATGAGCATAGAATTTTCCCTTTATTTGAACTAGGAGACCCAAACCTGTTCCAGCATGACATTTGTGCACAAAGCCAGCTCCGTGAAGATCTGCTTTCCATTGGTGGAAGTGTGTGGAAGATCTCCTGCTATAGAAATATTAAACTCTTTTAGGATGAAAGTGAACTCGGACTGCACCACAGAGCTCCTCACCTCACCCTTGTATTTGAGAGAGCACAAATCTACAGTGGAACATCTTCCCAGAAGAATAACCCAGAATCCTATGGTCAGGTGTCCACAAACGTTTGACCATTCGTGTATGATCTGCAGTCGAAAAGGAACAAATGACAAGCGATTAAAAAAGAAATAAACAGGCAGACTTTATCAAAAGGACTGGATAATAAACGATCGTTTCTGTAAAGGATGTGCACGAGCGCTAATTACAGCTAATTACTTCCAAGCACGACTGCGCTAATTACTCCCGAGTCCCTCGAATCCGAATCTAAACACGAATTCCAGTGAGGAGACACGGAAGAAAAGAGGACGGTAATTAAAAACAACAACTCTCGTCTCCCCGTATTTGGTTAATTAGCCACGTGGTTTTATCTGACACTTCACTCGAGATGCTTGACTCCGGGAAACTCTCCGGTCGACGAGGATCGTTTCGAGTTTCGAATTACGCGGCTATTCAGCGAACAACTTGCTAATTTACCCCCAGCGCCGATCCTAGCTAAGCTAATTCAGCGTGTTTTGTAAAAGAAATTTCAATGACGAGCCGTTTTTTGGAGCTAGCGCGTCCGAACAAGAAATCTTTAACTAGCAAAGTTTTACGAGAGGCACAGCAAAGAATTTCAGCCGAGTGTTCAGGGAAACGCAGCGTCCGGATGCTGAAAGTGTGAAAAGCTGAGGTTTTTTTTTATGCTAAATGAGGATTTTTTTTTCAATGGGAATTAAGTGGAACATCAGGACATTCATAGATTTGTTTGATCTTCATATCATGTGTAGGTCTCTCAAAAACCATTACCCTTCAGACGTTCAGAAACAACACCACGGACACTTTCCTCACACGAGAAACACCTGGAGGTTAAAACCCATCCGTAATACATTCAATTGTTTAGTTTTTTTAATCAACGTACAGACAAACTCTCATCAACCTCTACTTCCAGCCCTGGTGTTTAATCACTTCCTGTCTCTCTGGAGGACCACAGGACGTCTCGTCTCGTCTCGTCTTTCTCCTCGTCTCCGACATACCACTCTTGAGTTCGAGCAGCGTTCAGTTTGAGGTAATTATCCTAAAAGCAAGTCATCAGTGTGGCACCGCGGTTCATCCATATGCTTCCTCACAGCAGTTACACAGTGATTATTAAACACAAAATATATATCATTACATGAGTTTCTAAACCTCTCTCTCTCTCTCCCTATTTCTCTCTCTCCAATTTGGAGCAAATGCTAATGGATTGAGGCGTCTGCTCCTAAGTCACTGTCCTCCACACACACACACACACACACACACACACACACACACACCCACACACACACACTCTCTCTTTCTTTGTGTGAGTCAGGTAGTGATGTAGGTGAGATGAGGAGGCCTGGGGTGCAGTCAGCTTTCACATTTATCATGTTCAAGAGCTCTACAGCAACAGATCTTCCACTCCAACCCATGTAAAGCAGATCTTCATGGAGATGTTGTGGCTTTGTGCACAGGGGGATTGTCATGCTAGAATGGGTTTGTGAAGGAGACATTTCTGTCTACACATCCAAAGAGTTCCAGCAAATGTGGCTGGATAAGGCGTTCGTCCAAATACTTTTGGCAGTGTATATTATATGTAGCATTTCATCGTACTGTGCAGTTTTGCTGGAATGTATTAAGGAGATTAAATCATAAAGGGCTTGTTTCCTCCTCTCTCTCTCTCTCTCTCTCTCTCTCTCTCTCTCTCTCTCTCTCTCTCTCGTTTCAGCATTAGTATGGACGCTACGTACGCTTTTAAGCGCCACAGCCGTCGATTTTTTTGTCACAATCAGAGCTCAACACTTAGCACAGGATCTGCAATACCGTTACGCCGATCCATGCTAATCCCGACAAAAACGAGGCGGAGATTAGCATCGAAAACCGATCCGTTTCTGTACAAATACATTCACGAGAAGATCCTACACAAGTCCGTCCTGCTTACACACAGGTGCTGAAAGGTGCTGCTGAGCAATTCATCTTCCCTCTGCCACAGTTTCTCTTCTTCAGCTGCTCGCTTTCAGTGCAGCGTGGGACACGAGAGGATGGATGAGTGTGTGTGTGTGTGTGTGTGTGTGTGTGTGTGTGTGTGTGTGTGTGTGTGTCCAAATCTCTAAAATGTGTTTTCAAGCCCCTTTATTAAAGCTTTATTACACCATTATTATATCTGTATTACACATTCTCTTTCTGCATGAGAGAGAGAGAGTGAGAGAGAGAGAGAGAGAGAGAGAGAGAAAAAGAGAGAGAGAGAGAGAGAGAGAGAGAGAGAGAGAGAGAGAGGACCTACTACTGAGCCCGCAGGACACCACAATATCACATTATTAACCCTTTTTTCCTTCCCTTCTTTCTCTCTTCTCTTCTATACCACTTTTACTATACAACCTCCCTCCTTTCTTTCATCTGTTGTTCATTCATTCACTGATTGACTCACTGACTGACTCACAAACTGACTCAGTGATAGACACAGTAATAAAGGCAGATGTTTGACTCACTGATAAACAAAGATGTTTGATTCCCTGATTGGCTCAGTTATTGACCCAGTGATTGACTTAGTAATGGACTCATGTGATAGACACAGTAATTGATTCAGTGTTTGACTCAGTGACTGACTGTGATTGACTCAATGATTGACTCTGCATTTGACTCAGTGATTGACTCAGTGACTGACTGTGTGATTGACTCAGTGACTGACTCAGTGATTGACTCATGATTAACTCAACGATTGACTCAGTGACTAACTCAGTGATTGACTCAGTGACTGTGTGATAGATTCAGTGATTGACTCATGATTGACTCAATAATTGACTCAGTGACTGACTCAGTTACTGACTGTGTGATTGACTCAGTTACTAACTCAGTGACTAACTCACTGATTGACTCAATGACTGTGTGATTGACTCAGTGATTGACTCAGTGATTGACTCAGTGACTATGTTATTGACTCAGTGATTGACTCAGTGATTGACTCAGTGATTGACTCAGTGATTGACTCAGTGACAGTTCAGCAAGGCTGGCGCTTTATTGAACTTTCTCATTGTATTGTTCTGCTCTCGTGTTCCTGGCGTCGGATCATTGACACGCCTCGTCTCTCTGAGCGCAGCTTGTCCTCCGAGCCTCAAACAATAAAACAGGCATGAATTAGATTCGGGACAAGGCCAGAGAGAGTTATTTCACACCTGGCTGCGCTCTTCATGGCGTGCTTCACAGAGTTTCATTACAGCTGGAGGTCAGTCGCTGATCTTCACACTGTAACGTTGTTCATCAGATGGACCTTATTATCATGCAACTTCACCCCCGTCTGCTGCGTCTAGTCAAGTCAAATCTACAGCAGGGCTCCAACATGTCGTCTGATCTACACTCTGTGTTAATAAATCATTCCGTAGGAATCTTTCCTTCCTTTCTTCCTTCCTTCCTTCCTTCCTTCCTTCCTTCCTGACTACCTTCACAGCACTCAGGTTCCTGAACCAGATGGCTAACTTCCCACACACGACTAGCGCACTGTATAATAATATCACTTAGACCCCATTTAGCATGCTATCAGCATTCTGGAGTTAATGAATGCGCCCGTTTCGCCTCAGCATTTCCACCTGCTGCTCACGTGTTAATACCGATCCACGTTTTACACACATTGTGACTAACCTTTTCTCGCTCAGCACGCTATGGTGCAATAATTTAGCATTATTTCTCTCTGTATAAGTTGTGATTTTGTGATTAGTTGTTATGCGATGCTTTTGCCAGTCAGTGCAGGGATAGTTCCTCGTATTCAGAATCGAGTTACCCACACGCTAAAGTTGCATTTTTTTCAGTTTACAGTTTACATTCGTGATCTTATTTTAGACGCATCTAGACGAAGTAGGGAAGCAAATCAGGGCTAGAAAATGTGGACTGTCGAATTCTTTCTCCGCTGCCAAAATCGAACGCGATGTAGCAGAGAAAATGTGAAACACTGCAGTTTTCAGTTGGCTGATTGAGTTCAGCTTAAACCCCGCCCCTTATTTAGTCAAATCTCAAATGTTTTCCATTCTTTTCTCCCCCTTTCTCTCTCAGAGCTCCACACGTGTGAGGGAACTGACCTGTAACTGACTTCTCAGAATAAAACCTTCTGCTGCCGTAAAACCACCTCAAAGCCTCGATGATGAAGAAGAACAGGGTTTTTTGGGGGTTTTTTGGAGCTCATGGTGGGAAAAAACAGAATGATTCAATCAGAAGAGTTTCTGTAAATGAGATGGGAAAAGGTGAGGACGAGAGGAGGAGGGGGAGAAAAGGAACTATTTTAGCTCACAGATCTTTCAAAAAATGAATGATGTCTGTCTTTCTGTCTGTCTGTTTCTCCATCATTTTGACTTCTTGTCATCATGTTTGGAAGGGATTACGCTTACATCACGAGAAGAACGAATGATTTCCGGGTCGTGAGTTGTAGAAAGCAGGAAGTGAGGAATGAAAGAGCTTTCTGTGAGAAGTTCTGAGATCTTTGATTGAATAGGTCAGGTTCTCCAGCAAACATGTATCCACTGTATACATTATTGATGTTCTTGTTGGAGTGATCAGTATTTCTGTTTCCCTCGTCTGTGTGAAAGCGAGTGTCGCCTGCTCCTACCTGTTTCGAATAAAACCATCCATGAAATGAATCGATATAAAATCCTCCTCACTTTGCCTCAGGTTACTGAGCAGTAAAATCAGCGTCTTTCCTCCTCCATAGTCCTGATTTATGCATGCGATTCAAACGCACAGACCAAATAAATATATTCGTTTCACCTTTGTTTCCCTCAACACGCTGTGTGAGGTCTGATAGCCATAAAAAAGCTCAGCGATGCTTCTTTATCCGGGCCAAAAGTTTCCATCCAGTTTTCCGTCTCTGACCCTGATAGGCCTCGCGCCTGTGCGTTAGCATAGGGGATCCTTGGCTAGCCGTCCACTCCATCCGACGCAGGGTCAGAGACCACGATACGGGTCAGGACAACATCTTTAGGCGTTTTTTTTTTCTCTAAATATCGTTTTGTGTTCTCCTGAGTTCCGAAAAACAGGGATTCTAGCCTAACTCGAGATTGGCACAGGAGAGCAGGTGTGAGAGATCGAGCTCAGAGCTGCCCACTTCTCGAACATAACGACTTATTTATGTGGCTCAGTTCAGGCTAAAATATTCAGCTTCTGAAAATAATAGCCGTGAGCCACGGGTTAGCATTTCAAACTTTTCCCTGATCGGTCAGTCGGACAGGGATAGAGGTGAGGTTTGAAAGATTATGCCAATTGTTTGGAAAGCGAAGTTTTCGAGCCTAGAAACCTTTTTTTTTATCTTGTGAGAGGAAAAAAAAAGAATGTGGAAAGATAAAGATACTGTACTTTTCCCTTGAGGTTTTCTGCCAGTCCTTGTTGTTGATCCAGATTTCAGCAGCTCCTTCAGGCTAGACTTTGTCCTGCACAGGTTTGAAAGATGAAAGGGACAAGAAACTAAAAGGGTCTTGACTTTATTAGCAGTCTAATTTAACAAGCAACCATGCTAGCGAATTCCCACTCCTAACCCTAGCTAAGGAAAATCAGGACAAATTCCAAACATCATTTACCTCATATTCCTATTAAGATGGTTCCATTTTGCATCCAATTCCACATTCATTTGCTGTTAGGATACTACTCGCACGTTTGTAACGACGGATCTACGAAAATAAAGGAAATTGCGATATGAACAAACAAATGCTAGGAAGCGATTTCTTACTTGTACACAAGCTATAAACGTTACACTATTTACAAACACATGATGTAGCTAGCGATGTAGTAAATGCGCAGTAACGTTCGTGCGCTTGTCTATTTGTCTACAGCAACATTTGGGACAATCCAGAAACACGACTAACGAGCAGCCTGTCAAACCAGGAAGCAGAAGAAACAAGCAGCGTACATTGGCGAGGGACAGTTTCATGTTAAAAAAATAATAAAAATGTTGACAGCTACATTAATTATTGTAGACACTCTGACCTTGGGTTGGTAGAAATGTGCCAGAGTGAATCAGAGTGATGAAGATACGTCGAGGGTATTTACGATGCCGCTTGAGACACACACACACGGGATCAGGAATGTTTGTCCATAATGGTGTGTTTCAGGCCAAGAGGATAATATATATGATGTCAAGGCGACGGTGGAGATTGACGAATGGCTAAAAATGGACTATAATTGGACGGCGATGATGAATTCTGTCGTTCTACCTGTACATGAAGTTCAACTCCCAAAGGTCCAGCAGCACTTCAAACCAGAAGCTCCTGAAGCCTTTTGATCCATCTGTGTGTGTGTGTGTGTGTGTATTGTGTGTGTGTGTTTCCAGTCATTCAGCTCTGTGTATGTTCTTTTAAAACCTCTGTGGTAGATATGAGGGATGGGAGCCACTGCAGTGTTTCCTGAACACACTTAAAAAGTGGCTGTTCCAATTTCTAGCCTTTGAGCCGAGCCGAGCTGCGATGCGTGAGAAAAGCCGGATTTCTGAGATTCCATCTTTTCCCACTAACAAGACTCCGAGGCATCTGCTGCGAGCCGCTGTGCACCATGTACCGCCGGAGATATCAGCCTTTCACTCATTCACCACCAACATGTCAATCACTCTGTCACTTGGGGATCACATCCACTCCATCATGGTGAATAAAGAGCTTCTTCAGCTTCTTTAGCCTCTTCAGCTTCTTCAGCCTCTTCAGCTTCTTCAGCTCATTCACTCCCTCTGTGTATTCATGTGATCATGCAACTAAACACCTACTCAACCCAACTTCATTCATTCTTTTAGCAAAGCAGATTAATCACTTATTCACTCACTCATATTTACACACATTGACTCACACACTCTTTCACTCACTCACACACTTATTTACACTCATTCATTTATTTACTCATTTATTATTCACTTGTTCTCTCTCTCTCTCTCTCTCTCTCTCTCTCTCTCTCTCCATCACATCTGTCCTTGATATTCTCATCCAGATTACTCCAGAATCATATTTATTCCGTATATTCTGTTGAAAGCCTGCACTGCAGCAGAGGGAAAAAAAAAATAAAAAAGATTGATTTATTTCTCTTTCTATGCATGTGTTTGTTTCCTGCCCACGAAACGTTCTGCTGCCGTCTGATTATTCCGTTCTGTTAATTTCATTGCTGCTGAAACTGCGTTTCTCTCGTCCCTAAAGGGGTAATTATCCAATTCTCAGCTCATATTTCAGAAGCGCGTGTCTGCATCCTCGGGTGTCGCGGAAAACAAACCGCGGTGAACGGAAAACCGCTTTTAGACTTCACATCGTAACGAGGGCGCCGATAAATGCTAAACGCTTTCGGATCACGGGCTCTGCTACGCTCCCTCTGGCCGTGCTCCGCTTTACTGCACCGTTAATTATGAGGAAACAGGAAATCGTTTTTCATTACTCGCCGTAACTCCACTGTAAAGGAGAAGCTCTACACGACTGTTACTTTAATTAGCAAAATTAACACTTTTTCTCCCAGCGGCGGGACGGAGTGAATCTTATCCATCATCAACAGATAGCAGTCCTTCACCCCCAGGCCTTCAGTGGGGTCCTACATGAATCAATCCACGTCTTAATCCCATCATTATGACCCCACGTCTGTAGAAAGCATCAGTATTATAGTATTATATTGACTTGACTAGAAGTGCAGTGGATCAGAGCTGCAGCACACACAGGATCTCATACAGTGAGAACGAATGTCATCACTAAAGCAAGAAACCCAAAGAACACAATTCAACACGTCTCCTTTCACTGGAGCCGCGACTGCACCTCCATATACATCATCTCTACACCCAGTGCATTTTTCCCGGTTTTCCTGGAGATTTGAAACGAATACAAATGATGCGTTTTTGTGAAAAAGCCAAACCACTGTTTTGAACTTTCCTCTGGAAAATTCCATCTTGTAAACGTCCTTGTAAGTGTATCTGCGATTCAATCTTTTTTCTCCTCTGTCAGTCGTAGTGAAATGAAAAATAAAACAGCTATTACATGCACATGAATATATTTGCGCTCGTGCAGTTTGCTACAGAGGCGGGTTGTGAGCTCTGACTAGCGCGATCTCATAACGTCCAATCAAAGGGCGGGAAAATGCTGATGTTGGATTCCTGCTCACTTGAAATCTGCTTTGGTTAAAGCAAGAGCTTCAAGCAACATGGATATGAAGATACCGGGGGCCACACTGTTGATTCTGAAGAATTAATTCGAAATCAGAATCTTCCACTACGACGCCGAACACGTCGCACCTCCTCCCCCACTAAAGCGGTAAAAGATGGAAAATCTCAGGGCTGTAAAGTGGTGGTGGGGTGATATTTCAGTCTAAGGCCTGTAGGACATCTGGTGCCTTACACTTACAGCGTGCAGAGGACCATAATTCATTTTCTCGGAGGAAATAAAATATCGCCTTGCCAACACCTTGCCCTAAATCTCGCAGCTTTCACAGCATGTAAGCTTTCAAGATCGATTTTTTTCCGTCTGCATCGTCGCTGCTGCTGATGAGATTTTAGAACTAAATACCTCCTGCAGGAAGGAGACCAATCAGCTTCAAGAGCCTGAAGATGCGGAAAAGCCGTGAGAGCAGCGGGTAAGTGTTCACTTCCTGTGTTTCACCGATAAGTGAATGAAATACGGTGCAGGGGTTCTGACGTCCCATCGCTGCTCTGCTCTCGGTGGCCATTTTGACGTCATAACACAGTTCGGTTACTATGGTAACAGTGTCGGTCACTTTAGACTGAAGTGTCCCTGAACGTGTGACGGATTCAATACGTTTAATAGCAACAATAAGGTTCATTTGCATAAAAACGCTCCGTTCGATTACAGTCAAAGCAGCATTTTGTGTCCTATTATATTCTATTTCTCATTTTGCGCAGCTTTATTCTATTCTGCCTTTTGTTTTCTCTTCCAGTTCTTTCTATTCTATTCCACTCCATTCTATTCTAGCCGATTCGATTCTATATTCGATCTTTATTTATTCTATCCTATTCCATACCATTCTACACTACACTATCCCATTTCTTCAGTTTTATTTCTATTCTGGGCACGTAAGCGTGTGGTCAGTTCTCTATTAGAGATCTGCTCTTCTGTTAGACGGAATTTCAGCCTGTGTTTAAACTCAAAAAGTTTACGGCAGCTCATGAATATTCCAGCAGCCGCGTGACGTCACATCGCAATTCCTCCTAACGTGCCTCGAAAGCAACGACAATTTTGCTACACTCCACACACACACACACACACACACACTTCTTCGTGTGGAATACTCATGCACTAAAAAGCACAATAATGCAGTAATATCTGTGAGTGTGATGTAAATCCTGTAGTTTTCTTCGCTCTCCTGCTCCTCCTCAGAACGATCCTGACTGAAACATCATCACTACCCCCCTATATAACCCCACCTCCCGTATCACCCCCCTCCCACGTGTGTGCGCTTGGTTTGATCCGAGTGCAGCTCCAGCAGCAGGTACACTCACACTTCACACACTCCGCTCAGTCCACAACTCTCACAGCTCTCGCAGCTCTCGCAGCTCTCACAGCACTTGCTCCAGCAACGACAAGCAGATCACATCGCTGGAATTGTGGGTAAGTGAGGCTTTCATCTTATTGGCCACGCCCACTCCAACTCTTACATAACAGTGTGTGTCGAGCATCAGTTTCACGCTTAGATTTTGTCTTTGTGCAATTTGTTCACCGGGAAATCAGGATAATAATAATAATAATAATAATAATAATAATAATAATAATAATAACTGGTTATAAGTCAAGTTGAACGTTGGGGATAAAGATGTGTTCAGAGCAGAAGAGGAATTCATGTGTGTGTGTGTGTGTGTGTGTGTGTGTGTGTGTGTGTGTGTGTGTAAGTGTGTAATTTCAAAGAAATGCACATGAGATGCATGAACGGCTTTATAAATCCCCACTGAAAGCAATATTTTAATACTAATATTGAAAAAAATGAAAGAAGTGAATGTACTGTAGCTATTCGGGACTATTTCAGGCTCCTGGTACAACAGGTCCGACTTTTTTCCATGTCCATCGGAAAAGAACGATCAGACGATGAAGGGAATATTCAGACTTTCTAAAATTCCAATTCGAAAGATTGCAGTCTAGTTGTTGTGAATGATATTTTATATGGTGATAGCTAGGTGCAAATGGCAAACTGTTGTTTTGTGTGTGTGTGTGTGTGTGTGTGTGTGTGTGTGTGTGTGTGTGTGTGTGTGTGTGTGTGTGTGTGTGTGTGTGTGTGTGAAAAGAACCAGGGCATCCAATCTAGAGTGTAACGAGCACAGGCATGTTCTGTTAGTGATATTCACATCAGGACGAGCATTGCAGAGACATGATAATATTGGGATGTATTTCATACGTATCTTCAGATCAAACCACAGCGCTGTAGGATTCCACATATTTATATGAAAGAAATGAAAAAACGTGATCTATGTAACATTTATGGAAGGAGTCTCCAGTTTTAGGAGGTTAACTGACTTCAGGATGGAAACGTTGACGCTTTTTTAGCAGTGGCTTCAATGCTCAAACAGGAAGTAACTCGTCTCATTCTGGATAAAGACATCAGCAAACGCCAATTCATGTGTATATTATTGCCTTGGCCAGTGAGACCAACTTTCCGAATTGCTTTTGGCCCAAAAAAATGCAGGTCAGGGTTAGGGGCCTCACTCAGGGGCCCATCAGTGACAGCTTGGTGGTGCTGGGTTTTGAACCCACAACCTTCCGACCAGAAGTTCGGCATAAACGAGGTGGCATCAAGAAGGTTCGAGACTAGTTTTGCCACTAAATGGCAGCACAAGGATCCACGCACAGTCACAGGAAGCGCTGAACTTGAGCACCTGAAAGTTTCTTCCCGTAAACAACAGGATCTCATTTCCGCACCAAACCCTACTCGCCAGATTTGGCTCCTGCAGACTTTACACTCTTCCCGGTTCCCGAAGATGATGATCAGCTCGCCGTTTTGAACGGTGCTGTGCAAGGGGACTATTTTGAAGGTGATCGTGTGGAAACGTAGATAAATAAAGCACTTTCTTGTAAACAGAGCGAGTCTCCACCGCGTAAATATATATACAGATAGTCCCCGAGTTACGATTTGTACGATCTCACCATGACGATAGAGGTACGGAAAAATCGTATCACTGCAAGCGAATGTAGCAGCGTTTGCTGCGCCCTCCACTGACGAACCGGCGCCTGGCCGCTGCCACGTGCATACATGCTGTATAGTTTATACAGTATGGTACTGTAGATTGCTCTGTTTTGTTAAATTATTAACACAGTACAGTTTCTGCCCTGCACATATATAAATGTGTGTTTGGTTTTGAAGGAATAGATTGAAGCCTTGATGCTAATTACATGTTAATTAATAAAATGAATAGATTTTCCTGAGTAGATGTTGGAAGTAGTAGAAGTATCTTTTTCTTTCTTTCAAACTATGCTTTGTGTTGAACACGACCTTTTTGCCAATTTCCTCCCTCAGCGCTTGACAGACAGACGACTCCCCTTTGTGGCATATCTCATCATTTGAAGTTTTTTTTCCCCCCTCTCCCCCCCCATCCATAACCTCATTTTTTTACTGTTCTGGGCTTGTCTCTCGTCTCTGGAGCTCTTGTGCTCGTCACTCTCTCCATCTTTGCTCCGTCTCTCACCAATATTCCACTCTCGTCCTTTCGCTCTGACGCCTCGCTGGGGAAGTGCCAACTCCTAACGCATATGCTTTTGTTTTGTGCACTTGGGAAAAAAAAGAGTGAGACGTCTTCAAAGGCCGGCCAACTTCACATATATCCATCTCACACACTTTTTTTTTACCCTGACGTCACGATTAATCCGTCTGCAAGGTCTTGCTGAAAATCCTTGAAGTCCTTGGAGTCAATTCCTCTGTCGAGATTTTCGATTTCAACGCTTTTTCAGAACTCCTGGTTAAAAAGGTTTTGGGGCGGAGCAAATTGTGACATCACACTAAAAAAGTATGGCAGCTACTTTTTGCTGACGTCCTTCAAAGAGGAACTCGGTGACATCACCTGGCGATTGCACTCACCTAATAACAGGGATAAACTACAACTGGCATCGCCATGGTAATGCTTTTATTTCGGCGTTGAATAAAACGGCAGGAATGCGACAAGGCAAATAAGGCTTTGTTGCTGAAATCCGTTGGTCAGTGTGTGTGTGTGTGTGTGTGTGTGTGTGTGTGTGTGTGTGTGTGTGTGTGTAGAGTACATGGTGTGTGTGAGGACCTTGAGTGTGGAATTCGTACTACTCCGATGCCTTCAGGGTTTTACTTTGCAGAAGATAGCGATGAAGATTAGATCACAGGAAGGTAAAAGCACTATGTTTCTTATGTAAGAGTATGTTTTTGTCCTTAGACTTAGCCACCCCCACTTCACTGGGACTGACATGCACTGTGGCCACGCCTCTTTATAAGGACTGATGTTCCTACAAGCCACACCTCTTTTACACACATACTCTTTTCACACTCACACAGGCAACGCCTCCTTCACTAGAATTCACATTCACACAGGCCACGCCTCCTTTACTAGAATTCACATTCACACAGGCCATGCCTCCTTCACTAGAATTTACATTCACACAGGCCACGCCTCCTTTACTAGAATTCACATTCACACAGGCCACACCTCCTTCACTAGAATTCACATTTACACAGGCCACGCCTCCTTTACTAGAATTCACACTCACACAGGTGACGCTTTCTTCACTAGAATTCACATTCACACAGACCACGCCTCCTTTACTAGAATTCACACTCACACAGGTGACGCTTTCTTCACTAGAATTCAAAATCACACAAGCCATGCCTTCTTCACATTTACACAGGCCACACCTCCTTCACTAGGATTCACACGCACATAGGCCACGCCTCCTTCACTAGAATGAATTTACACAGGCCATGCCTCCTTCACTAGAACTCACAATCACACAGGCCACGCCTCCTTCACTACAACTGCTGTTATTGCTGTGTGTGTGTGTATGTGAATGTGTGTGTGTGTGCTTGAATTCCTGAAACTCATGAAGTTGTGCGAGTTAATTGGATTAGCTGATTACCCTAAGGAGCTTATTAATTGTACTGTTGGACTTGTGGAGCGTGGAATAAACACCGCCTGCCTCTGTGTGTGTGTGTGTGTGTGTGTGTGTGTGTGTACTTCTGCGTGCTTTATCACTCTTCCTCCCAGGCTTTATCTTGTATCTCAGTATCTCTGACCAAAAGTTAAACACACCTCGGTGTATGATACACTGCCCACACACACACACACACACACACACACACACACACACACACACCTGAGCCTTGCCTTGTATTATGCACACAGATTTCTGTACAAAGTCATTCAGTCTGAACACTCGTCTTCTTCTTGTGTCTGTTGCTTCACGCGGCTGCATTAAGGAAGTGACAGAGCGCCGGAGTGTGTAACGCCTCCCGAGGGGAAACGTCCAAACTCGTTAAGGACAAAATGCTGTGGAAAAGCACCTTTGTAACCGGAAAATTCCTGCAAACATACCATGATTACAACTTCCCACTTTATAACTACCATTATAATCAACAGGCTGCTACAATTACCTCATAAACCCTGAGCTAGCGTTGTAGTAAACAGGCTAAAACACAGATTAGCGTTGTAGCAAACAGGATTAAACACAGACTAAGATTGTAGCAAACAGGATTAAACACAGACTAACATTGTAGCAAACAGACTAAATCACAGATTAGCGTTGTAGTAAACAGGCTAAAACACCGACTAGCATTGTAGCAAACAGGCTAAATCACAGATTAGCATTGTAGTAAACAGGCTAAAACACCAATTAGCGTTGTAGCAAACAGGATTAAACACAGACTAAGATTGTAGCAAACAGACTTAATCACAGATTAGCGTTGTAGTAAACAGGCTAAAACACCGACTAGCATTGTAGCAAACAGGCTAATTTCCAGATTAGCGTTGCAGTAAATGTGTGTTTCATGAATGAGGGTCGTTTTCCCTCTTTTCACAACACAAATTCTCACACTCACTCACACTCACACACACACACACACACACACACACACACACACACACACATACATAAACAAGGCTTATTCTACAGGAACCAAGCCTACAGAACATCCCACGGTTCAGATTCGTGTAATTGAATGCTTGCGGTCCGGAAACCACTCGGGACGTGACGCTCCAGACCTGATTCTCCCTAAAGTTCTGCTTCCTGTTTCTCATTTCTCAGATATATAACCTCAGGTCTGCACGAATTGTGAGATATGTCTCCAGGGTGTCCCGCTTGACTCGAGGTTGATCGCTTCACCAAGTACTCGACAACGCTTTCACTGTCACTTCGGCATCCAGGAAACCTGCTCAGGAACGTTCTCCCTCCGACAACTGAATCATATTTAAGTTTACTTTTCCTTCCAGAACTCTAATACTATAAATACGAGTGGCGTAACGGTAGACAGAATTCAGAGTTCGACACGTACCTCGGTTTTTGTCGCTTCGGTTAAAATTGCTTGTCGTTTTTTATTAATGCAGTTTATTATTATTATTATTATTATTATTATTATTATTATTATTATTATTATTATTATATATATACACATACATATAATCCAATTCCTTGATTCAAACCAATCAGAATCAAGAACGATCTGGGACTCTGTGTGTCCGAGTGGCATCAGGAACCAGGAAGTATCCATTGTTTCATAAATTTACATTCAAACAGCCAGAGTACAAATTGCCTCTGGATTTTTTGATTTGATGAGACGTGACACATATGTTTGATGTATAAGGCATTCGTAGGTGTTCCTGACGAACTGTTTGTAAGAACACAGGCAGGAATAATTATATAATAAAATAATAAATAAAAAAAACACTTTCCTTCCTCCATCGATCATTTAGAAAGCGGTGATGGCATGTGGCGTGAGCGAGAGTTCGAGCGCAGGAACGTCCAGGAACGAGTGTGCTCTCTGTCTGGTTTGTATTTCCTTCAGAAGTCCAAAGATAGATATATTTCCTTGCAAATGCCTGTCCGTTGTTGCGTGTTCGCTCCCTGGGGAAGCTAATTCTATTATTCTGCTCGCCGTACGGGTGAAAGCATGCAACACGCGGACACGCCGCAGCACAGCGAACGCTGGATGAATACATTTGTGACCCAGTAAACAGAGGAAAGCATTTCCCAGCAGAGTTCTCACTGTAATCAATAGCGGCTCGATGAAACACGGAGCTCGCGCTGTCACCTTATCGATCGAACGCTCTGCTTTGTTCCCTCACACTGCGCCAACTTAATGCACTTCAGAGGGCACCTGAATATCGATACACAAAACTCTCTCAGTTCTTCACTCCACTTCGTCGTTCTTCTTCTCCCTCCTCCACGTCTATTTGCTTTCCTCTAGTCCTCGAGACACGTCGAGCCTCTGTTGCCAATCAGAGATAGCCTGGGAACCGGACCTTCAGGAGGTCCTTCAGGAGGTCCGGTCAATAATCCGTCTCTACTCGTTAAATCACCTCGTGCTCCATGAAGTCGGAACAGCAACAGAACGCTAGTGAGAGGGCGGCGTGGGAATCCCGTTCACTTTTTATCCCTTTTTTGTTGCATGCGAGTGTTTGGTTATGTGAGCGTCGCCTGCATGCGAGGCGCTGGAACAGGAGTGTGTATGTTTCTCAACCCGTGGCCTCTGGGATATGTTCATGAGTCATGAGTGAGGATTTCATAACACCGATGCTGAGCAGGTCAGTGTATCCTTCAGAAGGTTTTGATGAATTTGACAGCACAAAGCGTGAAGAATAGCACAAACTGCATGCACACATTTCTAGAACTGTTTTCGAGCTCATGACCTTCCGATTAGAAGTCCCGCATTGAAACCACTGGGCTACCACCTCCTCCTCAACAAACGTAGCTGAGAATCAACACACCTTCCGAAACGTCATCCAAATCCTGAAGCTCTGTGGTGGAGTCCAAGGTCTTTTTAGACTAGAAAAAAAGAAACGAGGGGACACGGTTCGCTGCCGCGAGGACGGATTAGACCAGAACTGGACATGGTGTGAATTGGTGCTAGTAGAAGTAGGTGTAAAAAGCAAATATTCATCAATTATTCAGTGATTACACAGCAGAGAAATTGAATATTTAGCTTATTTGTGACAGCTGTAATCTCTTGCATATTGTTTCAGGTCCGTGAAAAAAAAACAGCCCTGCCTTTTTGTTTCGTTCTAAAAATCCCGAGAGGCTGAAAGTCTGGTTTGAGCATGTGGCACTTTATAAATAGCACAGCGTGATAGCGTGAATCCTTTTCCCGCCCACACTTCTCTGAAGAAGAGAAGTCAATGCAGGCTTGATGATCCCTCGCTCCATCGTTCTCTACACGTCCATTCAGGTGGTGAGAAAGTCTCGGGTTGGACAGAGGAAGGCGCCGATTTCGAGGCGTCTCTGAGGCTCGGTATTTGCACATGAAAGTCTCAGGAACGGCTGCGGGAAAGTCGAGATGGACAGAAACAGAGGGAGGTCCAGGGGTTTATCTTCTCAAACTTCAAGCTCTTTATTCCAGTATATATATAGATATATATTTTTTACCTCGGACGCATCGTGGCGTTTTGCTCGTGGAGAACTGGCGCTCCGAGCAGACAGTGATGTCAGAACACTGCGGCGTATTTCTGGCAAGAGCGCGAGTCTGCAGCGCCTCCGGGCTCCTGAGACGTTTTTAAAATTTCATCAGGCCTCGCTGTAGTGAATCGAAATGATTATTTGATTTGTTATTCAACTCTGTTTTCTTACTTGTTTGTTTTGTTTTGTTTCAGGATGCCACTTTCCGTCCACTAATAAACTCCACTGGATCCGGAAGATCGAAACTTTGTGCTTCCGCCGTTGCTGAATTAAATGGGATTGCTCTTTTTAATCGGCTTGAAAGCATCTTAAAAAACCTGGTGGCCAAAAAGGAAGCAGGACACATTAACACCGACCGGTCGCTTGTAAACAACACAACAATCCATCATGTGACCAAGAAGAACTCCTAACTCTAGTTCATCTGATCTAAATACATCCCTGAGATCAAAATAACGTCGTCGGCTAATTAAAGTAAAATCCAGCACGAGCTACGGAAATTCAATTCGGAATTTTCCTTCAATCCCTGCAGCGCTAGATCATTCCCACTAATTCTACTGACTAACCAAGACCAGTTACAATAAGATCATGTGCATGTAGCAAAGATAGCTAGATTGTTTGCAAAAAGTTAACAGCATCCACTACCTTCTTTTCTGTTAACTCAAAGGGACATTCTTGTCAACTTTCATCTGATTCTGTTTTTGTGACTCATCCTCAGCCGCCCATATTTGAGCCATAGATCACAAGTACTAGATTGACGCTCATGCTAATATGGTGATTAGCGAGAGCGGCAAGGAAAATATTCTGATAAATAACCTGTTTGTTTATTCAGTGGACACTTTTCAACCATGTACACTCCATAGATAATAAGAAGTCTACTGATTTGACCGCATGCTAGTGAGACTTGGCACCTAATTAGAGCCAAATATCAAATGTGAGTCTATATTAGCATAATTTCCATTGCTAATCAGCGGATGTCAAGCGCTTATCTACCTTACTTACATGTCCTGGGCATAAAGAATGATTAATTAATCAAGTTAATGATTTGACCGGAAACATCCCTGCGGTTTGAAGGTCATTAAGAATTCCACCAAAAATAATATTTAAAACTGAATGTGAGTTTAGTTTCTAATATGAATCCCCAACAGCAAATTTTTTGTCAACTACAACGAGAGCGATGCTTGGGAGAAACATCTCCAGCAATTCCAGAGACTTGATCCACTTCAACATGGCTGACTGATTTGTAGAGCAAATCCGCTAACTGTCGTCATGCCTCATCTCAACATCACTGCGGTTTTATCAAACTTGACCAACAGACCAGAATCGGGGAACCTTTACCGGCCGTTTTCCGTGTTCAGCGTCCTCACCCTCACGTTGTTAGCAATGCTCGTGGTGGCGACGTTCCTCTGGAACCTTCTCGTGTTGGTGACCATTTTGCGAGTGCGAACGTTTCACCGTGTCCCTCACAACTTGGTGGCCTCGATGGCCATCTCGGATGTGATGGTGGCCGGGCTCGTGATGCCTCTGAGCCTGGTGCGAGAGCTTTACGGCCACCGTTGGATCCTCGGGAAAGCTCTTTGCCAGGTTTGGATTTCTTGCGACGTTTTGTGCTGCACGGCCAGCATCTGGAACGTGACCGCCATCGCACTCGACCGCTATTGGTCCATCACTCGTCATCTCGAGTATACACTCAAGACCAGGAAACGGATCTCAAACGTGATGATTGGACTCACGTGGCTGCTCTCATCCGTCATATCTCTGTCGCCTCTCTTCGGCTGGGGAGAGACGTATTCCGAGGAGGATCTGTCGTGTCAAGTGAGCCAGGAACCATCGTACACGGTATTCTCCACCTTTGGCGCTTTTTACCTGCCCCTCTGCGTTGTTCTGTTCGTCTACTGGAAGATCTACAAGGCCGCCAAGTTTCGCATCGGATCGCGCAAGACCAACACCATCATGCCGATGGCGGAGATTATCGAGGTAAGAAAAGATGCCGGAATGTAGATTTGTGTTATAAAAAATATATTAAAAAATCCCTGAACGCTGTGTGGATTTAATGACTAATGCAAATGAAACGGGGAAAAAAGAAATCTGAAACTGAAATAATTGGTGTTTCAAACACAGGTTCACAATCAGCCTCAGGATACGGTTGCGCTAGTAATTTAGCCACAAAACACACACACACACACACATTCTCTCTTTTTCTTTTTTTTCTCACTCCCTATTAGGATTTCTCATTTTGCATTCAAGAAAAACACACAATCTCATGAAAGGCTAGAATTAGCATTTAGTTTGTACCTTATGTACCTTATTCTGATTTAAAGCCCAACACACACACACTCACACACACACACACACACACACACACACACACACACACACACACACACACACACAAGCTCCTAATTGAGATTCACCAGTGAATGTCAGGTTCATGAAGGGGGAGGATGGCTTCAATATCTCTGACACCTCAATGCTAGCCGATCAGTCAAGACCTGCCCGATGTCTACCAAGTGCTTCTTCAGTTTTTGCACCCAAGAGTATTTGGAGAATTTTTCAAGCTTTCACCAAAACCAGACAGTATATTGAAAAATGCCCAATGCAGCATCAAATTCTTGATCTCAGCAAACAGTAGTGGAACCCATTGTTCCCTTGCTGCTGTGCCTCAAGGTTCGACAAGTTGAGGTGCTTTTCTGCTCACCACGGCTTACAGAGTGCTTATCTGAGATAGCTTTTACATTAGAGATCTAAACCCCCCTCGGTTTATTGAGTCGTTTCTCACTTTTCCTTCTGGTTTTTCAAAGCTCATATACAATAAAAAAGTATTTCAAAATAAAAATCATGCTCGCAATAGTGTGAAGAAGCGGGAGAAGGAGTTGTTGGCCATACAGTGAGCATGCCAAGGAAATGTAATTGAGAACAGAGCCAGATGAAAAAAACGAGATGGAGGAGAAAGGAAATGTTCAGAGATCAAACCCGGGCAGCTCTCAGTGGGCAGCGGAACAGGAGGCTGCTGGAACACACACTCTTTCTCACACACACACACACACACACACACACACACACACACATATATATACACACAGTAGTTATAAATAGACCATCTGTTCCATAGTGCCACTTTGCACTGTTACAAATAGTGTCTCGTTTATTTGTCCTCTGAATATTAGCCAGATTGGATCATCGTTAGATGATTAGGTGGGCGTATGGACACCCCACACACACACACACACACACACACACACACACACAAAGCCAGAGCCACCACTTTTTTTTATAATCTTCACAAAGACGCAGTAGAGTCTGGAAATGTTTTATGTTCGTCCCAAAGTGGCGCAGATCCGGTAGCAGAACGCATTTCGTACAATCGGACCTGACAGGAAAATGTCTCGAAACTTCTTGATACCTCGTATGGACCTGGATTTGGATGTTCATTCATTCATTCAGTGAGGAGGGAACACATGCCAGCCTGCTGCAGGGGTCTGGAAATGGCAGTACCTACTGTACATAGTATCTGCTCCCATAGTAGTCCATTAAAATATAGTACCGGGGTGCCAATAGTTTGTGCAAAGCAACGGATGGGTTTCATCAACTATTTACACCTTCATCTTGTTTCATCTAAATTCAGTGTTGGTTAAAGTGGTAAATTCCATAATGAGGAATGAAGCTGCCGTTGAGGAGTTTATTAGCTAGTCATTAAATCAGGAGTTATAACGCTAGCAGGCTAGCGGTGTACCCACAGGAACCTCGATCCAGGAAAAGATCAATCGCTAACTAGCTTGACTGGTTTCGATTTCGTTCAAGAGCTTTGGTTTTTGAAGAAATCATGATGAAACTCACAGAGAACTGTCTTTCCTCTGAGGAACGAAGCTTCTCTCTTCTCTTTAAATCAACCTGATGTGTTTTTCCTCTCACACCGCAGCCAATGCTAAACATTTTTTTGCTAATAGTTACATTTAGGGGTGAAGTTTGTTCCTGTTCTGATGTTCAAATGATCAAAAAGCTGTTCATGCTTTAACATGGCGCTCTCTGCGTAAACAAGCTGTTACTATAGCAACGCTAGCACCTGCGAACTTTCATTAGGAAAGTTAAGTTTCGCTAGGAAACGAATTTCAGGAACGTCTTGAGCTGTTAGCAGCCCGTGGCTCCGGGACGCTCGCGTCCACGACGGCGCCTCAGTGAGACGGATCTCGCCGTTATTTCCCTCACACTGGAGGCAAGGAAAGCGCTTGATTGCCCGCCGAACGGAAAGAAGAAGCCAATTATTTTCAGCAGGAGGCTTCACCGGAGACAAAAAACGTTCTACAGGAAGGCTTTTTTTTTTTTCCTGTTTCTAGACGAGGATAATTTTGCGCTCTCGCGGTTTTCACACGTCGTGTGAAAATAACGAGTCGCCGATGTTAAAGAGACTCCACGCTGAGGAAATGTGATGGAGGATCAAAGCGTCTCTCTCGCCGTGTCGAGGGGTTTCCTCCCTGAATTAGCGATTAGCGTCCATTTAGACGACTTCTTGCTCTTTTTCTCATCGATCTCTCAATCTGTCGTTCTTTTTTTCTTTCTGTCTATCTGTGTCTCAGTCCATCTTCCATCACCTCTATCATCAGTTCTCGATCTACAGCATGGCCGTACTCTTGCTCTCTTTTTTTATTCATTCTTCCATTTTGTAAATAGTTTTTCCTTCTATTGCTCTCGTTCCTTCGTTCTTTTCTCTTTCTTTTCTTTTTTGCCTCTCACTTTTACTGTTCACCACTTTCTTTACTTTTCTTTCTCCTCTTGCTCCCTAGTATTCCCTATCCTCCCTATCTACTCCGTGTCTCATTCCTTCTCCTACTTTATCCATTCCTGTCATTTTCTCTCCACTCTCTTTCTCCATCTCTTTTGCTCATCTCTCTCTCTCTCTCTCTCTCTCTCTCTCTCTCTTCATCATCACTTCCTTTCCTGGTGTCTGATTCTGCCCATAAATTTAATTTCTTTCCTTTTTCTTTGCCTGTCCATCCCTTTCTTTAATTCTATCCTTCTCATATTAATAATTTTTCATTCTCTCCTTTCATCCTCATCCCTTCTTCTGCATTTTATTGTCTTTTTTTTTCTTTCTTTTGTTCTTTATTTTCTGTCCATCCTTTTTCATCCTTCCCTGACAGCCCCTTTTTCCATCATCACTTTATTTCCTTCCTTCCATTTTAATTTTTCTTTCTTTCTTTCTTTCTTTCTTTCTTTCTTTCTTTCTTTCTTTCTTTCTTTCTTTCTTTCTTTCCCATTTGTATGCTTTTCTTTCTTTCTTTCTTTCTTTCTTTCTTTCTTTCTTTCTTTCTTTCTTTCTTTCTTTCTTCTCTCTCTCTCTCTCTCTCTCTCTTTCATTCTATCCTTCTTAGAATAATCCTTCTAAAATTTCCTTCTCTCCTTTCATGCTCCATCTGCAATTTCATTGTCTTTTTTTCTTTCTGTTTTTTTCTGTCCTTCCTTTTCCTTCCTTCCCTCCTCCCTCTTCAGTGAAATATTTTAGATTAATATTTCATTTATTCCCTCGTTCTTTGTATGTTTTTATGTTGATGAATAGAAAACGTCTTTCCATTGAGCACAAGGCAAACAAATTGCATCTTCCTTCTAATTTACATCTCCATCCGATTCGTCTTGTTTCTCTCTCTCTCTCTCTCTCTCTCTCTCTCTCTCTCTCTCTCTCTCTCTCTCTCTCTCTCATTCACCATCTCTGTTTATTCCACCTGATATCTTTTCTCCTGCTTTTTCATTTTCCTCTGCAGCACTAATCTCCGTCTCGTGGGTAATTCAGGCCAGCGAGAGGTGTGTAATTAGCTTATATACAAAAATGTACCTGTTCCTCTTTTAGAATGTAACCAAAGGCGACAAACGTGACACACGTGAACAATTAAGACATATTGCATAAACATGAACACGTGAGTGTGTGTGTGTGTGTGTGTGTGTGTGTGTGTGTGTGTGTGTGTGTGATTAATGCATCCATCATGTTGTCAGGGTTATTTTCACATACATTTCCCTGAAACACACACACACACACACACACACACACACACACACACACACACACACAATACGGCTCTGTATTAATCTTGATGGAATCCTCTTGGTAAAGTAACTTGGTTTTCTGTCATTTTCATTTTGTACGCCATAAACAACCCCCACCCCCACCCCCCCGATCCGGTAGCCGAATGCATTTCGTACAATCAGATCTGACAGGAAAGGTATCATCCTAATTCAGTGTCATTTTACATCAGACGGAGAACGAGTGAAAAAGCAGCGTGAGGTGGAAAGCAGGGATCTACAAAAACTTTATTAAGATCAACAGAAAATAGGCAGCTGGGTTTGGACACTTATTCATTTATAGTAGTCCATTTCCATTGATCTACAGTGCAGAGGCGCCAATACTTTGTGCGAAGCAACAGATGGACTCCAATGAGTAATTACACCCTCATCTTGGCCACAGTTGAAATACAAACTAAGGAGAAATTCATCAACACCTTCTGTTAGCGACTATCATGAGTTGTGTAGTTCAGTAAATACGACGTTAGTTAAAGTGGTAAATTCCGCATTGAGAAAACGAATTTATCAGCTAGTAACAAAATCACAAGTTCTGACGCTAGCAGGCTAGCAGTGTACCCACAGGACCCGTGGCCCAGGAAACTAGCTACACTAACTAACTAGCTAGTTACACTAATTAACTAGCTACACTATTTAACTAGCTACACTAACTAACTAGCTAGTTACACTATTTAACTAGCTACACTAATTTTTCGTACATGAACTTTGGTCTGAAGAAACTATGATGTAACTCACTTTCCTGTTTCTTGGTCCTCAGGTGAAGGAGGCAGCGGAACAGCCTCAGATGGCTTTCAGCGTCCGTCATACAGCCGTGTCGTTCCAGCCCGAGGGCGAGACGTGGCGCGAGCAGAAGGAACGTCGCGCTGCGCTGATGGTGGGAATCCTGATCGGCGTCTTCGTGCTCTGCTGGATCCCCTTCTTCCTAGCCGAACTCATCATCCCGCTGTGCTCCTGCGACATCCCGCCAGTCTGGAAGAGCGTCTTCCTCTGGCTCGGATACTCCAACTCGTTTTTCAACCCCCTCATCTACACGGCCTTCAACAAGAACTACAATAACGCCTTCAGGAACCTTTTTAGCAGGCAGCGCTGACAAACCACCATCCAGCACTAGTCAGAAACATGCTAGCTGACCACATGGGCTCCTTCAGAAAGCTCTACAGCGTTAATGCAAGCGAACGCCCACCAATTGGCCTTGTGCTATCTGACGTAATGGTCGGAAGAAGAACCACAGCAGGATCCTCATTAACAGGCAAACGTAGCCTTACGTTAGGATCATGCTAACTGAACAAACACACATGCCACCATGTGTCCATCTTCATCTACACAAGCACAACGGTGGTTTCTTTCTCCAACTGGAATGAACTGAAATCATTATCAGAGTTTTTCCGTAGCGCCAAGAACGTTTTTTTTCTTTTTTTTGTATATTAAACGAAATCTCTGGGAACAAATGAATTGTATCTTTATAGCATCAGACACGTAAATCTTTCAGTCAATTATACCACATGTGCTTCATTCTAACCGACAGCGGTTCGATGCGCTACGTCTATGTACATAAAACGTTTTACAATATTCCTACTCTACACAGAAACTTCAGGAACCGACTTTCTGAACTAGCTAATGACCCAGTAGTGCGCGACATGCTAACTGACATTACAGCGCTGTTTTTTGCTACCTATCACATCTGTACATTTTTGATAATGTTGCTTTTTGTTTGCTAATTTCGATGAAGCAGCAAAAAAAAAAGGCACCTCCAGAAAAAAAACGTGAGTGACTGTCACGTACAAACAGCTTGTAGCATGATGCTAACGATAAATGTTGCTAACTGACTTACAGGAATGTATTCAGGAACCCAGATAGCATGCATACACCAGGAGGTGGACATGCTAATCAGGCTAATCAGGTTTATTGTAATCATGTGACCCCTTTTTGGTGTGTTATAAAGTGTAGCATTTCTACTTTCAGCCATTATTTATTTATCTTTTTTGTCATGGTTGCTCTTTTCTTTCTTTTTGTCTTTTTTTTTTTTTTTTTTTTTTTGCTTCACATTTTTAGATTCACTTTCTCCTTCTGAGAATGAGATGTTTGTTGGACATATGTGGGAACATGTATTACACTGAGGTACTGATGGATGGTATGAGATTAGTATCAGTAGTTCATGAGTTTAAATCCCACAGATTTCCTCACAGTTCCTCAGAGTTCCCCACAGTTCCTGAAGCTTTCTCAGTCCACTAAACCCTAAAGTCTTCACACTGTCTCACAGATCTATGAGTGAGAGAAACATGTGCCAAATAAAGAAATAAAGAGAGATAATGCAGATTGCTTGTGTTTTTGTGATTACTGATCCTCTCAAATCCATGGATGTTCTCCAACCTACTCCAATAATGAGTCTGACACTCTTCTTTCTTTCTTTCTTTCTTTCTTTCTTTCTTTCTTTCTTTCTTTCTTTCTTTCTTTCTTTCTTTCTTTCTTTCTTTCTTTCTCTTTTATTCCCTCAGGTCCCCTGGTGGTCTAGTGGTTAAGATGCAGCACTCCCACCGCTGCGACCCAGGTTCGATTCCCGGTCAGGGAACCATCCCCAGCCACTCTTAGTGCCGGTCCCAAGCCCGGATAAATTGGGGAGGGTTGCGTTAGGAAGGGCATCCAGCGTAAAACATGTGCCAAATCAAACGTGCGGAGGATCCGCTGTGGCGACCCCTAAAGGGAGAAGCCGAAAAGAAATCCCTTTCTCTTTTATTCCCTCACTCTCACCATAAAAAGAGAGATTATTCCCACACATGTATTTATCTCTTTATCCCAGGGTGAAGGTACAGGGATTCGGTTCAGACCCTGATGTTTATTGATTGATGGCTGATTTGGAATTCTAGCCTTTAAAGCGCAGACATGGTGAGGACGGAGTCATGCTGCACCTCGTGATGGAAAAGTCGGAGCTCTGCATCGAGACGAGAATAAAAATAGTCAGATATCACAGCGTTGTGCACAGCGTGAACATCAGCAGCTGCTCACTGACAGTGTGTGTGTGTGTGTGTGTGTGTGTGTGTGTGTGTGTGTGTGTGTGTGTGATTAATTTATGTATCATCACACACATTAACAGATAAATTTGATGAACAATAGAAACCCAAAAGTTCAATAACACCTCACGGCGTGGGCTCGTGTAGAGGAGTGTGTTCATCCATGTGTAATTTATTCCGAACTCATTTGAGAGACGTCTCAGAATCTCAGAGCAATTCCCGCTCTCTGATCCGAGGAATGATCCGCACGATTGTTTTCAAAATAACAAACCGATCTAATTACACTGAGGAAAATTACAATTCCTTCTGTTAGACATCAAAGTAGCAGGTCTTTTATTTACATCATGATATACTTCATCTGAGAGACAGACAGACAGATGGATGGACAGATTTTTAGATAGATAGATCGATCGATAGATCGATAGATCGATCGATCGATCGATAGATCGATAGATAGATAGATAGATAGATAGATAGATAGATAGATAGATAGATAGATAGATAGATATAGAAAGATATATTGATATATATGCTCATGTCAGTTCTCACTCTCCAGTGTTCTGTAGTGTTTAAAGACTACAATCAAACTCTTGATGTCACCCAAATGAGGATGGGTTCCCTTTTGAGTCTGGTTCCTCTCAAGGTTTCTTCCTCATAACATCTAAGGGAGTTTTTCCTTCACCACAGTCGCCACGGCTGCTCATCAGGGATAAATACACACCATTCACCTTCACTGTTGATTTCTGTAAAGCTGCTTTGAGACAATCTCTGTTGTGAAAAGCGCTATACAAATAAACTTGACTTGACTTGATATAGACGGATCGACAGGTAGACAGACAGACAGACAGACAAACAGATATATTGACAGACAAGCAGGCAGACAGACATATAGACAGATAGAAATATAAGCCTACAGACAGCTATTTTAACTAATTTAACACTAATTTTTATTAACACGTGATTAATGCAGCGAGCATTTCTATTTGACCATTTTCATCAAAAATATAAATAAACACATTTATTCACAACGTCCTTTTCATTACTTAGATACATTACTTTTCTCTTTTCTTTCTTCTCCCTCCATCTCCCCGTCTCTCCAGTTCATAGTCACATCATCAGGAAAAATCTCACTTCACTGTGAGAAACTAATGGGACGTGTGTGTGTGTGTGTGTGTGTGTGTGTGTGTGTGTGTGTGTGTGTGTGTGTGGTGTAAATAATGCCTTGATGAAGCACCTCACAAAGCAGAAGGTTGAAGTCAAATCTGAAATAAAGAATAAAATCTCACAAACACACACACACACACTCACAATGTGTGCACACACACCTAAACTGTGAGTACAACATCATATTTGTGTGTTTGCTTGTATATTCTAGACACGTCCCTGCGGTAGACATGTGGTGACATCTGTGTGTGTGTGTGTGTGTGTGTGTGTGTGTGTGTGTGTGTGTGTGTGTGTGTGTGTGTGTGTTGGTTGCCTGTTACAGAATGTGGTGACTCTGATCTAGGCAATACCACACACACACACACACACACACACACACACACACACACACACACACACTTTCTCCCTTGAAGGGGCAGAACAAAAGGGCAAACAGATGTGCTTCGTTCCCCACAGAGACGCCCAGGACGGGGAGAGCAAAAAATGAAGAGAGGAAGTGAGAGAAGAAAAGAAAAGAAGAAGGAGACGAGGACAGTGTGAAGATCAGATGAAGAGACAGAAAGGAAGGAGTAGAGAGACAGAACTAAATGAGACAAGACAGGAGAAGTGAAAAGAACAGAAGAAGAGAGGCAGAAAAAGAGAGGGAGGGGGGAGATTGACAGAAAGAAAACAGTGAGGAACAAGTGAAAAGGCAAGAGAAAAAAACTCACTCCTCTTTTTTCTATTGTATTCATTCTTTCTCTCACTCACACTTTCTGCCTTGAGTAAAAAGCGTATTGTTCTATCTATCTCAGAGAAGAAAAAAAAGAGAAGGAACATCAAAAAAGAACGAGAACGAGTAAGAGAGGAGAGAATGAGGATAGACATCTCTCCTCTCACTGTTCTCTCTCTTTTTACTCCTTTCATGCTCCACCTCCCAAAGTAAATATGGAGGAAAAAAAGCTGAAAGTGAAGTAAAAGATTGATACTTCTCACTGTGTCTCACTGTGTCTCACTATATTTCCCATCATCTGCCACATGTCTGGTGACATCTTGCTATTCGTCATTTTATCTCACTGTGTCTCGCTACATCTAAAACTGTCTCACTACTTGGTGCTATTTCCAATTGTCTCACGATGTCTCATGATGTGTGTGTGATAAGTACCTTTGTGTCTGGTGTATTGTTCAGTGGGTGTGTGTTATATTAGCATTCAGTCATGTACATACAGAGTTGTTTCTCTCTTTCTCTCTCACACACACACACACACACACACACACACACACACACACACACACACACACACACACACACACACACACACACGAGTGGCAGTATTTCACTTAGTGTGATAGCCCTGTAATTACTAAGAACACGATGCAGTCCGGCCTTTGTTTAGTTTTGTGTGTGTGTGTGTGTGTGTGTGTGTGTGTGTGTGTGTGTGTGTGTGTGTGTGTGTGTGAGAAAAAGAGAGAAACAATTCTCTATCTGCATGTACATGAATGAATGCTAATATAACACACACTCATTATAGAATACACCAGACACAAAGGTACTTATCACATCACACACACACACACACACACACACACACACACACACACACACACACACACACACACACACACTTGTTTTACAATTTTCTATTGATGTGTGTATTAAGATTGACGTTTGATTTCCACAGAGTAAACCGCTTTATTGAGGACGCGTCAAACACACTTACACACACACACACACACACACACACACACACACACACACACACCCTTGCCCATTCGCTCTGTCCTATAGTCTGACCTTTGATTAATGTAATATTCATTACACTCCAGGCGCACACACACACACACACGCACACACAGACACACACACACACACACACACACACACACACACACACACACACACACACACACACACACACACACATATACCAACCACTGCAATGCAGAGTTTCCCACTTGATTCAACTCATCATCTAATTAACCCATGAGATACTGTACATGCAGAGACACAGAATGCAGCTGTGTCTCATTTTTGTCTCACATCTTGCTATTGCATGTCACTATGTCTCACTGCATCTCATTTTGTCTCCAAATCTTGCTGTTTCTATCTGTTTCACTATGTCTTGCTACATCTTTAGATTCTTCTTGCTATTTGTCACTGTGTCTCACTACATCTCAATATGTCTGGCTACATCTTGCTATTTGTCATATTGTCTCACTATGTCTCACTACATTTCATTTTTCTTGCTGTCTGTCTCACTGTTTCAATGCAGCTCCCTGTGTCTTGTGATTCATCTTGTAATTTTCATTTTGTCTCAGTAGGTCTCATTACATCTTGTGATTCATCTTGCTCTTGGACATTTTGTCTCACTATGTCTCACTAGGTCTCATTTTCTCTCCTACATTTTTCTATTTCTATCTGTCTCACTGTGTCTCGCTACATCTCACTACGTCTTGATACATCTTGCGGTTCATCTTGTTCTTCGTCACTATGCCTCACTATGTCTCATTGAATCTTGCTATTGGTAATTTTGTCTCACTACATCTCACTATGTCTCACTACATCTCACGGTGTCTGGCAACATCTTGATATATGTCATTTTGTCTCACAATGTTTTGCTATGTCTCACTTGGTCACACTTCATCTCGCCATGCCTCACTATGTCTTGCTACATCTCGTTTCATCTCACATATTAAAAAATGTCTGCAAAAAATCTTTTTGTCTAAAGCACACACACAAACACACACACACACACACACACACACACACACACACACACACACAAACACACACACACACAAAGGATATGAAACACCTTCTGACCAATCAGAATCCAGAACCCACCTTGTTACTACCTGCTTGTTTAAGTGTGCTCGATTGGTCTAGTAATTGCTGAGAAAAGTAAAAGCAGGTCTCCAGATATCGACTGATCCTCTGACCCTCAGGAGAAAGATGTTATGGTTCTCTGAGGAACTCAATCGTTCTTCTCCAGGTTAAGTAGCTAATGCAGAGCCGAGACCTTTTTCCGAGCTTCTAATATGAGATTTGCTCCTGAAGGTAACGAGCGAGCGCGCTGACCTCGATACAGAAGACCTCGAGGAGGTCATGAGGTTTCTCTCAAGCTGTGGAGAATAAATTGTCTAGGAGATAAGAAACTTTGTCTAAACGTTCATAGATGTATATATAGCTGTGTGTGTGTGTGGGGGGGGGTGTAGATGTATAGCTTTTTTTTTTTCCTGTTAATGACAGAAAAACGCAGCTTGTTGGAGATGAATGCGATCGATGGAGTAGATGATTGGAGACCAGGGTGAGGTCATCATGGGTAAGGTCATCGGTCCGATTGTAAGTACAGGCGAGAGTGAAGATGATGAATTCGTCTGTCACGTGGTGACGTCTGCAGGCACGTCGAGTGCGTCAGTGCAGGAGGAGATCACGTGGGATAGTGACCTGTGGGTTCGAGTGGATGGCTTGTCAGGTCATTGTATTGAATCCGTACCAGGTTCCTTGACGGTTCCTCGAGACGGATGTGTTGATTCGGAGGCAACAAAGGATGTGGGTTATGCAAGCTCTTCAATCAAACATGAATTCTTGATTCCGTTCGAGCCCCTGGACGTCAGAAATCGACGTGTATTGACTTGTTTCTTCCAGAGTAGAAAGAGATGATGGACGTCTGTCTGGAGCTCACCTTCAGGAAAACCAGTGTAAAATCTTAGTTATCTAATGAACTACACACTGACATGAGCACAAAAACACACACGAAAACCTGCCGGGTATCCTTGACAACCGCTTGTTCATGAAGGACACCAAAATCACACACACACAAACACAAACACACAAACACACACACACACACACACACACACACACACACACACGCGGTCCCTATCTCCCTGTGTGATTATGAAAGTGCCTATTTTAAATGCATATGTTCCTGCAAAGTGTTTGATATCATTGATTGTGGGGGCAATTACTGATCTCAAAACACAAGTGTGTGTGTGTGTGTGTGTGTGTGTGTGTGTGTGTGTGTGTGTGTGTGTGTGTGTGTGTGTGTGTGTGTCAGTGAGTGAGTGTGTGAGTGTGTGTGTGTGTGTGTGTGTGTGTGTGTGTGTGTGTGTGTGTGTGTGTGTGTGGGTGGGTGTGTTTGTGTGTGTGTGTGAGTGAGTGAGTGAGAGTGTTTGAAAGACACATAAAAAGAGAGAGGGAGAGCGACAGATCATGCAAATCAAAGTTAGGATCATCTCATGAGCACTGGCTATGATCTCATGATCTCTCACTACAGTAAGAGTGGCCTAATGAGAAAGAGAGAGAGAGCGAGAGAGAGAGAGAGAGAGAGAGAGAGAGAGAGAGAGAGAGAGAGAGAGAGAGAGAGAGAGAGAGAGAATAACACAGAAAGACAGGAAAGAAGAGCTTCCCATGATGTTGATTAAACTTACACACACAGCTCTAGAACACACAAACTTCCAGTCTTACCATACACACCTCCACTTAAACACACCAGACTGAGCACATGCACATCCAGAATAAACACACTTACAGCTCGTGGGTAAACACACAAATCCAGACTACAACATTTACAGGTTTAGACAAAAACACAAACAGCTCTAACACACACAGTTCCAGTTTTAACACACACATACACACATCCAGAATAAACACCTACAGCTCTACAGTAAACAAAAACACCTCCAGACTAACATGTACGGGTTCAGACTAAACACAAACAGCTTTAATGTGAACACACACACACACACACACACACCTCCAGTACAAACAAACTGACTAAACACACACAGAGTACAGAGTAAACATAGAGAGATCCAGACTAAACACACACTGCTCTGGAATAAACACACATACACCTCCAGAATAAACACACAGCTCCTGACTAAAAACACACACACCTCCTGCCTAAAACACACACACACCTCCTAACTAAACACACACACCTCCAGAAAAAAACCACACACACTTCCTGACTAACTACAACATTTACAGATTCAGACTAAACACACAGGCCTTAGATACATACAGCTCCTGACACACACACACACACACACACACACAAACACACACACACACACACACACACACACACACACACACAGACTACACACACACACACACACACACACACACACACACCTCCAGACTAAACACACACACACACACACACCCAGACTACACACACACACACACACACACACACACACACACACACACACACACACAGCTTTAGATTTAAGACGTACAGCACCGGAATTAACACACACACAGCTCTAAACTATAAGCAATATAAAATGTAACTCTAAATAAATAAAAAGCATTACATGTTCTTGCCCCCGGGGCTTCTCAGGGGGTATAGGGGGTTTAGGGGGTATATATGAGGGAGGGCTTGAATTTGTTAGCTGTTTGGAGTCTGCTCTTATAAACACCACATCATTTCACATCACTGATCAAACGCAGGCCGCGTGAAGCCTGCAATACAAATGCTAATACATTCCGCTTGATCACGCCTTCACGCGAGCCAAGGAGATCCAGCGCCTGCCGTGCCCGACTCGTCCGCATATTTCCGTCCAGGGAACGTCGTTTCATTTAGATAACTTTGGCACCGAATTTTTGCTCAGTCCCACTCGCCATAGCGCCGAGAGCAACCCGTGAGAGCGTTTGTTTTCTGTTAGCGCTGACGGCACACTGAGTGGAGAATCACGAGTGCAGATGGTGGACGATGACGAGGAAATGAACTCTTACAGCGACGACTGTCATCTCCCCAGCATGAGGGCTATTTTAGAAAACAATCCTGCAACGTTCGAACAAAAACAACGCGTGTTTCTAAAGGGCGTGGCCTAGTATATTCCTGCTAGCCACGCTAATCACTCAGAACTACATGTAAACTTTTTGCTAGCAAATAACGGAACACTGCGTGGATGTAACGTGTTTAAACGTTCCCGGAGATCAGTTTCAGAAAGACATTATCGTGCTGTTGATGGAGCCGTTTTAAAATATATAAAATATTGAAATATTAAAAATTAGGGACGAACGTACACATTCTTTAATAACGTCTTGATCTTTGTAAAGCTGCTCTGAGAAAATGTCCATTGTTAAAAATGCTCTACAAAAAAACAGAAACAGAAGTGAATGGAAAATAGAGTGCATTCTACACATCAGAAACTACTTCAGAGAGGAGGCTCAGATGGTATTTATAAGAGTCTGGTGTTACAACACTTTTGCACACTTTTTGTCTGCTTTGAGAATTAGAGGGAAAATGGGCGACTGCTTTTACGCAGTGTTATAGTTTGTTTAACGTTAGAACCACACATACGTGGAAAATGATAGAAAAGAAAAGAGGAAAAAAAAAAACCTTTGTCTGGTGATTCATGATGTCTGTGTCATTTTCCCAAATCTTTCATTTCCTGTGGTCTACTCCAGTGTAGAAATTCTTATCAATACAAAGATACAAATAAAAAAAAGCAGATCACACGAACCTTCTAAAAGCTCTATTGTGCGGCCAAATCCGAACGCTGTCAAATAAAAAGCTACATCAGAAAGCTTCCAGGAAATCTGGAGCCCTTATTCGGTAAAAATATTAAAGTTAAAATCTCGGTGTTATTGAACAGTGTGTATAAAATAATAACACATGATATTTTGTGTTCTTGTGTGCAGAAGCTGAATACTGAAAAGGAAGAACATTTGAATATAAAAAAAAAAAAAAAAATCAGACGAATGGAGTTCTCAAAGGGGATGAGCACAAAACAATGTGTGTGTGTGTGTGTGTGTGTGTGTGTGTGTGTGTGTGTGTGTGTGTGTGTGTGTGTGTGTGTGTGTGTGTGATGACGACAGTGCTGCAGGAAGTGTGTTTGTGTCAGGATCAAAAGGGCCGAATCTCTGCACCTGCACCTGCTGCCCATGGAGCAATACATCCACACAATACACACACACACACACACACACACACACACACACACACACACACACACACAGAGCTCGGAAATATGCCGCCTGTCTAATATGACTCACAACATATCAACACTCGCCACATAACAGCAGCTCCCTTCATATTTTTGGGCGGAATGTGCAATCACAACACGGTTATTATTCCTCTGGAGCTGCATCACGCTCAGGCTTTTACAAAGCTCCCGTCCAAACCCAAACGTCTGGAGGAAGACACACGAGTCTGAACCTGAGATTTTATTTTCACATATGAAAAGAAGACTCTGATTCGAAATCTGATAATAATAAAAAGAAACAGAAATCTCTGTTCGGGCTCCAGTTCCAGTCTTTTCCATCTGTTACAGGATCAGATACGATTTTATTCATTTTTCTCCAACAATCGTTTCACCTGATATTGGACTAAAACCCAGTCGACTCGAGATTAACAAACAACTCGAATGTTTCTAAGCATATAGCTCCAGATTAAACACACACAACTCTACAACACACACACACACACACACTATTATAAACCCACAGCTTAATTAAACACACAAATAGACTAACAGACACACTCAACTCAAAACTTAAAAATAACACCCAGCTCTAGAATAAACATAACTCAAATAGACAAAACACACCCAGACTGGATCTAGACAAACAAACAAAAAAAGAAAAAGAAAAACCAGCCTGTTCTAGACTAAACATAACTCTAATTTAGACACAAGCCCAGTTCTAGACTGAACACACCCAAGCTCTAGACAAATCATTTCCAGTTCGAGATGAAACATACCCTTTTCTATACTGGACATAACTCAGCACTGGACACACCCCTAGCTTTAGACCAAACACACAAAGCTCTAGATGAAACACTTTTAGTTTTAAGTCAAGTCAAGTCAAGTTTATTTGTATAGCGCTTTTCACAACAGACATTGTCTCAAAGCAGCTTTACAGAAAACAACAGTGAAGGTGAATGGTGTGCGTTTGTCCCTGATGAGCAGCCGTGGCGACAGTGGCAAGGAAAAACTCCCTTAGATGATATGAGGAAGAAACCTTGAGAGGAACCAGACTCAAAGGGGAACCCATCCTCATATGGGTGACATCAAAAGTTTGGTCATAAATCTTTCAACAATACAGAACAATTTGTGATCATCATAGATCCAGCATCAGCTTCTCCATGCCAGGGCCTTTAAACACTCGGCATCTACTTCTCCATGATCATCCATAGGTCCATAATCTTCACGAGGTGGGACGTGACTGGAGCTGGCCAAACCTCAGGAAGCCTCGGGATGGGGAGAGAAAGAGAAGCAGTGGAGAGGAATTAGCGTAGCTGCTGTTCATGATATTAACAGCACAAGTTGATAATGTGCATGTGATCAGATGTTCTGGATGATTCATGAAGGTTGTGATGTGATGTGTGTGATGTGTGTTATGTGTAGGCTTTGCTAAAAAGATATGTTTTTAATCTACACTTAAACTGGGAGAGTGTATCTGAACCCCGAACACTGTCAGGAAGACTATTCCAGAGTTTAGGAGCTAAATGTGAAAATGCTCTACCGCCTTTAGTGGACTTTGCTATTCTAGGAACTACTAGAAGCCCAGAGTTTTGAGATCTCAGGGAGCGTGACGGATTGTAGCGTGTTAAGAGACTGGATAGATACATGGGAGCCAAACCATTTAGTGCTTTATAAGTGAGTAGCAGTAGTTTGTAGTCTATTCGAAACTTAATAGGAAGCCAATGTAGGGACGATAAGATTGGGGTTATATGATCGTATTTTCTTGACCTAGTAAGAACTCTTGCTGCGGCATTCTGAAGTTTTAGACCAAACACACATGGATCTAGACTTAAAACAGCCAGTTATAAACTAAACATCACTCAACACTTGATACACACCTTGGTCTAGGTGAAACAGTCCCAGTTCTAGACCAAACACACCCAGCTCTAGACTATACATAAATCTTCGTTAGACACACCCCCAGTTCTAGACTAAACACACAAGGCTCTTAAAAAAACCTCCTATATTTAGACTAAGCACACATGGATCTAGACTAAAAAACAGCTGGTTCTAGACTAAGCATAACTCTACTCTAGACAACACTCAACCTTTTATTGTTCATTAAAACAAAATAAAACATTTTCTTTTTAGCTCAATGACAAGGATTTCGCTTTAATCCTGCTTTAAACATCGTTCTCACAGCAGGAAAATAACATGGGTTTGGATTCTGAGTAGAAACGCACACACACACACACACACACACACACACACACACACACACACACACACACACACACACACACACACACACACACACCCCAATATGCTCCCATATTGCATTTTCGTCCTCTATGACTGTCATGTCTTGTTAAAGTTTTTTCACAGCAATGTTTGTGGCGGGTAAGACGTGCTGAGCTGAGTGTGTGTGTGTGTGTGTGTGTGTGTGTGTGTGTGTGTGTGTGTGTGTGTGTGTGTGTGTGTAATAAAACCAAGCAAAAAGTCGACAGAAATGGTTGTTGCACTGCAGACCTCACCTTGACCTCTCTTTCTCGACATGTAGGCGGAATAATCCAGCGGCTGGGTCAAAGTCACACAGCTTCTGATTGATCTCCGGCGCTGAAACTTCGGTTTCTCACAGAGTTCCTGACTCCACTTTTTCACACTGGAGCAGTCTTCCTCATGGGGTGACCAAGGGGCATATTTCTGCTGAAATCTATCTGAAGCTAACGCATGTCTGACTGAGAAGTGCTGCAGACCAATCAAACACAGCTTCGGAGCAAACACACAAAGCTCTAGAGCAAACATAGCTTTGGACTGATTTAGATCAAGACCAAACCTGCACGAACATATAGACTACACAAACAAACCACTGATCTAATTAAACACATTAAACACACAAGATTTACCAAACACGCTCAAGACAGAACACATCTTTAGACCAAAATATAATCTAGACTAAATATTGCTCTAGATTCAACACATTTTGGGACTATGACATAATCTAGGGTAACAAAAACAAACAGTTTATTACAGATGATCCAGACTTAACAAACACCAATCCAGACTAAACACAGCTTTTAGTCAACATACACATCACTAACCTTGGAATAAACGAACTACGTCTAAATTAAATGACTAGAGTCCTGTATCACAGAGGCACTCTAGACTAAACAGAGTAAATAATCAGAGTCACATGTGTCTTGAAATAAGTGGGTGGAATGGCTCTAAACACTAAAGCTCTAGATTATAATAAAAACAGCAAGTTAATGTGTGAACCATGAGCTCTTCCACTAGGGGGCAAGATAGAGCAAATTACGCCAAATTTTAGAGACACAGAAAACGCACGTAATTGTTCAATAACAAAGCTAAAACTAATAAAACTAAATGGAACTAATCCCATGTTTTCAGCAGGATTTCAGCTTCCAAGCTTCAAAAATAATAAATGATAAATGATACAATGGAATCGACATGCAGGGTATTTTTAGCTAGCTGCGTGGGAAAATGTATGAGGTCCACCTGGTCTGGACTTTCAGCCGTAACTATGGTAAAAAAAAAAATATATATATATATTTTTTTTACCCCTTTATGAAATCATTTTCTCTCAGGGTTCAGTTTATTACGTTAATAATCAAACATTCCGCTGAAATAGACTGTTAAAGCAGCGTAATTAAGTTTCATCTTCTGCTTTTGATCTTCATCAGCCGAACGTCGTTATTCCCTCCTACGTGAACTCGAGTTTAATATGTGAGGAGCGAAGCTTCATTGAGAACCTCTTTTTGCCTTTAATGAATATGTATGACTTTACTGCGTTTTTTCAATGCAGGAATACATACATCTGATGAAATCTGTACTGAATGAACTGCTCCTACATGAGACGATACGGGAACATCTGCAGACTGGCTACACTTTACTACTGCAACACAATACACATTACAATACACACCCACTCAGTGTCAGGGGCATGCAGAGAACAGAACTTCGTTTCCAATGCCGTTTGTACTCAATGTATTATGTTGCCAGGTTCCATTATGTCCATGGTTTCTGTTCCTTCATGGTTCTTTATTCACAGGAACCTATATTCCCATGGTTCCTTTCTCTATATAGTTTCTTTATTTCCATGGTTCTCTATACAGTAGTTTGCCCAGTGTCTAGTGTACCCATGGTTCCTATGTCTCTATGGTTCTATTTTCTTAGTGTACTTTATAGCCAGGGTCTTTAACTCCCATAGTTCCTGAGTTCCAGAGTTCCAATGTTCCCATGTCTCTATAGTTCTGTGTTCATGCTGTATTATATTCCCAGGGTTTTATTTTCCCGGTCTACTACATTCCAATATTTCCCAATCCCCATTCCGTACATTCCCTTCGGCAAAACATTCCCAAATTCCCAAATCGCTTCATTCCCAGTCTACTATATTCCTCATAACTTTGTTGGTGATGACGGATTGAAATGTCCTCATGTCCTCACCCTGGCCTTCAATCTTTCGATTTATCACACACACACACACACACACACACACACACACACACACACACACACACACACACACACACACACACACACACACACACAGGATCATTTATTACATATTCGTCTGATATGCGAGTCTCTCTCTCTCTCTATCTCTCTCTCTCTCTTTCTCGCTCCCTCTCCCTCTCTCTCTCTCTCTTTCTCTCTCTCTCTTTCTCGCTCTCTCTCCCTCTCTCTCTCTCTTTCTCTCTCTCTCTCTCTCTCTCTCTCTCTCTCTCTCTCTCTCTCTCTCTCTCTCTTCTGTCACTGTGATTAAAAATATTCTTTTCAGCCCAGGACTCGGTTCTGAAATACGACTCCCCTCAGATATCAGTTAATTACTGAATTCATTTTACCCCTTATTAATAAACTATTCAGCCATCTTTATTTTATTCCGCCAGCATAATTAATTTTATTTAAAATATTCTCAGAGTGTCTGATTAATAATTATCCATGATATTCGTTAACACTTTTTTTTTTCGAGGGGGGGGGGTGATCTGCTAATTTCAGATCATCACAATCATACAGGATTAAAATATGTATTTAGCTCCTTGGGCAATGTTTAAAAAAAAAATCCCCCTCTGGGAATCTGGCAACGTAGGGTGTTTTTTTTTCACTTCTTTTAGAGTTAATTTTCTAGTGGAAATAATAATATTAAACACCCCGGATACGAAATTACTCAGCAATCAAGGTGCACAGGGAATTTTTTTTGGCCGATCATTTCTTGAAACCGCACGGAATTGATTCTGTCTTGTCACAAGACGGATAATGTAAATGCAATGTCAAGTCAAGTCAAGTCAAGTTTATTTGTATAGCGCTTTTCACAACAGACATTGTCTCAAAGCAGCTTTACAGAAAACAACAGTGAAGGTGAATGGTGTGCGTTTGTCCCTGATGAGCAGCCGTGGCGACAGTGGCAAGGAAAAACTCCCTTAGATGATATGAGGAAGAAACCTTGAGAGGAACCAGACTCAAAGGGGAACCCATCCTCATATGGGTGACATCAAAAGTTTGGTCATAAATCTTTCAACAATACAGAACAATTTGTGATCATCATAGATCCAGCATCAGCTTCTCCATGCCAGGGCCTTTAAACACTCGGCATCTACTTCTCCATGATCATCCATAGGTCCATAATCTTCACGAGGTGGGACGTGACTGGAGCTGGCCAAACCTCAGGAAGCCTCGGGATGGGGAGAGAAAGAGAAGCAGTGGAGAGGAATTAGCGTAGCTGCTGTTCATGATATTAACAGCACAAGTTGATAATGTGCATGTGATCAGATGTTCTGGAGCACAAGGTTGTGATGTGATGTGTGTGATGTGTGTTATGTGTAGGCTTTGCTAAAAAGATATGTTTTTAATCTGCACTTAAACTGGGAGAGTGTATCTGAACCCCAAACACTGTCAGGAAGACTATTCCAGAGTTTAGGAGCTAAATGTGAAAATGCTCTACCGCCTTTAGTGGACTTTGCTATTCTAGGAACTACTAGAAGCCCAGAGTTTTGAGATCTCAGGGAGCGTGACGGATTGTAGCGTGTTAAAAGACTGGATAGATACATGGGAGCCAAACCATTTAGTGCTTTATAAGTGAGTAGCAGTAGTTTGTAGTCTATTCGAAACTTAATAGGAAGCCAATGTAGGGACGATAAGATTGGGGTTATATGATCGTATTTTCTTGACCTAGTAAGAACTCTTGCTGCGGCATTCTGAACTAACTGAAGCTTGTTTATTAATGATGCAGGACATCCACCTAGTAATGCATTACAGTAGTCTATTCTAGAGGTCATAAACGCATGGACGAGCTTCTCTGCATCAGATATAGATAACATATTTCTTAGCTTAGAAATATTTCTAAGGTGAAAGAAGGCTGTTTTTGTAACTTGATTGATGTGATTTTTAAAAGATAAGTTGCTGTCTAAATGTAAATGCAATGTCGATCAATGTAAATGTAAACACTTCTCATGGTGCTACGAGGATCTGTTGGAATAACAGGCAGGAGGGAAACAGGAAGTCTTGAGAACATGATGGAAGGAAGATATGTTTAAGGAGGTACTTCAATGCTCAGATGCTCAGACGATCAGGGAAACAAATAAGAGGTGAACCGCGATTCACATTTTCTGCGAAACACCGAAGATGCAGAGATTTCTGGATGGTATATTTTGTTTTGCTCTGCTCGGACTTGAGAAAAGCTAAAAGAGATAGCGGTTTCGCTTGGACAAGTCTCAGACGTCATTAAATATGAAGGAGCGATGAAACTGTTCCTGTGGAAGGACGGAGTGAAAGGGAAAAAAAACACGTTTGGTGTTAAAGTCTGCAGCGTTCCCATTCTGTCCAAGATGATCTCTGAGTGTTATTTATGTTTCTGCTCCACATGTAGTACATCAGCTGAGTCATTTTACCTACAACATGCTGCAGCAGTCGATCTTTTAATGCTAATGCTTTACTGGCCTAATTATAGTAACGCTAACAATCATGTAAATG